>NC_043994.1:21999745-22345578 GCF_902150065.1 Myripristis murdjan
GAGTTGTCTGCAGGACCATCCAGCTGAACAATTTCTGACAGTTCACTGTAGTTGTAGTCCAAGTCCAGCTTGGCAGAAATAATGAGGAAAAACATTTATTTATGCAATGATAACATGTAATGGAGTTAATGCAGAAGTCTGTGAAACAAACTCCTGTGGCAGAAATAGTATTCTTTGACTAATTTGAGATTGCACACTTGAATTTGCTGGATTGATGTGTCGGCAGTTGATCGTGCTGTTAAGTGCAAGACTCAGAGGTTTGAGATTAGAAAGCAATTTAACTTCAGCGAGCCATAATCATCGCC
Source organism: Myripristis murdjan (assembly GCF_902150065.1). Classification (NCBI taxonomy): domain Eukaryota; kingdom Metazoa; phylum Chordata; class Actinopteri; order Holocentriformes; family Holocentridae; genus Myripristis; species Myripristis murdjan. The sequence goes on from NC_043994.1 coordinate 22,000,051, forward strand.
TTTAACTTAAGAAAGCTTGTTTGCATGAATGACAACTGTGTCACAAATGGAAAATCCTTTTCAGATTCTTAATGTGAGATCATTTGAGACACAAAAGAGCTGAATATCCTGCACCTCGACACCTGGGTTTTCACATCCCTGTTTCAGACATGGGCTTGGAGGGACTAATCCTCCTGCACAATTACCTTGACAACAGCTTCAGACTGGTTGTCAGTCTGCGGAGGGGTTATATCGCTTGCAATTACAACATCATCACTCTCCTCTTTAATCACTTCCTTCAAGATCTCTTCCATCTCAGTGGCCTGCAGTGTTTGCGCCTGTGTCAAAGCCTCCTCAGTATCGATGTGGAAGTCTAACAACTGACTTGAAGAACAGGAGGCCATGCTGGGATTTGCAGGCTGTGAACTGGGCTCACTGTTCTCCACAGTGACCTCTGGATCCCCAGGTTGGGACTGTTGAGGCTGTGAGCCCTCAGAAACAAGAGCTGGTGTCTGCTGGAGAGGTGCACCCTGCTGACTCGGGGGCAAATGGGTTGCGGTGACAGAGGCAACAGAGCGTGGCTCCATCTCCTGAGAAGGAATCATGCTTGGTGGGACTACAGCCAACGGAGGAGCTGGAGCTTCTCTCCATTCAGTGACTTGCTGGGTGGGTTGGGTGAGGGGCTGGTGACCTGCTGGGGCCTGGGTGACCACCACTGGAACATTGACCTTGTAAAGCTGACCTTAGCGACACAAACAGAGATTGTGAAATGAAATTTCTACATACAGACAGGTGACATACTGAGGAAAAACCAAAAACAAGTGTCTTAGCAAGGTGTTTGGCATAGATTCTCAAAGTCTCTGGAAGACTGTTGAACTTTCTGCACCACTGAACTCTCACATTTGCATCTCCATCCCTCCAGGAGAGTCCCATAGACTTGGATAATCTATGCCAAGCTGTTCTGGTGGCGTGTGGTGGCCCAACAACTTGCTAAGGCAGTTTACGTTGGTTTTTCCTTTAATTTTTCACCTGTCTGTATTAGCTCATGCTATAAATAAAAACAAAAAAGACCTGTCATAGGTAAGTTGTGCCTTACCAGAGGCTGTTTGTAGAGTGACTCCAGCTGGTATTTGCACAGGGTAAGCCAACCCAGCAGGGAGTGAGAAAGTAGCAAGAGTCTCTGGGTTATTCTGCAAAAATTTTGCACAAAGAAAAATATACAGTTTGACTTTCTGTAATCCCGTGATGTATAGCACATCCTGATGATCACACTAAAACACACCTAAATCTAAACCCCTAAGATGAAAATTGATGAAACCGATAATACTGCAGACTTTTCTCAATGCACTTGATTGTATCCAAAAACCACAATTCCCACATCACCAGTATTACGCCGTCTTCTTTTTCATGCTCCTTAACTATATTCATGCCAATTTGTCTGCTCCACACTCCTTAGTGCCATGTCAAGCCGCCATGTTACCACGTATCAGGCAAACAAGGTGAACTTGACCTGTGCAAAAAGCCACATGATGTCAGAGAAGGGATTTAGACCTTGTTGACACTTGCCTTGGCTGGAAAGCTGTGGACATTTTGACCTGTGGGGATCATGACTGAGGCTGGGAATAGAAATAGGAGCAAAGTTGGAGATAAAGTAGATGAAGTTAGAAGATGTCAAAAAAAAATCTTTGAACTATTTCAGTGCTGCAGAAACTATTTTACACCTCTCGTTTATCAGCAGTGTTGTCAACGGTCACTACGTCCTGCAGAAGTTTCACTAAATTCAAATGTTGGTGTTTAATTACATAAAGAGCACAAGAAATGAATTTCAAACCTTTCCATAATACATACTAGCTAGAGGGTATACATAAACACTTATAACACTCAGATATGATCTATAATGTTATTTGTGTGTAGCATATAAGCTGATGTTTTCTCACTCACAAATTAGGGTCTTGTCTAGATGGTAGCTGTAGATTTGCAAAGCTTTTGCAAGATTATTTTTTGCGTGTTGTGTCTTTATTGTGCATATTGTTCATCATTAGTTAGTTAACCCTAACCTTAACCAATAAGGGAACCTGACCACCCAAATGTGAAATATTCCATCTCCAACAATCTTGGCAAGACGAGAATATTTTAAACCAGCTCCTGGTATCCTGGAGCAAGCAGAGTCATACATTACTGCACTGAATCAATTGTTCATGTGTGAGAGTTTTGCAAATCTACGGTTACCATCTAGACATGACACTTTTGAGGATTAATTGAAGGGTGTGTGTTCCATTTAGGCACCAATGTCCAACCATGTGCCATGGAGGGCCAAGAGGCTGCAGGTTTTCATTCCAACCAAAAACTCAGCTTGACGGTAAGGAAATCAGTGAAATCACCTGGTGGAGTTTTTGGTTGGAGTGAAAACCTGCAGCTTCTCAGCCCTCCATGGCACATAGTTCAACACCTCTGCATTAGGGGCACCAGGGTGCTGCCCTCCTGCGATTCCAGTTTGGAAATACAAATTTTAATGAAAACTCATTTTTGTTGTTGTTGTGTTGTATCTATAAATTGTAGTTGTTACTCTCACATAAAACTGTACGTTCCAGAAATGTGTGGGAACTAATGAGAAAGTGCTGCCTACTATGTGCCAAAGGGCGTACTATTCTCCGCCCCATGGCTGTGTATGTATATCATATCTTTTCCTGGTGATTGGTTGACACTGCACGTCAAAAACAGGATGTGGGGTGGAAATTTTTTTGTTGCCAGATTGGTGGTTTTCCACTGCAGGGACTACAGGAAATACGATCCCACAGGAAACTTTTCCCATATTTATTGTTTTAGGGGTTGATGAATGTCCAGAGTTATTTGTTCAAATGTGATTCAACACCAGCAGAAAACCTCTGCTGCACTGCCCTCTAGGGGTTGAAAGTAGCGGCAGGTACTTTACAACAGACAGCTGCTAAAAACACCTGGGCCCACATCACTAACAGGGTGTGGCCTTAGGTGCAACATACGTGGAAATTTCAACCTCTAGAGGGCAGTGCAGCAGAAGCTTTCCAGCATTTGTGTTATTGCTGAGTTACCCTTGAAGGCTGTGGTGATAAATATTAAGTGAAAACAGTTTCTGAGATATATTTTTTTCCTTTACAAGAAACCACTGGCAGCTGGCTCTCTGCTACACTGACCTGCCTAATGAAGCCACACCACGGCATTTTGGAGTAGCACCTTGCTGAACCACCTTTAAGGCAGTGTTAGTTTGATATCTCCACTTATAAATAAACATGTGTTTGTCTCGTTTCTTGATATACCAGTGAGTTCTTCATCAGTCTGGCTGTAGTTCACTGGAAGCTGCAGCACAAAGTTGCACGGGTTGATGTTGTTCCTCCTGAAGTCTTCCATTTCTTTTGACTGCATCATTTTTGCCTCCCATAGCTGAAAATAAGGAAACAAGCAACCTTAACTGCAATTGTAATATAGTCTAGTGCAATCACTGTTGCTTGGGAACTGGTCTGGATGACATTAGCAATTGCTTCACATTCAATCAGGAGGGGGGAAAAAAAGTGTTAACAGCTCACCTGTTTTAAATCGTCAAGGACGCGGTCCTCAAGCCCTTCATCTAAGAAAAGCTCCCGCATACTGTCAATCACATCATCTATTATGGACAGGTAGAGTTTAGCCTATAGTTAACAAAAATAACACAAGAAAAACGATTTAAAACCTCCTCAGGGCGGCTGCTGTGAGCCACTTTACACTCTGGGAATATGAAATAGTTTGAACAAGCACAATCAGCCCCAGTGAGTGCGCAGCTCTCACGAGGAGAACATGAGGACCAAACTTAACCAACCAAATTTATGTTGCCACGATACCTGGCGGAAATAAACACCGTATCAAGTGAAAATCTAGTTTGTATTGACTATTCTTTATTTCGGCCAACACAAGATCAGCTAAAGAGCATTTTCTCCCCTAAAACTTCAGCTTTAATGTTCACACTGCTCGCCACCTCGATGCGGAACAACAGGCGAGCAATTAGGCCGAAATGTTACTAAAATAAAACCCAGCGTGGTGGATTACATCCTGTAAGCTATGTGGAGAAGTCTGAAAAAGATATTTAGTTGTAGTTTAATATAGGCTAGCCTAATAATAATAATAATAATAATAATAAAAAATAAATAAAAAAAAAAAAAAGCTATGATCATTATTATTTGAACTGTTTTTATTATAGCATAAATGCCAACAGTAATGACAATATGCAAGATTTAAATGGTTACAGGAAAAACAATAAACATCTCTAATTAATTATGCTTACCACTGGGCCTTTATCGGACAGCATTACTGAAGATATCTTACTGAAATAACGACAATGGTCTAACCACGACTTGGAAATTAACCACTGCTAATGGGAAAAAAAAAAAAAAGTGTTCGCTCTTGCCACAGCTTGAGATAAACACACACACACACACACACACACACACACACAGGTGAAGGTAATCAGCCTCTACACAGCGCCGTAATTTTGAGGAAATAACACGTTTCCTGTTTGTTTGGTTAAAATCGGGTTAAATCTAATGGCTCTTCAGATACTCCAACGAGCCTCTCTTGCCTTGAATTTCAGTGATTTTTAATTGGAGGAGCTGAGAGGCGCAGGTGTCAAGCGCCTTATTGCTTTTATAAAACGTCGGCACCAGCATGAAAGCGCCTAAATGTTCAGTAAGCCTCTTCTTTGCGTCCACGAGTATCCATGGAAATGAAAAGTGCTGCACCAACTTCGACCTCACCATAATGAAGTGTATTTATCAACAGGTGGGAAGAACGTGAGCGGTTTTGAATCAGAACTGCTTGGACTTTGGGATCAAGGAATTTAGTGTGTCTTTTTTAAATTACTAAATTAATAAATTTAGACAGACCTTTAGTTGTTTTTTTTTTTTTTTTTTTAAGAAGTGTTGGGCCTTTCTTGTACCTGTGTGTGTGTGTGTGTGTGTGTGTGTGTGTGTGTGTGTGTGTGTGTGTGTTCAGCTGGAGAACATCAATAAGCAGCTGCAGAGGCTGAATGCTAAACTGAAGGCATTTGGTTGCACACAGGAAACCAAAGTGCTGTGGTGTCTCCCTCTTCAATAAAGCGGAAATAAACAGGACATATTAAGTGCTTCTTGTTTTTTAAGCAACATGTATGAGCACTGGAGGGTGATGCTGTTGCCACAGGAGCACACAAGTTGCACAAAATCCAATTTTGGAATAAAGAGGAACCTTTTAATGGTGGTTTGTTCGCTGCCAAAAGTGGCTGGTAGACTTGTATTAAACTGTACCAGCTTTTGTGCCAGTGGGTACAACATTTCACTCTTAATGGGCATCTGTTTTTTTTCCTATTTAGGTCTTGTCTCATCTTTATGTGTTATGTCAAAAAAAAATTGGTAAAATAAATGCACTTCATAAAATAAACCTGATACATAGCTAGAATTTTCATGCATGGTATGTCATGCAGTTTCCAAGACAGGATTAGCCAGGGCTTACTCATGGTATGTTACCCAATTTAAAAGGAAAAGGGATGTCTACACACTGGATTACAGCTCCTAATATTTTATTAGCAGCAACTTTTGGGCACCGCAGTGCCTGATGAAGGCTCTGTGTTTACTCCTCAGTGCTTTGATATGTTAACCAGTTTACCATTAACAGCTTGTGAAGCTTCTTTTTCCATCTTGTTGCTTAAAGAAAGTATGATAGCGCTGTCACATTTTTATTTCCCCTGACCCTGGTAGAACAACTGACAGGATGTTAAAGGCTCAGATGTTGATTTGTTGCCAAGGCAGTCGATCAGGGAAGCCACAGAAGTTGACCGTGAACGTAGGCAGGTCTGGAAATGTCTCTCTGTGGAGATTTGCAGCAACAGGAGCAAGGACATCCACATTAGAGAACCTGTGAATAACCAGGCTTATACCCATCCTTGAATTCAAAAGCATCACCAGCCACTATTACCAACTGGTTCGATTTTTTTTAGAAACTGCTGCCAAACTCAGCAGCTGGTGGCTGGTGTTGACTTCGACATCCTAATCCATCACTTGTTCTTGTTTCATGCAGAGCGAGGCGCAGATGAATGTGAAGGGAGCGGGAGGAGAACACCGCCGAGGTACGACCTCTGACCCGGACAGCTTTTCCATACACTCTGATTTATCTCTATTCTGTGTCCTTTTCTGTCCTATGCATCTTCTCTCCAAACTACAAACTTTTTAACTGCACACACCGGCTGCAGTGGCAGATGGATTCCATATTACATTGTGTTTCTTACAACTTGCCCAACAAAATTGAATTCTTGCAGTGTAAAAAGAGCTAGGTCTCTTCCTCCCTTGTCCTCTCCCATAGATGCATTGTTTCTCATCAGTGCCAAAAGGGCGAGGATCAGCTCGGCTAAAATCAAGGCTGAGGTTATATCGAAGGTGCAGTAGCCTCAAGCCTTTGGAAACTGAATTCAATTTACCAAGCACTGCTGCCACCCAAAGCTAAAAAATGGCTTTGTGAGCTTTATATTTCACCGCAAAAATTTGATCTGATGAAAATGTCATTAAAACCATTTTTTTTTGTTCAGTTTCTGACAGCAAACTTTGTAGCTGAAGTGCAAAAAGGATGACAAGTTCGAAGTCATGTAACCGAAGTAACCCCTATCAGCTGCTCACATATCTTGTCAAGCATTTTAAAAGATGATTTAGACAGCACCTCCCTTTTTAAAGAGTTTATTAAACACGATTGTCATGTCGCAGAGTATAAGCACATAATAACCACAGCAGTGACACTCCTGTGTGTCCAGGCTCCAGAGCTGTCATTAACACTCACCTGGGCACTCAGCTGGGACAGTCCAACATCTGCAGCACAAACACTTTTCCATATCAGTTTTGTTTAAATGCCTTGAAGGGAGTTGCAGCCTGAATCTTTTTTTTTTTAGTACTATACATTTCTGTGGACTAGCAGCCATTTTTATGCAAGCTGGACAGGTTTTGTTTGACATCTGTGGGAGCTGTCAGGGAAAGAAAACTTGTTATCCAGATTCCAGATTTCTCCTGCCACAGTCACTGTTACCATGCAGACTGATTTTTTTTTTTTTTTTTTTTTTAAATAACAGAGAAGCTCAAAAATATGGTTACCTGTCGAAGAGGAGCAGAGTAGACAAACTTCACAGTCAAAATGTAGCAGCTTCTTTCCCCAACCTGAGAGCAGTTTTATTTGTGATGCAGGAGTTTTCATCGCCTGTCACCAGACTAAGCACCGAGGCAGGGTGTTGGTTGAAGCCCCCGTTTGCTGTTGTCTGTCCACTGTTTAGTGTGAAAGTGCAGGACCAGAGAATTGTGCGCTGGCAGGGAGATGACACCAATGTGCCCGGGGCCTCAGCTGATAAGATGCAGTGACTGAGCTGCTTACAAAGTGTTTTATTAATTTATCAGTAATTTTTGTTTTGATTTATGACCTTATACTAATGAGACATGTACACTACTCCCATTCTGCATGTAACTACTAGAGGTCGATAGCTTGGCTTGAAAAAAACATCTTCAGATCATTGTTGAAGAAGGTTCTGTGTATGTGGTTTCAGGGCACTGTAGTTATTTAATCTGGCTGACCAACTGAAACCTCTCTTCCCAGCTCTGGCTTCTCTTTTCTTATTATTTTCAATATAAGACACACACTGATGCACATTTTCAGCAGTGCTGGGAGCTAAACATTCTTTTAGCACCCAGAGCGCTTAGTGCTAGGAGTTAAATATATATATATATATATATATATATATTTCAACTTTTAGGGAAAAAAAAGCTGCATTTTGAACTTGGGTTTTCACTCGGCTCACAGCAACAGCAGGAGCCGTGCATGCTTGCTCCAAGCGTTTCTTTTGCGTAGCTGGATAAAAAAAAAGCCGTGGTCGGTGGAGGCAGGGGCTAAGCCTTCTACAAAGGCGCTCTGTCAGCTTTGTGGGGACGAGGGCGCTGAAGCTGAGGGGCAGCAAGATGAGATGCTGCTGGAGACCCCAGTCACTTCAGTTCAGGCTAAAAGAAAACAAAAAGCTACAACTGTCACAAAGCAGCAAACCTCCACTGGACTCAGGGGCTTTCCTTGAATCTTCCCTTAATGAAGTTGTATCATATTGAGATCTTCATATAATGGGTTCTGGATTTTATTAGCCCTTACTCTTTCACATCAAGTTTTTACAGAGGTTGGATTTATGTTAAATATGTATGTAAAGCTTTAAATCCCTTGCTGGTGTCTATGGGTAATGCCACTAACCAAGGTGTATTTATAGTTTATGGAGATACACTATCCTTGTGGTGACCAACCAGTAGAAACTACTCAGAGACACACAGTTTCAAAAACCAAAAGCAAGTAAATACCGGGTAAGAACCGGGTTCATGCCCCTGTCTCGTCACACATCGTCCTGATGATGTGAGCTTGAGCGAGACACTGACTGCACTCCAGGTGAGCAGGCAGACGTGAAGGACAAAAATAATGGGAAGGGGATTATTTAAAGTATCACATTATCATTACTATATATGATTAAACTATATTATCAAGGGAATTTCACAAAGTAGGGAAGATACCCAAGGTTTTTGGGGCCATGAGGAAGGTGTTGAGTAAAAGGCCAGATTTTCAGAAAATGATGGTATTACTAAATGACTTTCAGAGCAGAAATAGCAGCATTTGTCTTTCTATGCATAGATTTTTTTTTTATGGTATACCTGTATGTATACTGTAGTTAGTTTGCAGATGACGATTATTTGATAAGCCTTAGGCCACATCAGTTTATGGTTTGCAGTTGAATTTTACATTTTACAATATGGATCCCAACTATGGCTAGAAATACAATCTGTCAGAGAAAACCATTCAGGGAGCTACAACAAAAACAAGAGTTTTAACCATCATATAGGCCGCTGCAACTAAGTGGGTCTACAGTCATTTTTTTTTTTTTAAATTGTACTGTGCAGCTGCATTTTGGTCAGTTGCCTTTTGATTTTTATTTTTCATGCCCAAGCAACGAGGAAGTAGACCAGTGTAACAGTGCTAAATTTGTCCATGAACTAATTTGACCCTGGAGGGATGACTTTGCTTGTGTCAAGTTTTATGAAAGAGCTAATTTGTTCTTGGGCGAAACTTGCAGAATATAGAACATGGAAGTGGAAGCAAGCAGTGGAAGAGAAAAAACAGTTTCACTGCTATCAAACTTGTGAATGTGGGGCCATGCTCAACTCATTGTACTATACAAAGACTATGCTGAATATATCTTTATTGCTAAATTTATAGACTGAGTTAACTGTGGAACTTCAGAAATCTTAAAAAACAGGCCCAATTTTTCCTCTATAGTGCACAATTTGCATGATGATAGGTGAGATTTACTGTTTTGTGGAAGTAGGAGAGAGAAGCCTCGACAGCCTCTTCAAATCCTCACACTTATCTACAAAGAAGTGATATAAGACATACATTTAATTCAGATTTTACTCCTGACATACATCACATACAGCTTAATCCAGTTGTCATTTTGTCTGTTCATACAAAAGTCATCAGTGTAGGCCTTGCCATTCTTTTCTTGATCAAACCGACCGGCAACTCATCAAGGGAAAGGGATCAAATAATACAGTTATGTTTAAATAAAATTACAGTCCTCCAGAAGACAACAATGGTAAAAATAATCAAAAGTCTATTAAAGGCAAGCAACACAGGCAATGAGCTGGATTTCATTTAAGAAAATGTAGAAAATCAGTTCTTTATCTCAAATGCAGCTTTTTAAATAAAGTTGGCACTCATGTTGCTCAGTAAATGTAAGACCTAATAGGTTTTTGTCATATTTCCCTTCAAAGCAACATAAGGGCTTCAAGAATAGCCAATCCAATGCTGTCGCATGTTGCAAGTGGATTCACCCGCTTTTTATCGCAACCTACAAAATAGCCTGATGCTATCATGACGCTGCCACAAGAAATAACCTATAAATACAAAGGAGTCTCACTCAGTTTGTAAATCTGCCAAATTTAACTGGCTGTGCAACAAAGGGCCAGTGCGAGTGATTGGAACACCAAACTAGCTAATAATAAAGAAAAACAATCAATACGAAGAAAGAAAAACTTTTCTAAATCTCTGTCTCTAGATATTAGTTTAATTTTCTGAAAATCTTTGATCCTAGAATATTGCTTAAAGTTGTTTATCTCATACAGCCCGTTTAACTCATCTTTATTAAGGGTGCCAGTTGCTCTGGAGGGCAGTGCATGATACAAAAACAAGCTTATTTATTGATATAACCTGTTAATTTTACAGTTAATAAAATTAGTACATGTAAAGTGCTAGGCAAAAGGACCATGTTAGATTGTTCAATAGGTCTAGACTAAATCAGTCTCAGTACAAGGATATAAAATGTTAATTTTCCATGAGAAATACTACCAGGCTATGTGTAATTGTGTTATGAATTAAGACACCATATGCAAGCGAGTACAAAATCCTCATTTATGTTTACTGCATTAAATGTCATCCCTTTTCACCAGTGGGAGGATAGTTTGGCAAATGTTCTGGACCAAAGGAGTAACTCGTTCTGCAGAACTTCTTTAATGATCACTGTGTCATGCAGCCAGATTGCCTCTGTGATTCTGTTTCAATCCATTTCTTCTCGATTTCCACCTGAAAGCACAGATTTAGGTAAATGTCACTTGTCGCAAAGCAGTTTCTTATTTGATTATCTTAATAGCATCAACACTGAGGGTGGTACGTGCATTATGCAAGACTGTTACTTCTTACCTGACAATGATAACGTGTCCAACTGGTCACATGCTTCTGTGGCTGGATGTCGTTTACAGTGCCCAGCGACTTTATCCTTGTTTGTGACACAACAGCTCCCATAATTTCACATTCCATGGTGACAAAAGGGTACCAGTCATTTGGGATCTCCTGATCAGATCCCAGCTCTAGCTTGCAGGAAAATGAATGGGGATGATCCACTGCTGCTGGGAAGAAAACAGAGCCACTTAATGGTGCACAGACTGTGGTCAAGGACAAGGACTAGCACAAGAAGCTAATAAAAACATCTCCACTTATGCTTTAGTTTTATGCTGAAATTTAGTCTTGCAGAAATGAATTTGTTACCTGTGTTCTTAGCAGGAAGTCTGTCGATCCTCCAGACGATAGCTGAATATACATTCTCATACTTGACAGTGCCGGTTGACACCTGCATTACAGGCTGTGACTCTGCAGCGCTGACAGAGCCCAGACAGGTGTTTCTGTTCATACGGGCTTTCAGTGATCTCTGTCGCAGCAAGGCCACTGTTTGTGACACTTTGACCCAGTCACCTGGTACTGGCACATGGATCACTATGTTCTCACAGAGCGGCTGCATTGTGTCAAATGTCCCTGCAGAGGAAGGGAAGGCCGCAGACAAGTTAAGGAAGGCTTGGAGTTCCACATAGGCACCTTGTACCGTGACCATGGCTTTGATTGAAAAGGGTAACTCTGTGCAACCCAAACCCATTGTCTTGTATCTCATCAGCTCCACCCTACAAGCGTCAGGGGGCGAGAACTTAATCAGCCGGGATCTCTGAAACTCCGCCTCATTGATGCATCTGTGAAAATGGCAGTCAGTGATCTCCATCCAGACTTCGTTACCGTCCTCGGATCCGTAGCTTGAGTCAAAGCGAAGCAGCCCGAGATCGTTAAGGGCCAGAAAGCAATACCCTTCCCCATTTAGAAAAGCGAGGCAGTGGATCTGTGTAAAGGCTGCCCGCTCCATGACTCCGCCAGTCTTATCCAGCTGTACCCAAATATGATCAGTAATCTGCAATGACAGCTCCTGCTCCTCGTAATTCCGTCTTTGTTGGTGGGGCATACTCAACCTGAAGATTTCCTCCTCCATGGAGACTAAAAGATCCTCCATGTCGCCATGCTCTGTGGTGCCAAACTTCAGCAGTTGCTCTATCTCTGCCTCATGGGTCACCTCCAACTTAGGATGGAAGCGTTTCTTCTCTGTGTATGAGAAATGTTCCACTTTGACGGTGAGGATTTTGCGGGGCTCGCCATAGCTCTCCAGCTTAAGTTCTGATAGCCTGCAATGAGGGAGAAGCTGGAACTCCTTGAAGGGTTTCTCCAGCCCTTTCTCATAGTACATCTGCAGCACACCTCCTGGCAGCAGGCGGAGATAGATTGGACCCCACTGTCGAGAGGACATGCGGTTCTTTTTTTCTGGAATCCTGAGCATCAAAGACCAGCCATCCCTTTTCTGGCTCCGAAACAGACCTCGAGGAACAAACTGTGATGAACCCTCCCTCACCATCTCGGTTCTTAGTTCTGTTTTGCAACTTAATTCTCCCTCTCTATCTCGCTCTATCTCTGCTTCATGGTCTTTTTCTGCTCGTAGGCCTTCCAGCTTGTGGCAAATGTAGGAGTATGAGCTCTGGAGTTGGTCGCGTGGTGGCTCACTGCCATCTTTGGTCCGGATAAAGAAGCGTGGTAGGCTAACATCCGTTTCCGAGTCTGAGGAGGAACTTTCCAAATCTGCATTGTGGCTAGTTCCCTCCCAGAAGGGATTGAAGTGTCCCGACTCTCCCTGAAAAGAGGGGAACGGGCTTGGTCCATCTGAGGTTTGTGTCGCTCCCTCTGGGCCTGGGGAGGAGACAGATGTGGTAGGTGTGCTGGAGAAGCTTTGGAAGAATATGTTCTTTTCCCTTGTGTTGAAGTTAAATGGAGACATATTGTTAGGAACCCCGCTCACAGGAGTGCAAAAGGGAGTGTTGCATGGCATACAGGAACTTCCATTAAGACTTGAGTGGATTTGAGGCGATTCCAGGGAACTGCTGAAGCTCCAGGAAGGATCTCTGACAGGCGGAAGCACCAGTTTCAGACCATTAGGGCGGGGTATTGATGCTTTGATAAGTCCTGATGACTGTGTGGGCTTCTGAGGTGATGAGACTGGTGTATTCTCATCTTCAAATGTCACCCAGTTTGAATTATTTGTAGAACACATGGCTGAGGTTATTTGGTGACCAGGTACAAAACAACAGTCCCTCCTTCGTTGGTGTAACTGTCACCCACTTCAGAGGCCCTCTCCTGTGCAAGAAAATTGGCAGAATTAGACATTCAAATTGGCAGTATCTTATCAGTAACCACTGACACTGTGTGTATGATGCTGAAAGGAAAAATCGATCTAAAGACTATCCAAAAATGCAACGCTCATAATCTAAAACAGCTCAGTCTTGATTTGAGAGTGTCTTATCCAGTTAAGGAGAAACTGACCTTGTGTACTTTGGACAGTAGCTAGGATGATTCTATAGGAAATCTATAGGCATTTTTCTGGCTCATATCTGTAAACAGCAACTAACTAAAGCTCATTTTGATGTAACAGCTGGAATTAGCATCCTATTAGTGTGCAACATCCATCTGCAAGTAGCTGTCAGCTGAGCAGCGCCAGATTTCCTTTCTTAATGACATGACAGATTAAAGCCTTTTTTATTATTATCTCTTGCTTTTGGAGAGGCCTGCATACAAACAGGCACTAATTGAACCGTCTTCGTTCACACTATATGAATAGCATGGAAAAATCATTTCACATTCCCTGAAGCCTTTAATCTAAAATGTAGTATGTGGGTCTGATGCTGGGAGCCTCACAATTCAGTATGTATCATAATACATGGGTGAGGCCTCAGTATAATGGTGCTGTGATTCTGTACCTGTAATTCTAAACCACACATTGAAATTTTGTACTACAAAGCAGGACCCTTCATTCATTTCACCTATAGAAACAGATATCAATCTTAAGGACAATACTGTTTGAAAAAAAATCTTTTAGTTCCACACTGACGATATGTAAATAACACAGAATATTGGGATAAACAGCATTGTGATATATAGTAATGATACCACATATTTAGCTTATCTCTTTACATACTCTAAAAGTGGAGGTTTATTTAAAAAACGCCTTTGAAGACCACTTTATTTAAAGAGTCAGCCTAGGGCTCTACCAGGACTGGGAATCAGTGGTAAATACCAGTCATCTGCTGTTCAAGGATTTTGTAATGCAAGCTGAGGAGGTGAAATGTTGCATTTTTTAATTACCATACTTTAAAATGAATGTAGCCTAAATATTTCATAGCAAGCCTACTCTAAAATGAGTATAAGAAAGTTAGCCATGGCAGCAAAGATCCATCCTCATTAACCAGCATGAAGTCAACTGTGAGAATCAGGTTATGTGGTATGGCAGCTGGTTCTGCATGAAGCTGTGGAAAGAACACAGCTGGTTAACTGTGTTATGCACGACTGCACTGTGTGTACAGACCACAAAACTGGAAAACAAATGCCTCATACTCAAGGGCTGTGTACATTGTGCCATATATGTGTACACATTATTTCAAGGGGGAAACCAAATATTAAAACAAAACACTGAAACAACAAAAAAGTCACATACCCAGGAACCATTACTTAATCTTCCACCAGTTCTAAAATACTAAGGCGTAGCCTAACTGTGGGAATACTGCTACGCTATGATGTCAGGCTTCGTACAGCCAGAGGCAGAGAGCAAACATGCTGTAATCTTTATACAATCTAGCAGTTAATTTTCCTGCTCGTCTATCACTGCAGAATCAAAATAACAATTTGGCTTTGATGTGCTGGTAACGCTGCTCACGCCAACACCAGGCATGGAGAAGCCACTCTCAAATGTGTTGAAGCCACATCTGCCATAAAGATATAGGGAAAATAATTGAAAGCAGAAAGTCACAATTACAGCCTCCCTACTCCCTTCAAGATCACAGCCATGACTTGCATGAAGAAGACAACCAGTGGCAAGTTCCTCTAGCTATAAATAAACAGGGAACTGGGGGCTCTGATCCCGGGTAATGGGTTGACATGGCTTCAGTCAAAGACTGGAGAACATCATTCTAATGAGAGGATGTTTGGAGTGGTATACAGACATTTCCACTCATCCCTTCCCCTGTCTTATGGAATCACTAAGCTCTGGTTCAGAGAGACAGGCGTAGAGAAGGACGAGTCCTCCATGGGGAGATCGCTGTGATCCACAGAACTGACAGTCCTGCAGACTCACTTCCAGCCTGCAGTCTCCTCCAGCTCTCCCAGGCAGAGGCAGCACAGAAATGAGAGGCTGCTAAATCTACAGAGGACAAAGGAAGACATTCCACACATTCCTTGGGGACAAGCCGCTATGCACACAGGAAATACCAGCCTACTCCACTCATGAGTACTGACAACAAATATTATCTTAATGACATTTTATCAATTTTCAGACATGTAGCAAATTTGCAGCTCCCTAAACTGCGGTGTCATGATTGGCAAAGTAAGCAAAAAGTGACAAAGAAGGAGCCTACGAGGCCGTGAGGATTAAGACAGGCTCATTACAGTAATTGACTAGCCCACTTACAAACAAATTAAAATACTCCTGGGGATTACCAAAACCATTTTAGCCTAATTTATGATCTCAAAGCTTGGGATGCAGCCAAGGTCCCACCAATAATGTGACGCAGCAGCAAAGAAAACGTAACTTTTAAAAAGAACGTCGCTCATGTTTTTTTTTTTTTCCCTCAAGCTGAATATACTGTAAGTAAAGCCATGTGTTAATAGGCTATAACCAAACAGCAATCTTATGTCAGACTTACCATTGAATATTAGAGGTGACTAATATGACCATGACCATTCAAAGGATGGCAAGGACAAATCCCTCATATGACAGGAAGCTATTTTAAACAGTCTCGTGACAATTGATGAGCGAGAGGAAAACCACAGTGGTTTCAAATATAAAACGGAGCTGAATTAGAACATTTGAACTCTGAATTAAAGGACAGCTGCTTCCTGGACATAAGAGACAAGTTCCTGTTTGCCTGTCTGGATGTTGCCTCATAATCTTCATGGTTTTGTAAAGTGTTTGAGCTGTAGCTACACTACAGAAAAAAAAAAAAAAAAAAAAAAAAAAAAAAGGCCAAGAGAAACTATCCTATTTAATCTGACAGGGAAAGCATTCCTGCTGTTACCGCAGAGACTCTGTAATCTAGTGCAGAGCTGAATAATCTGATGACCCATTTCCAGCAGGTCAGCTATGAGCACTGGCTGCAAACTGAGCCCCCTGTCCTGTAACCTTACTCGGAGAAAGCACTAGAGAAAGTTTTAGGGGTGCTGCTTCCTTGTCTTGTACAGCACAGCACTTAAAAAAAAAACAACAACAACACTATGACTTGAGGTTACACTAATTCTGACCTTTGCTTCCAAGCTTGCCTGCATTACTGTTCAGATTTGTCCCAGATTAGACTGACATGATTGGAAAAATCGAGTGAACATGGACAGGAGGCATATGTGTCACCCAGCCCTGAAAATAACCCTGCTGCACTCCACTCACTGACCTATTGACTTGTTACACCAACTTGATTTAAAAGGTTTAAATGAAAACTCAAAGTAAACCCATGTGGGACAAATTCATTTAGGCACATACTCGAGAATATACATTTCATAACATAACAAAACAGACCACAATACATTCATGTGGATGGCATTCATTTGTATATTTAGTGGCCAAAACATAATCTTGATTTTGCATGTTGTAAACAGCGCATAGGAAGCAGATCTCTAAAGCATGACTGTCAAATGAGTGGGACAAAACAGTTTTGTCTACTTTCCTGGAAGCTGAGACATTTTTGTTTTTCCTCTACTTTGATGGACGAAATGTATCTTTGAGCCCGGAGTTTGGCAAAGGCCGATTTAAACACAGAAACCAGATCCAGCACTGTGGTGGATAAAAACGATGACTCATAAAATAGAGTTTCTCTCGTAAAAACAGCAGAAAATGAAAAAAAAAAAAAAAAAAAAAAGTATTAGGAAGTTGTCATGCACAACTCAGCCAGGCCCGTGTCCGGAGCCGAGAGGCCCACTCCTTGGCACAGAAATGCTCCATTGTTTTGATGCGAGAAGTGTGTAAATAGTGAGTAAACTTTGGGCCAGACTTTACTTTGCACAGTTATCACAGCATACGCCATTCTCTCACTGCTACACTATGACTGACACGGCTGTCCCACTGAGCCAACATTTTTGAGGAGTGGACCAAAACATTTTTTTTTTTTTCGTTTCTTTTGCGTGACCCCAAAGTAAGTAACAGAGCTCTCTAAAAGAAACCGTCTGTACAGCAAGAACCCGAAATACTCACAAATACACAGCTGTGGCTCACAAAATCAGGCCATGGTTGCCTCTGTTTTGCAGGACACGTCTGATTTCGGATGTCGGTCGCTTTCCCCCAAAATGGCAGAGCAAAAAATGTAGAGTTTTAACAGCGCAGCGCGGCGCTCCGCTTCCCGACTTCACACCAACTGGAAACTACAGAAGTGAACAGGCTGGGACGGATGCTGCCTTCATGGGCTGTCGGAAAGAGCGGTATCAGAGGAGGTCTTCACGTGAACGTCACACAAAGTACTGCATATGGATGGGAAAGAGGAAATTCCTGTGGTACCGGACTGCCCCTATATATATGTGACGTTTAATGGACGCGTTTTAGAGCATGTCAAAATAAAAAAAACACACACACACACACATTAACCTTTGGCTAATAACTAATTAAAACATCAGTTACATTCTCAAGGTCAGAAGGTGCTACTTTAATTGCTGTAACTGTGTACGTGTACTTTTTTTTTTTTGTACTTTTAAAGTCAATAAATGTAGTTTGACTCTAGTATTACACTGTGCAGCATTTAAAAACACACCAATTACTCAGTCTTTAGGCTCTCCATACTAGAAAACTGGGGTGAAGTGAGAGATTTAATAAGTTTAATAAGTTTTTTAATAAGCACATTCTGCTGAATTCCCATCAGATTCAGCTGAAATTGAGAATAGACTTTAAAACAATTGAGTCCACTTTTAATGAAGCACTGCAACTTGTATTTGTTGATTCCTGCTTTGTGTTATCTTTATTTTCCTCAAGAATCTAGTTTGAACTCTGCCCTGTCCTATTTATACTGTCTTGATTTCTAAAATTAAAATGCCAACAAAAATACTTTTTAATACCAACCAAAGGCATGTGAATGCAGCAAGAGTTCGAGCTAAGAGGTAGTGGCTTACTCAGAGCACATGAATGCCACATCAATTAGTGAGCCTATAGTCTGGTGATATTTTTGGTTGTGCTCATTTGTTGTTTGAAGATTTTCATTTTTATTTGATGTGATCTTTTATTGCTGGATTGTGGCACAGTTG
Organism: Myripristis murdjan; assembly: GCF_902150065.1. Classification (NCBI taxonomy): domain Eukaryota; kingdom Metazoa; phylum Chordata; class Actinopteri; order Holocentriformes; family Holocentridae; genus Myripristis; species Myripristis murdjan. The sequence continues at coordinate 22,018,192 of NC_043994.1, forward strand.
AATGTTCATAGGAAAAAGTGAACACGCTGTTTTCTTCCCTGTTAAAAATAACATGACAGCATCAAACACCGAATCCTTGAGTCCTTATGTGCTCAGCTAAACGTTGATTCCCCATTTTCAAGTGGTTAAAGTGTGTTACAGCCTTTTTCCATTTCTACTTAGGCTATTTACAACCTCCTTCTCTTCTCTAACTCAAACAAATATTTTGGACCAGAGGGCATCTCACAATTTCATAACTTCCTTCATAGGTGTCTTTTGATCTACAGGGAGGGGATTAACTGTGTAATTTTTTATTCTTTAAGATAAGATGCTCCTTGGCACCAGCACCAAGATTAATGCAAACCTTCCATTAGACACTTATATGCTCTAAAGGCAAACACTTCAGTATAGCTACCATTAACCTGCGATGCAGTCAGTCAAATTCACAGGCCCATAAGAGTGAATCTGAATACATGAAACATTCAGATGTTGCGCAAGCTTTTTATTTCTTTCGCATATTTATGTGCTTCTGAACAGATAATATTGTGAGGATACAAGTATTATTTTTATTAAGTTTCAAGGGAGGGGTTAATGGCAAATCTTTGTAGTAAAAGGTTTGCTGGCAGGTATGGATAGACAAACGTGGATTTAATTAACTTCACGTCACCGCTGTTCACGCTCTGTTGATTTAGCTCATCACAGTGCCACTGCAAGCACCAGTGGTTTTAGCGTATTGTAAATTGTAAACTTTAAATGCTCTCTGCCGTAAGGCATAGATTAGGCTGTCCAACCACCAGTTACCAACAATCACGGCGTAGGGGCCAACCCACCATAACAGCTCCTTTTAAACCAGCCATCTACCATATGAGACATCCCAAAATCATTGCATGACTTTACATTTTTGAGTTTCATTTTTCATCATTTTTTGTAAAATAAACATTTGTAACCTCAGAATAAATGCCTCTTTTGTATATTCCTTTTTAAAAATTATACAGTACAATAATGTATTTCATGATTTTTCAAAGGAGAGTATATTCACATTAACCCTTTTTTATCCACACATGATAGAACATGAATTCAGAGACTATTGTGCTACACAAGTGTTCTAAGTGCACATCCATACTGTACATACTTTGGTGATAAAATGACTAATGTTACACAGCAACTTCACAGAGACACTGACACCATTTTATGTCCGTCCAACGCTTTCCTCCAGGTAAACAAAGTTGATCATTGCTTCAAGGCAGACATCTTTCGTTTTCACCACTTACAAAAGACAGAGAATTCCAAAATTAGGAATGAATTCAAGTGTGTCTGTTAATTGTTCGTTCACTCAGGTGGAAAGCCCTTCGTTAGAGAGGCTTGTGATGTGTGCAACTGTTAGAGGGGATATTATATGTTGCCATATAGGCCCTTACAGCCACTATTCTCCAGTTAAATCTTAAAAAAAAAAAAAAAAAAATCTCAATGTAAAACCAAACTCATCTCATTTGTTCGAAAGCGTGGTGCCACAGTCACACAATTAGACAAACACATTCTCTTGCATAATGAAAACACACACATTCAGTCACACCATATTTACTCGATCACCTCCCACAGATAAGCAGTAAGAGCGCACTCTGTTGCAGTTTTTCTGTCAGTCCCACACGTACGTTAAACAGAAAAATTACACACACTAATCAACAGGGTTTGGTCTTCAAGTCTTGACTTCAGTAAGCATTACCAAGGCTTCAGCTGTTTCTCTTCAGCCGTCCCTTTGGGAAACGCTTTGTCTTTCTCCCACCCTGCTTTGGCCAAAAGGTCAAGCAGCAGCTTCCTTCAAAGCTTCAGGAAGCCTTTTACAAATACTGCTGTAATTGGTGCTGTGAAAAAGAAAGAGAAAAAAAGACACTTCCTCTGTAAGAGACATTTTCCACCTCCCAGTCCATCTGTGTAACCAGATAGCAGAGAAACCCACGGCTCATGTAGCTTCTCCATCTGGTGGTTTGGTGATGGTGGTAGTAGTAGTGACAGGCCGCTGCTGGGAGGCTCCACACTCCAGATCTTCCCTCAGGGTGCCCTTGTGATGCCAAATGGAGCCAGCTTCGGGACGAGCCTAGCGACCTTTGTTCTTTTTGGCATTTCCCTAAAGAAAGCAGAGCACCGTGAGGTCACAAACTGCTACAACCCAAAAGATAAAATGAGGGACAATCTCATTCTTACAGAGATACACGGTGAAGACATTAAGATGAAATAGCCTAGATTTTTTACTCTCTACATTGTACTTGAAAACTTAACCAAGGGGTGGGTTTGGTTTCTGCGATAAGGCAGGAAAACACCACTGTACAATAATCACATGGGTAAAATAGTCCCAGGACTACTTTTCAGGGAGCTAAAAGGTACCTTCAGCCATTGTTGTCTGTGTTTCCACTGTGGTCTGAAGCCCCGCAAAGATTAGGCAAATTAGTCCGCTCAAATATGAAACAGCGATGGCTGGTTTACGCAATGTTTGTGTTTTTTTTTTTGTTGTTGTTGTTGTTGTTGTTTTTTTACAGTTGTGAAGCATCAGGCTATTTAACCTATTAAAACTCATACTTGTTGACAAATTACATCAGCCTCTGACATGTTTTACAGTGTTTTTCTCAGCCTGCGGCTCTCCTTCATTCTGTGTATGTTCCTCCGTTTCCTTCATCCTGCTGACAGTTATTAATTTGTGCTTTAGAATGTAACTACCGTGCAACAATCAGAAAATAACATTTTTATTTCTCTCATTCACTGCCTTTCCCAAAGTCCTAAATCAATAGTAGAGTTCTTCCTTGTTCTATGAATGAAGCAATACACGAGTTGAAGCTGTTGCACTGTGTGTGTTTGACCAATCAGAGACAGTCATCCCTGCAAGCCCCACCCCCAAAGTTCCTGAGCTTTTCGAAAGTCCAACCCCCCGAGCAGGGACTTTTTGGAGGTAAAGAAAACGTTCCCAAAACTAAATTTAGATCCTGGTCCCTGCGGCCGAAACACAGACAGTTCCTTAAAAGGTTCCTTGTCCCTAGGGGAAGTTCCTGCGGTCAAAATGCGGCTTAAGGTTGCAGAAGTGGAGAGGCCACCTCTGCAACTTTAGCTTAATGGCTTTTTCAGATGGTCCTGGCAGGTGCTTTTCCCATCACACTGGGGAGCAGCTCCAGCACCACCACTGTCCTCCCTGTTCACCTCACCACTGACAGAAATTTTACAATGGTATGTTTCACTGCCAAACCTGAAAAAAAAATCCTTCAATAATCCTGAAGCTATCTGTATTTTACAGGTCATTTGCCTTGCATGAATTAGGTTCAAGTCCCCATGAAATGACCTCACATGACTTCTGCTTCCTGTAAAACGCAGTATCTTAAATAATGACATCATCCTGCACTAGTGGGTGTAAATTAAAATTTCAGCCAATAAAACCTTCAAAAACCTTTCAACATCCTCTCTCATCCACCTATCCCTGCAAATAAAATTGCGTTTCTCTCCCAGACCTACATCCTATTGGTTTGCACTTAGGAATCATCGTTCCCTGCACCATTTCCTGCCCAAACATCCTGTTGGACCTACATAAAATCAAGAAAGGAAGAGTCCATTTCATGGGGTCTGTAAAAAGTCAAGGTCTGTCAGTATGTGACAGCTGATGTTAAGATATGATGTCTTTAAATAGTTTACATTGGCTAATGTGAATACACAATTTGTGATAGGATGCGTTATGAATGTTCTAAAAGAAGAAAAAAAAACTTCTTTGTAGGATTAGTACTTCAGAAAGTGAAGGTCGAATCCTGAATGGGAGCTTTAATTTTGAAAGAGCACACACAACAGAGATAGATCAGAGCTGTACCTTGCTGCCCAGTTTGAGCGTGTCGATTTCCTCTCTCTGCTTGCTCAGTGTCTCATTCATACTACACAGGTGGTCGCTCATCATGCTCAGCTGATCTTCGTAGCTCCTCTTGGTCGTAGCCAGTTCATCCTGCATAGGAGACACCATACTTGGAATGAGATGTAATAACTGTGGATGTCCTCTGCACAGGACAGTGGGATTGTGGAAGTCAGCTTGTGGTTTACATTTAGCCAGAAGACTCTTCAGTGATGTAAGTATGCACTTTACCTGCAAGCGTGTGATGTTCTGATTGGCCAGTTTGACCTCTTCACTCAGAGTCTCCCGAGATTTTTCTGCGATTGCTAAACGCTTGGCTAATGCACGGCACTAGAAAGGGGAATAGGGGAAAAAAACACAATTATCCTTTAGTAATTATTACACATAGGCAGCAAACTCACAGACCGATCAAAAACTGAAGAAAAAAAATTACTGTTTTGAGAAATTGTCTTGCATCTGAGTGTTAAGCACAGCTGAGGCAAGAGCACAGCTTGAAAAAGTGATTGCTTACTGACACTAAGACACTGACTCAAGATCAGGTGTGTTCCTGTTGCTATGATACAAGATGCAGATGACTTATGTGCCAATTACTCACAATGCAACAGGACGTCACTGGGAAAAATCTCTACTTCTCTACACTACTATTTAAATCAAGCCAGTAAAACTAAAAATATTAGGTATTCAGTTATGATTCTCAGGTGAAACATGGTAATATTATTAAGAAAACAAAGTTAGGGGCCTTTTTTTAATCATACATGTTAATCCAGATGTGAGCAACAGGTGCAAAGCAGAAAGAGGGAGGAATAAGGAAACAAACAAGGTCATGCAGTGTTTACTTTTGCCGCTGTTTCCATGCCCACTGCTCTTTATGCATATTGAAGAGGCAGACAAAAATAGCTTTGGAATGATTAGGGGAAGGAAGACACGAGGAAACAGCATGGGTAACTGCTCTGTGCTAAATGTATCTGGGCCTTTTCATAGTGCCAGACATGCAAGATTTTCCATATGTCTTGGTAGATGACACACAATGATAAAAGGCTACATGTGCTATGAAAAGGTTAGCTTCTGTGCTATAAGCAGCAGCAGCTGGGACAGACATTTGTGTAAGAACCTCACCTCAGAGTGGAAGTGCACAGCCTTGCTGTCCGAAATCTGCAGCTGAGTGGTGAGCTCCCCGACTCTGGCCATATAGTGAGTCTTTATCAGCTGTTCCCTTGACTCCTCGTCTCCCATCTGCAGTCATAGACACAACATCTAACTAGATGAGCGTTGTTTACTTTTTTCTGCAAAGAGTAATGATAATAAAAGCCTGTTTGTTGTATTTTCAGCGCTGAGCCCCAAGAGCCCCACACCAGGCGGTACGGTAGAGGTCAAACAGGCATCAACCAGCTGGAAACTGATGTGCTGAACATCCACATACCACAAAGTAGCTCGCTGATATTCGGACTGTCAACATGTCAGTATTTCTCTGAGCTACAACAACACTGTGCTAGCACACCACTTTGGTCTTAACAGATAGTATTTTAAGTAGTCTCATGTACTCTGATTAGGGTTTGGCAATATATCAATATTATATCAATACTGTGATATGATACAAGATATCATCTGGGATTGTGGATATCATAGTATCATGATATGATGCCTTTTCCTGGTTTTAAAGGCTGTATTCCAGTAAAAGCTATTTTCTAGATTTATTAGACTGGTCTAGCTGTTGTATTATTACCTGCTTGTTCATCATATCCACATTATTAATGATTATTATGATCAAAAATCTCTTATGTGTAACCATCTTATAAAAGGACCAACTCATTCCAACAATAGCATCACGATATCAATATTGAGGTATCAAGTGGATACTGCCCCACCCTCACTCCTATCATCACCACTAAACTCCCCACCACCAGCACTTAAAAAAGTGTCTTTGTTTATTTAAGCACTCCTCCCCCTGAATGGTTAAGTTAAATAAGCTGAACAACTCACATGCTCAACTGTAGGTGTTGTGCACAGCATGCCGACCTGGTGATAACAATGCAAAACAAAGAAGAAACATGTCAGAGACTTTTTTTTTAAACTATTTTAGATGAGGGGCTGTAGAATCCACATTTACCATGAAATATCATCAAATAAAGATGGGCCTCTAACATTTCCAAGATAAACTAACCCTAGAAAATATTGCAACAATAAAAGGCAATAAACAGGTAGTTAAGCCTAAAGTAGATGACAGCAGGGTATAGTGACTATTAAGGCGAGCAGCTCCAGATTATGAGCTCAGCCTGAACTCTAGCATAAACAACAGTTTTCTCCAATCTTGCCACATCAGCACATTGGAAGTCTGGGTTTTATTAAGGAAAAACAAGCTTAGCGTGGGAGCAACAAGAGAGAATAATAATACACCCATGCTTTGGGAAGAAAAAATCTTCTGCAAGCAGAACAAACGCCCAATAAAGTGACTGTACCAGGCTTGTGCAGAGCGTAGCCTCTTTCCCTGTGGCTCTCTGCTCCGTCTCTGCATCCTCTTGGCTGTGTATTAACGTGCTGGCCAGGGCTGTGTGTGCGGTCGGACTTCCCCCCAGAGCTGCTGCAAGCTGGGCTTCCAGGTCTGCAATGCGCTGGTTCTCCTTCTCCAACCTGACCTTCCCCAGCTGGGCCTCCAGGAGCCAGTGCTCCTTCTCCTGCTCCAGCCGAGCAATCTTCTCCTGGCTTTGCTGCACCTGGGGGAGGCCGAGGGGCGGGGGGCAGGAGAGGAGTTGGACAGTGAGCTTGTGGGAAGAGGGCTGAGCAAAGGTTAGGGAAAATTACAGGGTAACAGTCATTTCAGAGGAGACTGGGAGACTATATAACAAGACATTCTGAGATAATAGCAATTACTGGCTTTATTTGTATATCTATATTTAAGAATAGATTTTAAAAAGTGTTTTAGCAGTAAAATAAAACCAAGGGTTATAGTCATCAAATGAATTACATGTGAAGTGTAATTCATTTGATGTCATTTGAAAACCAATAGGTACCAATCCATTAAAGCTAAGAATCAAAGTAAACAACAATAAAAGTAAAGTTATCACATACAAGCGAGTCTTAAAAAACAGTTGCAGTAATATGAAAAAAAAAATTCTACAGTTACAATAATTGTTATACTAAGCTCCTCAGGCAGATCCATCTGAAACCTGTGGGCCCTGATGGCAAAAGCTCACTAGGCTTTAAAATCTAACATCTTGATTTATAAGCAATGGAATGCTTGCTATCCAAACAGATTTCTGCAACCTTGTATGGACAAAAAGACACATTTGGACCAAATCCAATCATTATGGATTTAATGATTTCTAATTTGGCATATTCACTCTGCCACCTTTGTCCCTTCTTCACTGCAGCTGTTGTTTTTGTTGTCTGAGTTTTTATCCCTGCTATTTGCAGTTTCCCTAGGTCACAGACTGCTCTTAAATCTGCATGTGCCCCCATTCATGCAGAGTATAAATAAATCAACAATATGAAATGGCAATGAGTATACATAAATTTGTATGAGGCACCATTTTTGACTGTGTTTCTATTTTAGGAAGCTCTGACTTCAGAGGTAGTGCACCACTGTGCTTAGAGTGACTGTAATGGCCCTGCCTGGAGTGTGCAATGTAGCTTTTGTGCAACTTTGCTTTAAAAATAATTAAAATCTTAAAATGAATCACTTCTACACCAAAAAAAAAAAAAAAAAAAAACAATGTAAAGAATGTTATGAGCAATGAGTGGCATACCTGCTGAGTGAGACCTTCTCTACTCTCTGTGGAGCTGGTCAATATGCGGCGGTTCGACAGGGCTTCTCTGTACGGAACAGACTGAGGCCTGGGCTGAATATGACCCAAAACGAGACAGAACAACAGTGAGAAAACAAGACATTTATTAATGGACACAATCCTCACCACTGACCATATACTACTTACCTTTCTAATAGCATGGATATAGGCAGCTGCTTTCTTCTTGTTGGCCAGCATGCTCTCTGCCTGCAAGGGGTTGAGGGCTACTGTGCCACCTCTTGGGCCGTAGCCTGTGGATGACGTGAAGAAGTCTAGGTTGTTGCTGAAGAAAGTGGCAATCTGTAAGAAAATAGGGTTAATGTGCCAATTATTAAAACAAGCACAGTACAGATACTGTACAGCTACAGAATCTCAGAAGCACTGCTGAATGCCTGCATCTCTCAGTTATATCCCATTTAATGATCCTTTCAGTGTGAAGTCAACAGTGAGTTTACTTTAGGGAATGCTAAAGACCTCTCCAATGAGGATTACTGTACAGCTGTCTCAATAGAAAGGTAATTCAAGCCACCAAGTATCTATCTATGAGGCTTCACACAGGGACAAGAAACCAAGGCTAACCGCTGCCACCCACTGGACTGTGCCTAACATCAGTAGACACATCTCTGCCAACAGTTTGCATGGAGAAACCATTTTGATCAGGGAGCAGCTGTAGAGAGTGTGATCTGCTCACTATTTTTGAACGTTTCAATGCTACCCACCTGAGCCCTGGATTCTGTGTTGTAAAATTAATAGCAAATTACCGACACGATCCAACTGCACTCGCTGCCACTTACATTTAGGCCTTTTTATGCTTTTATAATCAATAAAAGTAGCATGCTCTGTTTGAACAGACATTATTAAGAAACTTGGCTGCTGCCTGCCCCCTGTTGGTCTTACCTTGCCAGTGCTGTTGGTCAGTGAACCAAGAGATCCCAGCAGACACTCGGTGGTGGTACGCAGCTTCTGGGTGACAGTGGGCAGCTCCTGCTCTAAGGTGGCCTTCTGGTTGTAGTGCTTTGACATTTCTGGACACACAGAGCCAAAGCAGGACAGACACGTAATTCCATCCTTTTGAATTCATTGCATTCTTCAAATTCACCAGCTACATAGGACATTTTTAATCAGTTTCATAATCTGTGGGTTACACCCTATGCAGTAAGGGAATTTTGGGAAGCTCTCTTGCTGCATAGGGTGTGACCAAAGAGTGATACATAGTGTACTGATGCATTATGGGGCTTCGTTTCACAATCACATTGCCCACTGATGGGTCTCTGGAGTGCATTTGATCATGATGCCAGGGACTCCATACTGAGCCCACAAGAGAAGCAAAACAGACAAAGAGACAAAGGCAGTCTGCACACACAGAGATTTCCACTCCGCCAAATGTGCCAAATGTACAAAAGTGACTCCTCTCTGCCAGACTACTTAATTATATTCCATTTGGTGTCCCACTGTGACAGAAGTTCCCTAGAAACCTTTGGGTTATTTATTCTACAGCAAATCAGCTGGTGGATATTGTTGTGAATGTAGAAAAAAAGAGGCAGAGTTTTATGAATGACAGTTATTCTGGGGAATATTTGTGCAGTATCACGCTGTTTGCGAATGGTTCCAGGTGAAATATTTCTCCACAGTGCTGTTCACCTTTAATGGCATCGTGAAGGCTGTGGAGACAGGCAGCCAGCTGGGTGAAAACGGCAGAGGTGCTGCTCTGAGGCATGGCATCCTGTTGAACACCTGAGACAGATTATACACACATTGTAAAACAACAAGCACATCATGTCAGCCCCCTCTCCTGTAAAAACTGGCAGATTCCATATGTGTCTGCATTAAAAAAAATCGTCTTTACATAAAAGGTGTGAGATAATTATTCTTATCCTTCTACTTCACTTACTGGGTAAGGCTAACAAGTTTATGTAGTTCTGTAGTTTCTCAAACATGGACGTTACTCTCTTCATGTCACTCTGCAGCTCCTGGTTTTTCACAGCAAGGGCAGTGGTACAAAGAGGGGTCTCACACTCTTCTTCCAGGCTGGAATCAGAAGAGAGGATAACCATCATTAAAACCTCCTCCACTCTCACTCCATCAGACAAACTCACACTCCAATTATCGCAAACAAAATTGCAGGGAGTGCTTACCTTTTCAGCTGATATGGTAAAATCTTCTGCAGAAAGTGGGTGTATGAGGAGAAATTCTCAGCGAAGTTCCTCAGCTTGCCCACAGTCTCCTTTAGTTCAACAGGACAAAGTTAACGGCTGATCATCAATCATAAAAAAAGTCCCCACCTTGATACTACACACAAAACAACTCACCAGCACTGTGACCGTGTCCTCTGTGATGCTCTGGTGTAATTGCTGCAAGCTGTCCTCCAGAGGGCGCACATAAGCTGCATTCTCATGTAAATACTGGGAAAACTGCATGGGGCAGAATTCTGCATTAAGTTCATACTAGGAGCTTCATTACCTTTAACCTCACTGTTATATGCATACTGTAATATGTGATTTATACTAGTGGTTTTCAAAGTGAGGTTTGGAGGTCCATGAGGGGCTTTCAGGTGGTCCCCAGCAAAAAAAAAAAGGATGTTTAAATTTAACGGTGATTTCATTCCCAAGAAATTATGATACAAAAAAGTGAGTGATTATTTAAATATTATGCATTAATCTCACCACTGACTCTATTTGTCAGTAATCAAGTATAACATCTAAGCCATTTCATACTTGACAAAAACCAAACAGCTTAACAAAAGGTAACTTGGGACAGCTGAAGATAAGAAAAGTGGGAAAATCCCTGGTTTAAATTATTGTAGATAAGTACTATATGGCTAAATTAGTTAGCTCTTAGTTGTAGTCTGTATTGCTTGAGTGTGGCTACTTCACCTTCTGGTTAAGAGGGGAGACGGGCTCAATGGACGAGTCCAAAGGATAGATGTGCACTCTCTGCTCTGTGTAAGAGTGGAAATTCAACAGAGCTGCAACCAGATCCTGCACAAACCCCACGGCCTGACCTGCCACGTCCCGGGCCTTAAGCTGAACCCAGAGGGAAAACACAGAAGCAGCAGACAACTGTCTTTAGTCCCATTTCTAAGATATCAATCTGTATGACTAAAACTGTAACATACAGCACAGATCTACGGCTTATTTTTTATATTTAGTATTGTTCTCTTTCAATACATTACCTTTATATGAACACTTGTGTATTATTTCCTGTGCCCTTTATTGTCTTATTCTTAAGACAATGATATATTTCTATATGCTTTATTTTTAGGGTTGGGAATCTCTGGCATGAGGCCGATTCGATACAGATCTAGATACACGGGTTACGATTCGATTCAGAAACGATATATTTTTAATAGAGAACGATTCAACACGATTCGATACGGTTTAAGAACGATACGATTCGATACAACCCTAAAAACAATACGATAGTTAACATTTGTTGATGTAGACTGGGCATCACCAAATGATGGACCGCGGTCCGGGCACGGAACCAGAGGCGGTTCTGTCCAGACCCATGACAACAAGAGAGCACTTTTTACTTCAGATCTTTTGTAGCACAGAGGAAATATGCTTCTCAAACACTCGCTATTTAGTGTTAGTGTATGATTATGAGTTGTAGAACATAATAAATTATCTTGAAGGAGTAGATGTTTACCAGTAAGTTTGACTCCAATAATTTAACAATATGTTAAATTATTATTTGTTTTAAAAATGTAAATTACTTATCAAACAGACCTAACAATTCAACAATGAATGAGCAGGAGCATTCCTGTGATAACATAGATTGAATATGAAAAATAAGCCAAAGTGATACCTCTTCTCTGAATAGACAAGCTAAGCCAGTGTGCTGCTGTTAGCCAGTGAAAATACAGCAGAGTGGCACTTCTTCGCTTTGTGACACAATCTATGTCAGTGCGCTCCTGTAGCCTGGAAAGTTTCTCTGCCTTTTGGACTCGTACGGTGCTGGTGCAGTTGTTGTAAATTTTTTTCTTGGTGGTGCAGGTGCAGGTGAAACGACTGGAGGGGTTGTGCCACCCAGATTTGACCTCACAGGGCGGCAACCAGCTCCGCGCTGCGCCCTTCTCGGCGCAGACCGGTGCGCCCTCGCGTCCCGCGATCACATACACAATGAATGGCTGCGGTGGCCGAGGTCTGCACCGAGCACGCGCTATGTGAAAGCCCCTTAACGTTACGGAGCATGCGGGAGAGTCCTTTCGTGAGCTCTCGCGTTTTTAGAGATGAAAACTGTAAAGCCTCAGGCAACCGATTCATAGTCTCGCGATATCCGATCCACAACTCTACAATCGATTCATCTAAGGATTCATGGCGGATTTCGTATCGATTGAGGGGTCTGCTACCGATACAGCCGTATCTCTCGCCCGTAAAATCGGTTATCCGGTCGTATCGGTGTATCGTACCCAACCCTATTTATTTTATATATTCCCTTTGTTTATATTCTCTCATGTTCTATATTTTCATATAGAATTCATATACGCCAAATACTTGTCCACAGTGAATCTAGAATTACCTCACTGAGAGAGTGTTTCCTCACTCACCTGGTGCCTTCGATTGTGTGGTGGAACATTTAGGCTGTTGTAGTCGCCAAATTCTGGAGAGTGGGAGAGAAAAAGCAGTTAACTCAAAGCAGAACCTTGATCGCTGGACTGAATCTTGTTGACTTGACAAACACTGCTCAAGTAGAATAACCTCCTTCCTATTTGTACACAACTTTAGTCTGGTGTAACACTGCACTACTCACTGCTAGGCTCAGATGAAAGTGTGCTATCATAGATGGCTGTTCTGCACCTAACCCTTGTTTCTGTCTAAGTGCCAGATACTCACTGGTGTCATTGAAGGGCACTTTCTCCTGGATAACGCTGCTGCTTTGCTTCACCTGTCTATTCAGTTCTGACTGGCACCGTCTCAACTGCTGCTGACTGCAAAGAGAACAAGAAACAGAATGTACTAGATTAAGTGACGCATTGTGGATGATAATTTTATAATTATTAGAAAGATTATTTAAACTTCTAATTCAGTTTGAGTCAAAATTGCAACACCAACTAGCATAATACAAATAGACATTTAAAACTGGGTTACGTTGTGACTAAGTCGAGAGCTAAAGCTAGTAATAAAAATCATTAGTAATTGCTGCAATCAAGTCAAAGCTTTTTAATTTGAGCACATCAACTTTGATTCGGAATGAAATGCTTCATTGTTTCTCAGGTTTACATAACAAACATGCACTGATAAAGAAATGAAATTTGTCTACAACAAGCAAGTGCTAAAATGATCAAGCAACACATACATACTGTATTTATAAATGTGTAATGTTTAAAGTGTTACGCAGCAACTCTGCAAATCACTTTTATACATTCTGCTACCATGCTGGTAGATTCAGCCATTCTTAAACTGTAAAAAAGCAGGACGTACCACTCTTCTGTTCGCATTCTACATTCCTTTGCCTCTCTTTCCAGAGTCTGGGCTTTGACCTGTCAGAGGACAGACGAGATACACACAAACTTCAAAACTTACTCAATTAAAACTGACAGTCACACTCCCAGACAGCTTCTTTCTCCTCCTGCCCTGTGCCTTTTTGACTGCTCACTCTCACCTCTAAGCGTGCCTTGTCACTCTGCAACCTCTCGATGGTTTCCATGTATTTGGTGGTGAGTCCGTCGACAACGGCCTGGTGCTGCTCAGAGTCTTTCTCCAGCTCGTCTAACCGTGCCTTTAGCTGGGCCTCCTGCCGCCGGTGCTGCTCATCTGCCTCATAGAACTAACCAGAACATACCAGGACACAAAACATACAAAGGATTACACTGACAAGATATGTATATAGAACAATGACATGGTGATATCAGAAGGTTAGACATTCTTACTTGAATATGAAGTCGCTCATTCTCCTGGATCTTTTTCTGCAGGTCCTCATCGAAAACGCTCTGGGTCTGTAGGCCTTGCTGTGAAGGGGAGTCCCCTTTAGTCTGATGGAGTTGAAGATGAAATCATGAAATAGGGCATGTTAATGATGAAACTAGGATTGCACAGTTAATTGTACATGATATTATTGTCATAATTTTAGCTTCCATGATTAGAATTGGGGCATTTTGGCAACACTCTTAAAGTGCTGTTTTAGAATTTCTGCTGTGGTTGAATATAGGCAAGATCTTGATGTAAGATCCTAATATTACAGGAAAATAGCTTCTTCCCTCAAATAATCAAGAATAATTATCATGACTGATAACCAGTATCACCACAGAAACTATTCAATAGCTTTAAAACCAGCTGTGTAAGCCAACTTCACTAATTTTGAAAAAAAGAAATTAAAAGATGGATAGAATGAATTTGCTAAAATGCTTAGATGGAAATTAAGGCCACATAAATTAAAATTTACGACTATCTAATGACTTTTAAGGCCTAATATTTAGAAAACTGAATTTAAGACATTTAAGAACTTTTTAAGGACATGCAGACACCCTGATGCCATTCGCTGGAACCAGACTGATTTCATGATAGGGCTGGGAAAAAACAACAATAACAATAATTGTTGCAATATATTTTCCATCAAAATAAATATAAAAAATGTTCAATAAAATGTCAATAAATTTCAACATGGTTATCTACTGTGCCAATCATACGGCAAGAATGGACAGCTGGCACACAAATAGCAGACAACCTGCCAATAATGTGGCAGGAACAGAGAAAGGTCCAGTCGCACGGCCGGTTGCGAGCAAGGAGACACACAGTCACACATAAACTGCATGCTGTATTGTTTTGGTTGGCTAAAGGGGGGAAGTATGGTGAGCCTTCTGGTTTCACTCAAAAGCCAAAAGCATCCTTTAAATGTGGCATAATAATTGTCTGACATACATCAAAACAATTATTGATATCGACTTATATGATATGATAAATTTTATGATGGTAACTTTTTTTGTCCATATTGCCTAGATCTATTTCATGACCACTGCAAAACCCACATAGCAGGATACAATGCAATACACAAAAAAAAAAAAAAAAAACAGTCCATCTTGCCCTCTCTATCTAACTCTGCAGCCATTCTCTTATTCTCACCTTCCCCTTTTTGCCCTTGGCTTCACTGGCAGCCAGCTCCTCCTGCAGGAGTTCCACCCTCTTGGCCAGCTGTTGGTTCCTGAAGCTCAGACTGTCCATCTCCTGCTCCACCTTCCTCAGACTCTGGTCCCTCTGCTTCAGCTGGTCCTGAGGTTGGAGAAAATACACAGATGAATAACACAGGCAGACATGTCCTGTCACAAAACATCAAGTTAGGCTGACCAAATTAATTGGAGCCACTGAAACATGATGAAGTCACTCTTTGCAGTGCTGCTGAACAAATATTAGGATTTTGTTTGGAAAAAATTGCACTACTGCTTTAAATTAAAAAAAAAAAAAAAAAAAAAGCAATACTGTGCTCTCAACTATGCCCCAAATGAAAATGGATGGCCAATTCCAGCTTTCAACTCCAGCTTGATAGTAGCTACAACATTTTCCCAAGCCTAGTTAGCTTGAATGTAGACTAACTTTCTGGATGCCTTTTGCACAAACAGTTGTCCACACCACTTCTCCAGCGAGAGGCTAGCTGAGGCTAGCTTTTCATGCTGATGAAGCACACTCTGGACAGACAGTTTTGGACATAATCAGGGATGCCCTAATTGTCCACAAAAACATAGGTTATTTGTGGCTTAAATATGTGACTCAATGCATTGCCTGCATAAGGAGTGGAGGTGCAACATGTGGCTGCAGGAAGTCTGTAGAATATTTTGAATGCTATTTTACCTTTAGTGAGGCAGAGCTGGCCTGTTCATCCACCACTGCCTTCTTCAGCACCTGGTTCTGGGCACGGAGCTATGAAGATATGAGGGTAAAAATGCTGAGATATAAACAAACAGTATCTGTAGTCAGGATTTAGATGGAAACTCACACTCTCCTAATTAAAGAAAATGGCTGTCAGTGACAAGGTTTATTTAAAAGACCCGAATAAGTAACTACTGCATTAGAAATACAATAAGTTTATTCCTGTATTTTTTAAAATCCTCAGTTCTAGACTAATCAGACAGAGCTGTGTTTAGAGAGAACTGTTATGTCCCTGCTCATGTTCACAGGTCGTTGGCAGCCCATTATTAAATGTCTGTGTTGTTCCTGTTTTTTTTCTGCATAATCTGAAGAGCAACCATAGCATTTAAATGTCATTGTTCCTCACTGGATGTTCTGTGGCCGTTACACACATTGTTAAACTACAACGGCAATATGCATGAAAATTGCACAGTCAGCATGTCCTGAGCAGGATATGGACTCATGCTCAGCTCATGGAGAAATCGCAGTTCAACAGGAAACAGCCCACTGACTGTCCCTGTGCTGTCAGCTGACACAGAGACAAAGGGTAGAAGAAAAACTGCAACGGCCCCCAAGAGAACACGCTACCATAGAGGCTTCATTGTCATGAAAAGCAGAGCTGGTTGTTCATTAACAAATTGTCTTTTATGGAGCTTGAGGTTGAGGGAATTGCCAACAAAATGTTACCTCCCCCCTCCATCAAAATTCAACCGAGCATCATCACTTGTTAAACATGTATCCTTTTCAGACTAGTATCATGTAATTAACAGTGACAGTACAGTTATGATCCCTTGCCTCATGAACATGATTCATCATTATTCATGGTGGTATGCACACAGGTGCTCAATAAGAGGTTCCCTAATACTTTAGGTTAATTTAGGTGTAGAGTTAGTATTTGGTGACTTTTTAATGATGATATGTTTTCAATATTCTGTGCACATTTTTCAAGCACCTGTGTTTCTTTGGGGTCAGTTTAACCCTGGGTTTGTTTTTAGCCACGCGAATTTGTTTTCATTGTTTTGAATGACTCAGGGGAACTATAACATGTCATTTGTAATTGTCAAAAAACCTCCCTCTGCTTTAGGGCCCTAACTTAACATGACTACACCTGTAGTAGTGCCAGAAACAGTCCTGTTCATAGGACATTTGGGAGGGAAACACATGATTCCCACAAGAACTTTGATGTATAAAGGAGGTTCAGTGGGGTAGGTTATGTTGAATTTAGGTAGTCAACAAGACATAAGGAATATGACATATAAACCTGAGTAACATTTTTTTTATATTATAATCATTTTCTGGAGGTTAAACTTACTGGGGTCAAACTGACCACAACTAAGACAAAAGTTCGTAAATTTGAAGGTAACAGGAGGATTAGGTTAAGAGGTTTACATTACCAGCTT
This sequence comes from Myripristis murdjan, assembly GCF_902150065.1. Taxonomy (NCBI): domain Eukaryota; kingdom Metazoa; phylum Chordata; class Actinopteri; order Holocentriformes; family Holocentridae; genus Myripristis; species Myripristis murdjan. The sequence continues at coordinate 22,035,071 of NC_043994.1, forward strand.
CAAATCAAAGTTGATTTCCACATGTACTTGCAAATCCAAGAGCACCAGTACTCACTGATTATGTATTAAAACCTTTTGCATGTACCAACACACTAGCGTTAACGAGACCTGGCCAACTTGTCCTCCTACCTCGTTAAAACTTTGTGACACCTTACTCATCCTACTTTAACAGAGCAGCATTGCTGTAGCCAAGATGAGATGCACTGCTATTAGAAATAAAGCCATTTACCTTGGAATACTCTTGTGCCAACTTGCTGTATTTCGCCTGCAGATCTGCAGCCATTGTTGCCGGAGTTTGAATGAAGTATCTCCAAATACTGGTTGATACGATAACGTTATCCTAGCTAAACAGCTAACTAGCTAGCTGACGTCCGTTAGCTCGCCAGCAACTCACTCACAATGACAGTTGCCGGATAAGTTGACGATGAAAACGGTTCCTCGTTACCTAGCTAACTTAGGTTACCTAGCTCGATGTTGTAATTTCTTTAAGCTGACTTTCTCCGTGATTCGGTGTGAGTGACGCCGGACACATTGTGGCAGAATGACAGTCTTCAAGTCGTGGAGAAAAGACAGGTTGGTGATCATCTGATTTAATTTGTAGAGCCGGATGTTGTTCCAACTTGCTAGCGAGTGACCGAGCCAGCTAGCTACCGTGAGCGAGCTAACAGGTATGCTACGAGACGTTAGCAAAACAAATCTATGCTACAAAACAACCGTGTAGCGCCAACCGACAGCAGCCGTGTGACACAACATGTGAGGGAAACTGGATTTATGAGAGTGTGACTGCTGTTACAACTGAATGAAAGCGCTGACACTTTTCCCTACAATTAGCTCGAAATACTTTCATTTTTTAATCCTCCTTAAAAAAAAAAAAAAAGCCTTGAACGAGACCGGAGACACAATCTGAGAGTTCAGAGTTCAGACGCCAAAAGGCTGGAGAAGAAAGCAGAGCGACCTCTAGCGTTCAAAGGTGTAGCAGAAAAATATTTATGCCAAAAGAAAATAGTAAAAATGTCAATCAATATTTTTTTCGAGCTGATATTAATTGTGTAAATTCCATTACCTGTGTATTGTTTTTTTTTTTTTTTTTGTGTTACTTTTATTTTGAAATAACGTTACAGCCTTAGTTTTTGCAGTTTAGTAGTTGGTTTTCATATTTATTTATTTATTTTATTTATGTAATTTACTTAGTTTTTATTGCTGTAAGTTTTAGTATAGCATTATTTTTATTGTTGTCAATTGTTTTAATTTTTTGTCTGTTTGTTTAATGTGGCAATGTGAAGCACCTCAGGCTGTTTGCATGAAAAATGCTATAAATAAAGATGAGTTTTTCATGTGGCATGGGTGCCAGTGATTTTCTAGGGTCATGAAGTCATGTGGCACTTTGCGAAATTTCTATTCCTAACCCTAACCCTAACACCTTTCAGTCAAAGTGAAGCAGTCTATATTAACAGCTTCAAATTAACATTGATTTCCAGTTATGGACTTGCAAAAATGTAAATGCAAAATGCTCATTAAAGGTAGATGATACCAATTGCCATGATTTTTTTTTTTTTTTTCTGAGATAATATTACTTATCTTAAGTTAATGTACATTCAAGTGAGTCTGAACATGACTATTGTGCTCCTATGTGGTGTCCTATATGTGCTTCTCAGAAAAATTAAGCCAGATAAGCTGGGTCCAGCAGCATCTGAGTCATCCTGCCTCAGTGCTTTCTTTTAAGAAACATGAAATGCTATTTAGAACTGTGTCAGTGTGTTACATAATTTATACAATATTTACAATATTTTGTGACTTTCCATATTCATGGCTTGGTTGTGGATGTGGTTTGCCCAGGGGGTGTGGGGTCTAAAATCACAAGTGGGTCACCGCAGGCTACCCCCAGTGTAGGATAGTACTTGTGTTTCCCCCCTTTAAAACGCAGATGACCTCGTTTTAGATGTTGAAGTGCAAAGAGATGTTGCTTGTGGAATCCACTGCGGTTATCACTCATTCATTCAAATCCTGCACACGATCTATTTCACTTAATCCACATTAATCCCTTCACAGCCATCACTCCATCACCAAGCTTTTAAATGATTCATAACAGCAGGCCATATATGATGCATTCATAAAGACAAAGCATGCTTGTAAGACTGTTTTTGGTACTAAAAAAAAAGCACACATTTCCTCCATTGCTGCTGTATTATTCTTGATCTTAAACGTGTACAGGCAAAAACACGCGCACAGCACAGCCAGTGGCTCCAGCATTGTCTGGTTGCCTGGTAACTGTCGGCGTGGCGTGGTTGCTAGGGCCGTGTGGGAGAGGGGGAGGTGGTGCTGCTCTGATTTCCAGCTGAATTGAGGCAGTCAGTAGGGAGAAGCCCCCCTCTTCCTGTAGACACAGGACTCCACTGAACAATAGAGCCGTGCCAATGGGCCTGAGGCTCATCAGACAACCCCTTGTTCAGGGTCACACTGTGTTCATCCCGCAGTCCTCCATGACTAATTAACTTACAGGGAAGTGTCGTTAGGACATCTGATGATGCATCCATCACAGGCACAGGCTCGCGGTCCACATTGATGAAAGGTGCATTTCTGGCAACGTGCCACTTTAATGTATTCAAGAAGACATGCAGAAGAGAAAAGAGGAACTGTGGAGCCACAACATGTAGTGCAACGCAGCCTTGTTCAGTCAAAACAGGGCTTAACTGTGGGATTTGGTGGAGAAAATATTTTCTGTAACATGGTTAAGTGAAATCTGAGAAGCCAGTGACAAGGAAAGTAAGATGTTTTTTAAGAATACACTATTATTAGCTACCACTTTAATCTTGTGACCTACACAGCAGGTGGCAATGTTGATCAGAAATTCAGCCAGAGAACTAAAAAAGTGATTTTTTTTATCTTTCTGAGCAGAATTTAGATGGCAAAATTGTGGCCAGGATGTCAACCTGCACATATCTCAAGAGTAAAGCTGATCATGAGCCAGGCTATTTCATTAAGATATAATAAACGGTTCTGTCTATATTCAGGGCTCTGAATTCAACTTAACATTTGCAGGTTCTCTGAGTTTGCTAGGCTGACATCTGATGCCACTCCATCAATTAACACAAATAATCTACGACAACAATCTACAACAAGGCCACTACGTTTTTTTCCCTCCCACAGGTTATCCTATCTTTCACATGCTAAAATTTATGATGTCCAACATGTCCAGCATTGTTTACTTTGTACATGTGTGGTCACCACAGGCGTGTGACTGACTGTCATCTTGTCAAAGATCAAAGTGCCACTTTAATGTATTCAAGAAGACATGCAGAAGAGAAAAAGGGAATTGTGAAGCCACTACATGTAGTGCAACGCAGCCTTGTTCAATCAAAACAGAGCTTAACTGTAAGATTTGGTGGGAAAAATATATTTGCTGTAACATGGGAAAGTGAAATCTGAGAAGCCAGTGACACAGAAAGCAAGATCTTTCAGAGTAGACTATTATTAGCTACCACTTTTATCTCGTGACCTACCGCAGTAGGTGGCAATGTTGATCAGAAATTTAGAACTAAAAAAGTGTTTTTTTAAGGATTTAGAGAGTACAAATGTGGCTAATGTATCTGCAGAAATCTTTTATGTCCTATTTGTGCTGACAATATGCGCAACAGTTTCATCTGAAAAGGAAAGAGATGCCCACAGTGATAACAAGAACAGGTTTTTATTATTATTTTGTAATACCATATATAATGCAATTGCATATCTTTGGCGAAAATAAATCTTATAAACATTTTATCAACAGAGGTTAGCATACAAAAACCAAAAGGTGTGTCTGTCTAACAGACATGGCAGAGGACTGACACAAACTGATACTGGGTTGGCAGCTTTACTTAGTCAAATGCAACAAAATGTTCATCATAAACATAGTAATTGCAACAAAATTTTGAAAAAAAAAAAAAAAAAAAAATCACATAATCAATAGTCAATAACAGCTGTCAAGCAATGAAGCAATTGTATGCAGCTTTTCGGGTTGAACAAGTTCTGGGACCCCATAACTATTAGGTAGCTCACCCACAGATCGACATCGACTCAGAGAGGGAATCAATGCCGCTTTGAGACTGACAGAGCCTTTCCTTTTCAAGTGCTACAGAAAGAACGAGTAAGATTTTCCTCTAGAAGTCTCTCCATAATCTCTCACCAGTCCTCCCTACACTCTAATGTAGGCCTGAAACTACACAGCAGCAGCCCTGGGGGACGAAGTTAGTCTTTTCCAGTTTTCAAAAGGTGTTGAAAACAAAATTTAACACCACACAGCAACACCTGGAAGCATGAGTTTTCAGTGGCAGTAAGTGTAATTTTTCTTTTTTTCTTCTTTTTTTTAAGTTGATGATCCTACGGTGGTGAGATTTGACAGCTACTTTTAAATTTTGACTGCTTAGTCAAAATATCTAAACATGAACCATATGTCAGATAAATGTAAAAATGATTACATCAGCTTCAAAACAAATTCTGCACGGGGAATGTCTGTTCAGCTGAAATGTCTACCCCTGCTGTACATCAAGTTTTGGCAACAAAAGGTTTCAGGATCAATATGTTAATTAATCGTCTTCTATCCAGTCTAACAAAAACCAAAAACAAAACATCAAGAAAACCTGGCAGTCATGGTTAAATTGAAAACACCCGCTCTAAAGACAATAGACATTGGCAAAATACTTAATCACTATAAAACAGTGAAAGAAAAAAAGGTGTATTGCTGTAAAATAAACTCAGGAGAAAACCAAAACACTTATCAAGAGGATTTCACAGAGGGAGAATATAAATGTGCCTAGTGAGAAGTCATTCATTTCAAATGACCAGTATTTGATAGAGTCTGCATTCAAGAGTCCCATAAATTAATGTCATAAATAAGGTGATGATTAATGAACAACAACAATTTGTTCTTTCTTTTCACAGCTAAGTAAGACCAGTGTATGCAAATATTATTTCTGAGAAGTGCAGCTTACTTCTAAGAACTGCTCCCACTCTAAAGCAACAAAAATAAACCAAAGGGTTGTTTAGTCACTATACTGGTCACAGTCCCTCTCCCATTTCCTGTTAAAATGATTCAGAAAACTAGGGCACTGTTACTCTAAATCACATAGCTAAATTGTGGGAACAGGGGAACATGGTGACCGCAACATTTGTAGTTTCACATCAGTGGCACAAGAAAATGTTTGGCACTGGCCATGCAAGCTATACTAACAGTCATTGCAATACAATGTGATCTAATCTAAATTTTTTTCCATGTGAGAAGAATATAATTTTGAGTCTGATACTGTTGTGCACTTCCATGCTTTCTTGTATTATATGCTGCCTGTGCACAACTTTTATAAAAGCTCAAATGAGGACTGTGGCCTTTTACATAAGTCACTTGCAACTTCCCCTCACTGAACTGCATGCAATCAACTTACAATAAACACCCCATTTCACAGCTTGAGAATAGAGTGTGCACTTCCTTATTTTGTTCTAGGGGGAAGAACAAGGAGACAACACTGGCCAGCCAGAACTAGGGGCACAACATGAGTGCAGCACAAGTCTGCAACATCTCGCCTGCGAGCAACTGCACAGGTGCGCTGTACATGCAAATGTCAATTCTCTTTGGCCGTGATGATACCTCTGTCCTCTTCTCATTCTTCACACTCCAGTCTGCTCTCCCTCCACCCTCTACATTTCCTTTACTTGAACCAAAACAGACACACACCCCCACCCCAAGTAGTGAATTACTCGGCCACAAGATCAGCAAAAAGAAAATTTAGCTGGATAATTTTGCAATTTTCCTACATACATGGTTCAAAAACTTAGCACAGGGAGGCATAATCAAACAGCACACCCAAATGTTGAGGCCAGAAGCTGCGGTTATTTCGTGTGGGTCCACTCCTGCCTGTTAACAAAATCTGTATGACCAAATGAAAGCACCAGAGTCCAACCCTACCAAGTACAAACTCTTACAACCCATGTCAAGTATAGCTGTGGCAAGAGCGAGATGCGTCTCTCTTTCACAAAACCAACCAAATTCACTCAAATGTTATGAGTGTTTTGTCAGAAGATTTGGACTGACACAGAGCCAGTTAGCTGGACCATCTCAAACACTCCTCTGTCATGCCCATCATCTCAGTCTTGGGCTCATGTCACTCATCTCAGATGTATGATACACACACAAATCTATGAGTAACCTATGCTAGCACACAGTCAACATATGCCATTAGGTGGTCAAATTAGTTGCTTCACTTTGCATAGGTTGTGAGCAGAAACATGAATACAATACATGTGATATTGTAAGATTAGACATGAAAAAACATACTAGTGAATGACAGGGACTGACAGAATGAAGAATGCAAAACAATGATATAGTTTTCCTTTGTATGGCACGGGGATGGCCTCACAAAACCTAGCAAAGTAGTAGTAGCTAACTTTGCAACTAAATTTGGCAGTGGCAGAGTAACACTATATCCACATGTTGCTAATCCTGAAAAGAGCCAGAGCTCATGTGTAATATGTTTAGCTGATAAGATCATAATACTACTCCATTCATTCTCTTAATTGTAAAGTTTAACCAGCGTTCTCGCCTCTGAAAAGATAACCACCATTAAATAACGTCAAAAAGTTAAACTTGTGGATTAATTATTGCATCTCTAAAGATTTGTAGACCAAGAATTCCTTTTAAAACATTAGCTTTTTTCTTCAGCACAAAAAGGAGAAACTGATTACACCAGGAGGTTAGATTTTGTTTGTTACAAACATGCACTCATTCGCTTCATAAATATTCACTTGGAAGAGGATATAGGTTTGAGGAGGAAGCATGCAACGCTTTGAGTTATAAAACCTTCAGCTTTTCCCATTTTGTCTTTCAGAGAAAAAAAAAAAAAAATCTTTGAATCACAATCATCTAATCCGACAGAAGCAGGCAGGTCATTTTGGATAGGTATTATGATGTTTCTCCACAGCCCAAACACCCAACCCACCAGTTACCCCCGAGTTACAAAAGTCTCTATATGGCTTTGTTCTCCTGTGTGAACGATACTATTGCCATTTGTTTTGTTGGACAGGAATATCCCAAACAAAAAAGGCTCAAAATGGCCAATCAGCGATCAGATGAGGAGAAGGAGGCACACTGGGACACACGATCAGGGGTCAGAGGTTAGGGTTCACAGGGTCAGGAGTCTGATGGGAAGAAAAAAAAAAAAATTTATTTCCTGTTCAGTTTTGTGCTCTTGACAGTGCGTTTGGAGCCCTCCGTGCAGCTGCGTATACCAGCAAGGTGCAGTAGAGAACCGGCTGCTTCCTTCAGCTCCTCGTCCAGCTCCGGCTTGACTTCACGTCGTGCCCTCTTGCCCGCGGGCCACTTAATGGAGGGTGCGCATCGTGAAGGCTGGTGGCCGCCCCTCTCATCCCAGAGGTCGGAGTCCTCATCGCTGTGGAAGCCCTCGCTGCCGGCGCGACGATTCTGCCCACGGTCGCAGCCTCCCTCGTCCAGGGAGGAAAGAGAAGAGGAGGAGGAGCGGGAGGAGCAACGCTGCAGGGCCATACTGCTGTAGTTGTGGTCCTGCTTCGGATCACTGCTCACCAGCACAGAGTCAGGTCTGGACAGGTCCAGTGGACTATCAGAATCGCCTACAGAGAGCAGAAGACGCAACAAGATGAGCATACAGAAATATTTAAAACAAAGAAAATGAGATTTTCAGTTAATTTATCATAAGCTGTCAGTAAATTTTCTAAGAAATTCGACAGCATGAGTGTCTCTTCTCCCGACCACCTTTAATCCTGCAATTTGAAACACCTCACCAACTCCGATCAAGTATCTTGTGGTTACAACACTTTGTAACTGGGCAGGCATGGGCATATCTTTGACCTCAGCTGAATAATACCATAAAATTTGAGGAAAATAAAACACAGATCTGTATTCATAAAAGGCACCAGAAATTTTAACGCTGCGTGAGGGTGCACTACCGCCATGGCAGGCATTCTCGTCATTCATAAAAAAGGATTTACCATGAAATTTTACCGCTTCACTATTTTGGCACTGCCACCTCCCTCTGCTCATTTGTATGTCCCTTAAGCGATTCATAAAACCACACCACTGCACAAAAAATACCACCACCTTTTAGTCAGAAGGTAATTCCAGTTCAATACTGAAAATGAAGTCAACTTGGGTCTTACTCAAGCTAATAACTAATACGTTAAGATTATGTCTATGGATAAAAACAGAACTAAACTAAGACCAGTGCTGTCCTTGGAAATGTAAATTTATGTAATAATAACAATAACAACAATGAGGAAATGGACTAATATATATTATTAATTATGGTTCTGTTTATTAAATGCCACTCCCAAAATCACTTTTACTTTGCCATGGCTAACATTGCAATTGCTGTGCGAGTGTATGGGGACGATGGTGATTTACTGGAGGAGGAAAACCCCAGATTCTGCCGACTAAACATCATCTCTTAAATTTCTGCTGGTAAAAATCTTGCTTTCTTCCTCTTTCTGACGGTTCACTTTACATTGTGCTTCCAAGCACCGCCGACTATGGTGGCTGTTAAATAAGTGAAAGCTCATTAACACATTGATTCTCATTGGCTTTCACCTGCAATACAGCTGACAATAACGGCACGGTAATGTGATTCCACTGCACAAATCAAGAATCACCTCAAATTACCACGACATTAAGTTTGCCACAGTATGTTGAATAAATAAAAGGACATTAACAAGTAGTTCCCAAGACCTTAACACTAAGGTGCCTAACAACCTTCACTGAAAAGAAGCAAAAACATGCTTTAAAAGGAAAATAAGGTGAGGGACATGTCGCAAATTAAATAACACACAAAATAACAGATGATTGAAGCAGTGTTGGGTGGTATGCGAGGGAGGAGAGAGTATGAAGGCAGGTGAAAGAATGGCTTGTTTTGGAGTCTCTTACATGGGTCGACGTGGTGCCCAGGGGCAGAGTTTAAGAGCATCATGGCAGTGGCAGCATCAATGTCAGACTCTGGAAGAGGAGAGAACATGCACGATGGTCAGTCCTGGGGTGTGAAAGCAGGGCAGGGAGATCTCTCTCTAGAACAAGGAAGGGGCTTTTCCAGAAAACACTTCTGACCCCACGAACAGTTACTGAATGGATTGGATATGCACATGGAAAGATTCACCGAAACAAACCATAAGATAAAATGAAGCTATAGATATTTACAGTGCATCCAATCTTTTCAGATCTAACAAAGTGTCTAAAAGCCTGGTAGCTCACTTCTGGGGCTCTAAATTATTAATGTTAACAGTGAGACTGAGTGTTCGACAGTCAGCACCAGCAGAACCTCTGCCTGTCGTCAAGGTTACTAAACCATGAGGCTGAAGGGGGAGGAGGAGGGCTGAGACGAAGACTTGGAGCTCTTGCCATTATGATCTACATGAGGCTTTGATGACTTGAAAGCATCAAGGCAAACCAAGTATTGCGAGTAAAAGCATAGTGATGCTGAGTGTCCCATGACTGAAATGTGCAACAGCAACATAATCAAAATACTGCACAAACAGAAGCTAAAATCGCATTGATTGGAATTTCTAAGCATCTGCAGATTCTTTTCGGGTAGGTGTCTTTTATTTAATGTACCCAAACTTTATAATAGAAGCTACTTGTGTATTTTTCCATGAAGACAGGGAGAAGGATTGAGATGGGAAGACTGCTTTGGTCTCACCTTTGAATGAACAGCCTTGCAGGAAGAGGTGGCGAGGGGGTGAGGAGGCACTGCAGTGAGCAAAAACGACAAGAGGAATCAGCTTTGAGTATGCAAAAAGGGAGCAAACAAAAGTCAACTGTAGCCCTGCAAACCTCTCAATCATTTAAAGAGCCATTCCACTGAAAAATGCAATTTTCCTGATTTCTGCACAGTTGGGCTGTAAAGTGTGAATGAAGTTGAGTTTTAAATAACCTTTGTATGACCAGAACCTAAATTCGCTTATCATCATTTCAAAATCAGCTTAAAATTAGGAGAATTGTTTATACATTTGATCAAAAATTCCAGTAAAGATCATCAGTTACACTTTTGGTTCCACCTTTCCTTGTACCAGCAAACACACTACTCTCCATCATACCAAACAAGTGCAACCAGTTTGTTGGGACTCTAAGCTATCCAATTACATTTGAGAAGTACTCCCAAAATCACTTACCAAACATGGCAGGTTGTCATAATTGTATAATACCAGGATGTCAACCTGCACATTTCCTGAGTAATAAATTGATAATGAGTTTGGCTATTTAATTGGCATGTACCAAACAGCTCTGTTCAGAGTCAATGCTCTTTGCCAGGCTGACATCTGATTCTACTCTCAATTAACACAAATAATCTACAACAAAAATCGACAAGGATCCACCACGTTTTTGCGACAGGTAATCTCATCTTTCACTTGCTAGAATTTCTTATGATTTTCAACATGTTCAGCTCTGTTCACTTTCTATTTGTGCGGTCACCCCCGGTGTGTGATTGGCCGTCAACTTGTCAAAGAACTCTTGTCTAAAGATATGAAATACCCATAGTTATCAACAATCACTAAATTATGGAGAAGATATGGATGCGTATAATTAGTATTTCTGTGAACATGAAGGCAAAGTCATTTTCATTTTATTTATCAGACTTCTGAATTGATGTGCAAACAGCACAAGCTGAATTTAAAGGCACCAATCTGGGTCTAGAATTCAAAGAAATGAATTCAAAGAAATGATCAATCAACAGTCTTCCAACAAGTCTTCACTAGTTATATCAAGTCAAACTCTTTATATAAAATCTTGGGGAACAAAGGTGATGCTTTTTATAACGAACATTTTCATACACATATTGGTTACATCAACTAATAATTTCCTACTGCATCAAAGTCAATACTCAGAGCATCCACAGAATGAGCAGTGGATGAAGGTTCACCTGGGTGGGGAGGCGGGTGGTGTGCAGAAGGCATGTGCGGCAGGGAAGTGTTGCTTCCTAAGGGCTTGGATCAGGTTGGGGCGATACTCAGGGTCAACACACCAGAGAGAACCTTTTCCATTGGCCTGCAGTAAAAAGAAGGAGCAGTCAAATTTCTCACCCCATATTAGACAAAATGGAAAGTAAAAATCTCATGGCTACAAACATATATGAAATTTTTAATTTAAATCTTTGATATTGTTATCCGACCGGGAACTTAAGAAGTCCTGACACCTGAGGATGTAACATTTGATATAGTACTAGACTGCACTGAAAGCATGCTGCTCTGTCAGATATGATCACATTCAATCTCACTTCACTTGAAGTGGCACAAACTTGAGGAATGCAACATCATCAAAATACTGTAAAATAGCACACACACTACCAGGACTTCTTTCAGTCATTCACAAGCTCAACAAAAGGAGAGAAATTTGCTTTAAGAGCAGTATGTGAGGAATGACTTTGTGTGTTGGTGAGCTTAAAGGAGTGTGTAAACTGTCGCCTTATCTCATGGTGGTGTATTCTTACCCAGTCTGGGAGGTGGAGGGAGGGAAGAGAGGGAGGGAGGAGAATAACCTTGACTCAGATTACCAACCAGCCCCAATGCAGGAAGAAGGAAATGTCACCATGGCAACGGAAACCACCAGGCTGTGTCATGTGAAACTGGTGCTAGTCTCTCAGCAGATGAAGGGCTCATGCTGTGCACCTGCGTGCTGAGCGGCCTGCACCACACCATGTTGCTACTCGCTAGGCGCTAACCACCATCCCCTCCCATGGTGGGAAAATATCAGCTCTCAGCCGGGCACAGCCTTGGCACCACGGGCCCTGCCAGCCACAAGTCAGCACTCATACTGCAGCTCATGATGGCAACTAACGTGTCACTCCAGTAAGTGGCGTATTCAAGTCTGACTCATGGCTTATGCTGCACATCATCCCTCTCTCTCTCCCTCTCCTTCATTTTCCACTGCTTTCAGAAGAATGCAATGCAGACTATAGCAGAGAAGCGCAAAGCTAACAAAGTATTGCTAATTACATGTTCGACACTGTAGCTCTACTACAGTCAATAATGGTTTCAGAGGACAGCCACCTTTCTAATCAAATTCTTTAACTCTTATTTATAATGGGAAGGGTGAAAAAGCCAACATAGCAACAACATACATGGAAACAACCTACAGTATTGTGAATTTGATCCACAAATTGTCAACCACAAATCATTCACTCATTTCCTATTAATTTCACAATCATGTTTAGGATTTTGTGCAGGGTATGCATAATGTGCTTTTGCATTTGTCAGAAGCTTGTGCAAATGAGACGAACAACTTCTTCATTTTTCCTCTGTGCGCATACAGGAATACAGCAGAAATGAGTATGGTTGACAAATAACTCTGCCAGGACAGGCTGACAAAGAATCTACCTACCCACTCGTCTCTACACTTTTAGTCATATTTGCTGCCCTCTCGCAGTGTGATGGTGAGGTTTCCAACTGTAGGCTGGTTCTCTCCCCGGTGAAACAGTTGCACTACTTTGTTGTGCCTCAAGAGATAAAGTCCTATCTTAGTGTGCTGTGTTTGCATTTCCTCTGAAGGAGTATCTGTGACCTTGACTGGATTCCACCCTTATCGCAGCAGAGTCAGAGGTCCCTGCGGCTGTGTTACAGTCCCAGACACTGTCACATGAGCCACACTGCAGCTCTTCACTGCAACACACTGCTCACCAATAGTGGTATGCTAAACAAAGCAGACAAGGTTTGCACAGGTGGAAAAGACCAGATCACATCATCTTGCCTTAGCAAGATGACAATATCAGCTAAACTTAAACTACTCCTGTAAGAGCCAACCAACCTTTGAAGTTAAGCTTAATAAATACTGCAAATTTTCAGTTTTGCAAGTGTTGTGTATGTGAAAACTAAGACAGTTTGACAACATACCTTTCCCAAGCTCCTCTCCACTTTGCGGAAGCATTTGTTCAGGGACAGGTTGTGGCGCACTGAGTTCTTCCAGCCAGTGGGAGCGTTGGAGAAATAGGGGAAGTGCTCAAGAATCCAGCCATAGATCTCTTTGACTGGCAAAGACTTGCTGGGCGACTGCTCAATGGCCATGTAGATGAGGAGAGAGAAAGAGAAAGGGGGCTTAGACTTCAACGAGTCCCGCTCTCTGCCTCTACTGTGTGACGAAGATGAGGAGGAAGATGACGGGCCCTGGTTGGCCCCGTGGTCCCCCTCTATGTCAAAGAAGGGGCTCCCGCTGGGCTGAGCTTCAGGTCCTCCCAGAGTGAAGTTCTGGAGCAGGTTCTCATGAAGCCAGTTGAGGTTGGTCAGCTCCTCGTCCTCGGAGCCCCCGGTGCGATCGAGACTGGTGGCCAGTGGACTGGATGCACACTCAGCCTCGGGCAGTGTTCCTGCACCACAAACACCTCTGAGCCCTGTCCGCTCCTCCTGCATACCCGGAATTTCCGTTTTCTTATCTGGCGACATCCCAATGATTGGACCCATTAAATCAAGGATGTCTGAAGAGAAAAAAGACAAAAAAAACCAAGATGTCATTAATGTTAAATAGTTAACACAGAAAGGGTGAACAGAAGATTTGTCAAAGCCACAGTTTTTAAAGGTTAGCTGACTTCAAAACATAGTTGGTAGTATGAAATAACTGGGTGCGACACATTGGAATGATGTGGTTTCGAAGCGCTGCACTTGTTTTCCTAAGTTTTCCCTGGGGGGCACAAACCCTGTAGCTGTGCCTGTCTGCTTCCATTGCACTTCCTGGCCCTCTCTCACTGCCCCTCTCTTACATGCCTTGCGAGGACAGAGCCTCTCCGCTCTCCCCTCTTGACTCCAGCCAAGGACCATCGAGGGAGTCCTCTTGAACGACTGAACTGACTTAAGGCTCCACTCCTTGACGCCCACCTCATTTCAGACAAGACGCAGCTGCTCGTTATGTGTAAATGAGCATGAAACCATCCGAAAAAAATCACAGCGAACTGCAGGAATGAGTGGAGGGCCTCCATCTCACCGAGTGGATGGCTCTTGAACACTGATCTGCATTCAGCCAGGAGCAAGGCTGAACTTGACACATGCCAAATAAAGTGGTGAGGAGAGGCTGCAGACCTGGGGTGTCGTCAGTCATTTAATAGCACTGGGAAATTTGACATTGGCAGCAGACCTGTATCATTAATGAGCACCACCCAAGAACCCCTCAGAAATCATAAATGAGATGAGGCTACTTTTTCTCGTCTGCACCAAACCTTCAGATCCATCAAGATGCATTAATCAAAAACAACTAAAGGAGAGGGAAAAAAATAAAGTACTCACGAGGAACAATCTTACATAGCTCTAATATTAAGCTAACATCAACAGATTTTGGGCTGCAGAACACTCAAAAGGTCACGGGTTAACGGATTACATGCATTGTCAACAATAAATATGTCTATCCAAAATGGCTAACTCAGAGCCAACAGACCAGACATCAGTATTTAAAAATGTTCCTGATTGATGGAACAGCAATACGAACAGAAATGGGTCAAAGATACAGGCTTTGTAATGTAGTGTATTCTTATTATGTGATTCTGATGCTACTGTACTATCTAAACAGCAATTTTGAATGTCTTAATTTTGCAGTGAACTAGCCTATATCTAAGAATGTAAACCCTCTGGATGTCCAGGCCACTGAAAGGACCTTTCAACCTAAATTCATGCCCTAACCCAATGACAGGAATCCACTTTGAAATATCAAAGGCTTTCACCCAATTTCACTGAAAATATAGCCTTCCCAACAGCCAGGTCACAGATTTTTTTTTTTTTTTTTTTTTTTTTTAAATCTACAAGACTAAAAAATGTTAAGGGTCTACAAGAAAAATAAAATGCAATGCCAATTAAATTAGGTTAGAAATATAAAAAATACAAATGGTTTTGAACATCCTGTCAGTGGAAGACTGTGAACATTAAGTTTCCTTACATGTAAAACAAAGACTGTAATATCTATGATTTCATGCCCCTGTGGAAAAGTGTATGTAGGTGAAACTGAGCGCTTTTTGAAAGACTGAATTACTGAGCACAGGAGGTCCACCGAGAGAGAGGCTGTCAAAAATCCCATATCCCACCACTTTAAAGAAGCCAAGCATCATATGTTGGGTTTTCTTTTAAAGACATTGAGAAGGTCTCTCTTGGCCCAAAAGGAGGTGATTTAAATTTCATTAGAAAGCAGAGAGAGGCCTTTTGAATCTTTCATTTTCAAAGTCTTAACCCAAATGGAATGAATGAGCAGTTCAATTTTGAAGGACCAGATCAGTGTGTGTTTGCATGTTTTAGCCCATTTACTACACTGCCTGCATAATTCACATTACTATAGGCAATTTTCCAAAACATACACCATACTTTTTTGATTTTTTGAATATTTACTTGGCTTCCCTGGTCCTTTAAATTGACACATTCAGGTGGTAAACCTGCCTTAAAACTCAGTGCTAATCCTGTTAACATCTGTGCAATTCAATTGAATTTTCACCTGTAAAACAATCTTTTCTTGAGGGACTATTTTCTGGTGATGCACATTTTGTTGTATTGATGCCTCTAATTGGAAATCTTTTAATAATTTGACAGAGGAATGGTGCATTTACATACTACTGGAACAATGATTTTCCTAATTGCTTCAAAGCCAGACTACCTGTCATTACTATTTTAAGCAAGAAGAAATCAAAATCCACATCATCCTTTGCCCATGATGCCAATGTTTGCTTTGTCTTCTGTGTTTGATTTTCCAACCAAATAGCATGTTAAGTTAATAATGTGTAGCAGATGACTTGAAGGTCCCAGTTGTCTATACTCGCCACCATCATATGAATGCACCAGAAGATGTGTACACTTTTCAAATCAACGTAGGCATTCAATGTTCAATACCATGCAGCAGTTAATATTTAGCTTCCCGTCTGGGTTTATTTTTGTCAAAGTCAAGTTTCAAGGCTCTGCAAGCTTGTTTTTTTGGATTGTACTGAAATGAATGAAAACAAATACCTGCCTCGATGATAGGATAAATAAAACCAAATATCTAAAAAAGCATGGTATGCACTGGAAAATGATCAGTGCTAATGTTAAAAAAACAGTAGCAGTGTTTTTGCAGGTTTTAGCTTAGCTTTGCTACAATTGATGTATATTTAAGGTTTTCCTTTATGTTTTAATACAATACACAGTTCTTCAACGAGATTGCATGTCCTTAAGGGTTTGAATCTGATAGTATTTTTTATGGTCTCTGAGGTTTTCCCATTTCAGATGCTATTGAACATATTTATTGTTGACAATGCATGTAATCCTCATACCCTGATGATGGCGATTACAACTGAAACATGTTGGTTTGCTCTGTCAAATTGTTCCCCAAGAGTAGCCATACACTTTTTACTGTTTTACTATGTTTTAACATGGGACATTGTTAAACCTTTAACTGCAGCAAGTGTATAGAATGAGCACAACAGCAACAATGCCCAAGAGGCCAATGAATGTTATTATGGGTACGTAAAGAAATGCATCTGGCTACGAGACACTTGCGCTGTGTATCCTTTAGTTTCCCAAAGCATCTCCAGTCGGTCCAATTAGGAATATAGACTCTCTCACTCACTATATCCCACACATCTCACTGTAATAGAGAACATCTTCTTGCTACAACTGACCAATGCACTGGTGTTTCATTATAGCTTCATAAGCACTGTATCCCAAGCTGCTCAAACACACAGGCACACACGCAGACTAAGATACACATTGATCTTGTCTGTGTTCCTTTGGACTGTGTGCGTCCTGCTGTCCTTGTGCAACATGTTTCAATACATAGAATACATGCAGTGGCAATCTGATAGGTTTTCTCAGTTGGCAACTAAAATGAACTCATCAAACACAACGTCAAGGTGTGTTTTACAGCCTTATCGACCACAATTTTTTCGCCGATTTGACCAATCAAACGGGAACTATCTTTTGAACAATATGCTATTTCATACCCTGACTAGGTTGGAAATGCTTTTGATTTAAGTTGAGTTTAAACGAAAACTTTTTCCAACTTCTACGGGTAGCATATGTCATGTCAACTTAGCATAAAGATTTTAAGTCTATCAGAGTCATCAGCCTAGCCCGTCAAAGTGAAAAATAAACCTTACAACAACTCCAGAGGTGAAAATGGTATTGAAGATCTTGTCTCAGACTCATTAAGTCAATAAAAGGGTTATTTTGCCTAAGATGCTGGAGTATTCCTTTGAGTGCAACAAACTGTCTTCACAACTCAAATAAGTTCATTTAGTGGCTCAAAAATGGTGCTGGCATGCTGTGTCCCAGTTACCAAAATCTGGACTTCATTTCATCTGGTTCCTGTGTGCAGTTCTGGCAGAAATAGTTTTGTTCTACACTGTCTAGGAACAGCATTGTTAGCAAATCACAGGAAGGTGCCAGCAGTCTCTGAAAAACTCCTGGCATCTAAAGTTTTTGGATGGTCTTACACAGACATCAAAAGCACAGGCATCTGAAGATCTGCAACCTTCTCTCTCAAGTAAGCAAACTTGCACTCCATGATCCCATCTGGTAATCTCATTAAAAACAATTAAAACTGTCATTAGCAACTGAATTCAATAGTCTTCCAAGTAACTTCCAACTTTTGCCTCGACAAATCAAAAACCCATGTTGTTCCTCTTCCACAGACTGCGACAAAATAAGAATTATTAATTCTAATGGCTAATTGTTTAGCCTAATACCTGCCCATTGTGTTCTTGAAATATACAATTTGTTTTGTCACCATTTACATTATGTTATACAGCTACCCTGATACCTGCATACTGTCAACACATTTATTTGAACATCAGATTGGCACAATAAATCTGAATGAGTGTGTAATGTCATAAGAGGCAGGCTTTGGTCTTGCGCGGTGGTCGATGAGGCCAAGAGCACAAAGAGATCATTCCCTGGCTCAGCTCACAACAAGCTCTAAGTCCTCAGTGTCACCATGACAACCATGCCATCCCTTAAATTAAGAGCAGAAATCTGCCAAACGAGAGTCAATAAGAAAATAACTAATCCATCCTCGCTGGTTCTGACAGTGAGCAGCCACTGAGGAAAGAGATGCTCCTCCTGCACTGTGTGTGGACATCAGATGCCCCCGTGTGTGGCGTGGATCGGGATGTTCAGGATCGGGAGGGGGGTGAAGCTGGGTCAGATGGCGGGGGAGAAAGGCACAGAGGGTGGGGCAAAGAGGCATATATTTTCACTGCTGTGATAAGACAGGAATTGGGTCAAATTGTAAAGAGAGTTTGGAGAGTGGGTGAGACAGGAGATGGAGTGCACACACACAGGCACACGCTTTCTCTCTCTCTCTCTCTAACACACACACACATATAACAGCTTCTCAGAGCCAGCCAGTGTGGATGGGAGGAGAAAAGGAGGCATTAGTGCATTAATAAAATGACCACTCAACTCTGAATGAGGGGATAAACATAGCAGTGCAGGGAAATCACATTTCGGTTTAGAGTGACTTCTAAATCTAAGGTCATCAATTCTTCCACTTTGCATGCATCCATAATGCATACTTCTAACCGATCAGTCCTACGTTTTCTGTCTTGTTTCACATCACCACATACAAAGTCAAATTTCTTGTGCACTCATCTACTTGATGAATAAAGGCAATACTGATAACCCACAAAAAACGGACATGGAGGAGGCAGTCAAGGCCAAAGTTAAGGGAACAGGAGAGGAGAGGGGAAAGCGTGAGCATGGGAAGAAGCATAACAATAGGGAAGTCCTTTTATGGAAGTATGAGAGAGAGAGAGAGAGAGAGAGAGAGAGAGAAGAGACTGAATGGTGAGGTAGGCTATAGGTTATCTTCAGTCTGGATGAATCACAGCTCTCAGCAAAGTAGAGCAATCAGATATGTCAGGCAGCGAGAGAACGGCCCATTTGTGTTAAAAGAAAAGCTCCGCTCAGAGCCCAAAACACAAATAGATATCCCTTGACATGACAGGTTTCCACTCCACGTGAATTAAAAAATAGTGAAGGGACAAGGCATACAGACAGGTCTATAGTTTCAAAAGAAAATTCCCCCATTATCCCCTCCAAATAAAAAACATCTTAGACCAGAGCTAGAGCTGTGTGTACAGGCCAAATATCAGCTGTTGACAATTTAGCCATGATTAGGGGCACATGTAGACAATGTGTAAAAGTGGTTATGCTATAGTTAAAGCTGTTTAAAAGATTCTCATGGCATTTCTGTATCCCTTGCCAGCTCACAGGAAGGCAGGATTCAAACTCATGACACTGCACTCATGTGGCAGGCAATCCAACAGTTTCAATTCTTCTTTGTTACTTTGTAAGTCTAGATCCATGACTGTGTTACTCAATTCATTCTGATGAGAAACATTTAGGACAGAGATTGCGTCACACCCTGTACCGTAACAGGTGTGGCAAAAAAAAAAAAAAAAAAAAGCCGTATGTTGCAGCAGGTTTGAGTTCGGTACACAGGTGCAGCTGAGATGTTTTTCTGTAGTGAGAGTCAACTGTAAACACCTCATGTGAGTCCTTTTTGTCTTAGGCAAACCATGGATGGTCGTAACTTTGGTTCAGCTGCTTGTAGTCCAGATGAAGTCGTGCCCGGGGCAAAGTAACAGACCACTGATTAACCTTAAAACACCAGTGAGGATCACCTCAACCCATCTTCACACCCCATGACCTCTCAGCTGGCCGCCTGGGTGCTAGAGAGCACTTATCCTCTTCTAAGTGGCTCCTCCAGACCGCTGATTTTTGAATATCAACAGAGGCAGGGTGGACAGGCAAAAGAGCTTCCATGCATCCAACCAAAAACAGGAAGTGTTTTACCATGATTATGGTTGGTCAATTATTGCTGCTGTTACGATTATTGTCGTTATCATTGCTCTTATGAAAAGACATCAAAGCAAGAGGCAGCAAGGGATGCAGTGGATAATAGGACACTAGTGTGTAAAGAGTGGAGGGGGAGAGGGAGCTAATGAGCCGGACTGGCCTGTTGACTGCAGCTCATCCTTGAAAATACACCAAAGCTGCACTGCTGCTGACCCAATGGCTCATCTGCAAGTTAAAATAGCTCAGTGCACAGTGCCAGTCCAATCATATTCATGTGCAAACAGGCAAGCACTAACAGCAGGTGCCAAGGCACATTTTTCCCTTTCAAACTGCTCTTTTATCCTGTTAAGCACTTAGCCTATTCAAAAATACACAAAGACATATGGAGATAGCCTTTAGTGGCAAATCAAGCTGTTATATATCAAATATATATATGTGGAACTATGAGGGAGGTGATGGATAACAGCGGCACCCAAATGATGAGGTCCTGGTTAAGATGTTTTCGGGGAGCCAATCTCATGACTAGGACTCAGTTGCCACGGCAGCCAACGCTGTAAGGGAAGCAATTGTGCTCATGTCTGTGCATGAAGAGAGAGCCTAATGTGGGGAGATCAATACAGGCGGAAAGTGCTGAGGCCAGCAGTCTACCCCCATTCTCCACAAACCTGTCTGACAAAGAGCACTGGGAAAGGCCACAACCAACCTGGATGTCACGGCACCACTGACTGAGTGTCATAAAGCCAAGCTACACAACCTACGCCTTACAGCAAAAAGTTCAGTTTTGCTAGAAGATTACAACGTACGACTCACTATGTTTACGTAAACAACAGCAGAACAAGACGGAAAAACAAAACTGAACTCTACAGACTGAAACTGCCAAGAGCTTGTGTACAGGTGTACTGACACCACACCCCCTTCACAAGACGTTGACACAAACCAGTTACACCTCTGTAATAGATACACAAAGGTGTGTCACAAAACCCCATGGCAAAGGCTGTTATTTGAAACTCAAACTGCTATTTAGGTGACTACCTTGTCTGGCTCAAACTATTTTATTGCTCTGAAAATGTGAATGAGACCGGGAAAAAAGGGAGAGAGAGTATATGAATGTGTTAGAGCAAGGCAGCAAATACAGTGCCGGTCCTTTATCCAATTCTATGGAAAGGTCAAACTATGTCACAACGATTAAAATTAGACATCAGTTGCCACCTGACCCAATCAGGCAACTGTTTCAGCACAACCTCTAAACGGTACATTTTTCAAATAAAACTACTCAACGGATAAAAACGGATCTACTCAGTGCCCGAGGTGAAAGCCAATGAAAAAGCTCACACAAAGGCATTACAATTGGCCCCACATTCTCACCATACAAAGGAGCAGTTGTTTTTGCTCTAGTCATGTTTCAGAAGTGCTCAGTATTCGCCTCACAGTTTCAAACAGAGGACCGGGAGGGAAGGAAACACCTCCTGCCTGTTGAGGAAGTTCATTTTCAGAAAACAAACTCAGACTTCACACAGAGACAGTCAGGCCTACTCTAGACCCACACAGTGGGCCTGACCAGCGAGAACACTGGCAGTAGCACTTACTGAAGCAGCGGTATTTACTTTGCTGATCATTTCATCGGTCAAGTCAACATGCAGCAGTGTGTCAACTGGCCCAAAGATGCAGTCCAACCCAACCAACTGTTCCCAAATGGTTAAGTGAGGGGGAATTCGTTCAGAGCTTAAGTTACTACGGCACACTGACAAATCACCAGGCTTGATAAATATAAAGATATTTATTAGTCTGTCGTTGTTAGGCTATTACTCTTCATAGGCTTATTCCCTGGGCTCATGTCACTATGAAATAAGGGTGACTAAGAGTTGCTTTAAGCAGAGGTGGCACAGGCTCCTTGCAGACATGATGACAGAATATAAGTTCTGACACTTGGAAGCTAACAGGACTAATTAGACCTTGTCTAGAAGGCAACCTGTGAATTAACATTCCAGCCCACACTGAGTCAGATACAGTTTTGTAAAGCAACAGTCAATTTTAATGTAGTTTTTTTTAGTCAACACTAACTGAATATGTGTTACTGTTACTAAATAATAATATGTCTTGATTTTCACCGACACACACACACAAACACACACACAGATAGGACATTTGCATGGTCAAAAGAGGTGAAGGCCTTCCAAAGTACAAGCCTGCCATCAGCCAACACTGAAACCTTATCTCGCGGGGTCATGTGGTTGGAGTTCAGTGTGCAAACACCCACAACCACTTAACATAGGCAACATGAAAACAGCAAAGATCACCAAATCTTTTTCTGTAGGCTTACTACACATTACCTCAGTCATGTCAGAATCCTTTAAAAAAATATTTACAGGATGTTATTGCAAAAGCATGTTTTATTTCTGGTGACTTTTTTTTCTTTTCTTTTTTTTGCACTTTTGCAAATAGCCTATATTTTTTTTTCCTTCTAACTGCAATTTTGACCAATATAGCACACACAACACAAAAAACTCCACAAAGTCCTTTAGGAAAATGATGAGAATAATAATGTTCCTAAATTAGTGCAAACTTAAACAGAATATATCATCTGCAAGTGTCAGCAGGGAAATCACTGTAATGGCATCCACTGAAAATCCTGTCCTTGCAATTTGCCACACAACTTACAGGGAAGAGGCAAAACACTTCACACCTATGCACCATCTACCAGACATTTTACTAATCATAAAGAACTAGATAGTCATTTGTTACCCAAATACCACGTGACTGCTGACCTGCCTTGTGTCTTCTGCTCCAGTAAACTACTCTCCATACTCGCTTCTGGATGGAATTACAGTAAGCATGGAACCCAGATGCACCACAACAAAAGTCTTGCTACTGTTTTTTTTTTTTTTTTTTTTTGCTATGTACGCATAAGTCACCATGGTGATCTGATGGCAATGCTGGACATAAAAATAGATGAGCTCTGGACATGCTCTAGTAATCTGGGCTCTGTACTTGCTTATGGATGGAGTCATTTCCAGTACAAAGTCAGAGTTTAAAAGAGCATGTCTTTATGCTGTCATGCTAAGACAGACATACAGTATGCTGTATTAGCTGCCTGCTACAGATTTTCGATCTTCAATTTACATTTTATTTTTGTTAAATATGTGTGGTTCCAAAGTCAAAATTTCCCTAAACTGACAACAGATTACCCACTCGCCCTGCACTTGCTTAAAAAGATCCTGATGTCTTGTGCACAGGCCGGTCAACAGCCGGAGTCGTTGTCATCACACTGCCATCTCAATTAAATAAACCCTGTTAATTCAGCCAGGAGTGACTAGACAAAGGCCCATTGTCACACAGGACACAGCCATGCTTCCCTCTTCCTCTCTCTCAATCAAGGAAACGGGCACATTAGCGTTGCTTTCAGCTCTGATGCGGGCTGCGTCTTGAGTCCACGCCCTCAAAAATGAGATGGGCAGAGGGACACTCAGGGGGTTAGAAGGGCAGGGGAAAGGGGAGGGGGGCTTTCCCTATAGAGTAAACGCATAACGACTGAGACCAATCAAGAGATGTGACCTAAAACAAGAAATGGAGTAGACTGACAGGCGCCACAACAGGAATACTCACACTGCACATGTGTAACTTCTGTAAATACACACAGTGAGACGGAGCTAAGCAGGAAAAAGCTGAGGTATAAACTCAAACATCCCCGTCCAAGGCATGTATGTTTTAGACTGCTGGAGAAGTGAATCTAAACCACTAGTTTGTATTCTTGTTGACAGGATTAGACTGTCTCCAGATTGTAAAACAGTGACAACTGTTATCTTGCAAACTGCTAAAAAGACACAGACAGATTAATAGGAATGCTACCCGTTTAGGTGTACCTGGTCCTGTCTGGAGATTTAAAATGATGTCAAACATAAAAAATAAGAGCCCTGATAAACTCATCTGGGCAGAACAGAAAAAAATATAGTAATAATAAAAAAAAATCCTTACAATTAGTGGCTCAAAGAAGGGAGGGGACACATGGATAGCAACACGCCTCTGCGGAGAGGTACACATTTGCAACCCAAATTCAGAGCTACCACCTATACTTGATTAGTACTCTCTGAATGTCACAGAATCAAGACAAGGGAGGTAGCAGACCCTTGGGGGTGTGCCTTTTTCCAGCAGGTTGTTCTGCTCAAAGATGGGATAGGGATGTGAGCAGGCAATAAAAAAAAAACAATGTACAGCTTCAAACCTTCAAGTCAATCATTTCAAAATTGTGTTAGGTGCCTTAGAAACATCAACTCCACTGGTCAGATAGACCAATGTCAGCAGTCAGAGATGCAGTCTTCATTTTTATAGACCCCAGACGGACGCCTGATTGAACAGGGGCCTTCATAAAGTGAGGTAAAGGCAGGTCAGCACACTCCGTATTTGTAAATACAGCCTCGACAATGAGGTCACAAGTTGGTGATAAATCCAAAACACAGAGACAACTACTGGCACTGAAAACAACAAAGCATTTTTTCCCCCACTTCCTTGAAAACATAAGCTACTGCATTTTTAACATCACTTCAACTTTAAACTTGCACAAACCATGGACATATCCACACTGCAGTGTAATTATAGAAATAAAGTCACTGGGAGCAAGTAAACGTCAAAGCCCATCAACTTCCTTACTCTGCCAGTCTGTGCATCTGTTTCACCTCTTCCATTTACAGTGGGAAAAAAAGCGTCTAAACCAACCTGATAATGTAAAAGTCAATAAAACAACACTGTCACATGTGACTGAGTCATGGAGCTCCAGTGGGTTATAAAGCTATGAGGGGTAGGTTTTCTCTTCAGCATATCAATTGGTGAGAAAACTCTACCGGCTTAGCAATCCCAAAGGTTTCTGAAACAGGGTCAGCTTTCTTAATCATGCTAGAACCACACTCACTCATACACAACACATACAAAGAACACTGACACTTTGAAAGGAAAGAGCCTTTCATTTACTCTGGGTCAGAGTACAGAGTTGTGTGATAAGGCTGATTAAGGGCAACACCACTATTTTTGAAAAGCAGCTTCTACGTCAATCCGCCTTTAACAGGGGTAGAATTACAAAGCACTATCTGCCATATTTCCTCTTAACAGATATTTAATATTTATGCTATGCTGAGCACCATTACAGACGGAAGCCTATATGGCCAACTTCTCAAACGTGTGTTAAACACTTCAGAAATGCATTTCACAATAATAATGCTACGCTGAATGTGGTGGTCTTTTTTGTTAAGCGTCTTCACTATTGTAATATCATAGATCCTCTGATGAGATCATACATTTTCTGAGTCATTGCCAAAGTACAATAGAGTGACTTATTATTGAGTGACAGTTTTAACAGGTTGTGATGATCAAGTGTGGCATCGTCAAGGCTTTCAGAGGTGTTTGAGGTAGATTTGATGCACTGGAAGCTTATCACCATGCTCGATTGGTGTAAAATAGATAGCAAACATTTCAATTATGGAAAAAAACTGCATGAAAACTGTATTGGTGTAGTATAAGTTTTCAAATGAGAATAAAGAGGCCTTGACTCTGATCACATCTAATTAGTATGATTCAGCAAGCCGGCCAATAACCAAGGGTTTCTTCCCAAGATTTTTGTGGGGGTGGGAAAAAAAAAAAATATATATATATATATATATATACATATATGCTGGGGCACTGGTGACAATATCAAATGATACTGTGCCTGATGTAATCAATTGTAACATTGACTGGTTGTGAATTTGACACTGCTGTGCACACACTAATCAAGATGGACTTGAGCAAAAGAGCGTCAGCACTACCTCACAGCAGCTGATTCACAAGTAAGATATTATACAAATTCCCATTTCATCCATCCTGCTCAGTTAGCGACCCCATAAGTAAAGACCACAACACTCACAAAGACTGAGCAGCTGGCTTTCTTTTCACCTCTTAATGAAGCATAAAAAGGCCCTCAGTGCACGAAAGATTCAAACACATAATTCTGAGTTTTGTGCCAGCAATCTAACTAATCTTATCATGGTGCACAACTGAAGATGACCCAGCTCTGCTTGTGACAACACTTTAGCAGCCATGTGCTCATATAAACCAGTTCATGTCAGCAATACAGCATCACTAGGTTATGGCAAGTCTTATTTATAGTAATGAATGTCAGTAAAGTAAGCATGCCCTAGTCTATTCTGGGAGGCAAAAATACTTACCCCACAGAGGCCTCTGTACATACAAACATGTACAGAGAAGAATCCATGCTCAGACCAACAACAACAACATCAACATCAACAACAGATGGTTCTGACCTACAGTATGCCCATGAATTTGCGGCACTATGATAATGGCAGATTGATCACTTCTGCTTTTTTTTCTCCCCCTCTTTAATCTTCTGTTGCCTTTGTTTTCCCTTTATCACCGGGGCTTAACTGTCAAGCAAGAGGAGAACAATGTCAGTCTACAGTCTACATTAATATCATGACCTCACAGTGGAACAAATAACTTTTATGCACCCCCCCCAAAAAAACTCAAAAGCACAGAATTAAATTTAGAGCACATTTGTTTAGTCTAGTGGATACAAAAAACGCACACGCACACACAATCAACCAAGCAGAGAGGGCAGGCAACACCAGACAAATGATGAATAATAGCAGTTATGTGAATTTCTACTCAACAACAATATAAACCCAACTGGATTAAAGAGATTTTTCCAACACTCAGACATTGTTTGTAGAGCATTCTGTATCTGGGACAATCTTGTGATAATCCATTACATCATGTGCTTAGCTAGCTAGTGCAACCTCCTAGCCTGTAGTGCCGCCGATACACAACATGAAACTTGGAACTGTTTAAGGTCATGATGGCAACCTGTGTCTCAAAGCCCAGCATACACACACACACACACACACGGAGGGGGAAAAAAAGAAAAAGAGAGAGCACTGTGCGTTATTCGGTTGTATCACGTGATTCCGAGTTTAGTAATTAGGTCAATTTTTATTGTAGGGAGAAGATAAAGTACCAAGTGTTGGAGCGAACAAGTTCCAGAGGAGAAACCCCTGACTTCTCTGTGTCGTTGTCAGATTTCGAAACGCTCAAAAACGGAAACTGGATCCAGCTCCGAGGCTAAAGCTACACACATTATAGCGTTAAATCGACACGCTCACAAAAGCTCACACAGCCGCTAACAATATACATATAAATATATATATACATATACATATATATCTTCAGTATTATGCTAGCCAACTTACACGTGACGACGTCGACCTCGCACAACACTTCCTGGCAAAACACGACTCGTTTCCAAGTATTTCTATTTCTTTTTTTAGGTTAATCACATTTTGTTAGCTCGGCTCGACGACAGCAAGTTCACTGTAGTCCAACCTTCGCTCACCCAGCCCGAAATCATGAGGCGAAGTCGCGTCCGTCGGCTCTGTGGAAATGAAGTGTAGCTACTGCTAGCGATAAATATACACCCAAACTATCTAGGGTGAAGTGTTTCTGTGTCGCCGATGTTATTTCCCTGTGTTGTAGATGTTCAACTCGATTGTCCACGCTTTTCAGACCTTAAAGAGCAGCACGACAGAAGTATCGCTCACGTTAGCTAGCTGGCCACATGCTGTCGCTTGATCTGCCATGCTGGCTGGTCTAAGCAAAGTCACTTGACCACATTTACTTTCCGCTTGTTCGAAACACACACGGTATTTCCCCCGGTGTTTTTAATTTACTAATAAATAAAACATGCTCCGATACTCACAATCATGCACGCCGTGCCTCAGAGCGGTATGGTTAATAGGCAGAAGTGTGCGCAGTTAATTCAGATGTCTGTCTCACACAATGTCAGAGATCAGATCAGCAGCTGCTTCCTCCATACACGCAGCGCGCAGATCACAGCGCACGGCAACGCTACCAAACCCCTCGCCGTCGCCATGGCAACAAGCCCACTTCAGCCAATCAAAACCCCTCCCCTCCTATCTCCCCTGGCAACTGCCGCAGCGCAGGAGCTCCGCGAGCGCGCACGCCATCCTGTTTTGCAACGTGCTGTGTGCACTGCTCTCACTTTTTGTCGCCAGCTGCCTATAGCTAGAACAAGGAAATAGGCTAGAGCAGTTTCTACCAGTAACCCTAATGAGAGGTAAATGTGTTATAGTGATGGGGTGATTTTTAAAATTGATTAAAGGTGTGAGACATGATGTGTGAGCAGTCCCACACAAACACAGGAGTGTTCACACCAAGCACCCCAGGCGGAGATAAAGGATGTGCCGGCGGTGGTGCCACCACACCCAGCCCCATGATGATTGTGAACCTGCAACAGGGCCCCTCCTAGAGTCAACGGTGATACCAATAAACTAACATTATGTGTAGACATACAGTGAGACACACACACGGAAAACAAATTTGTACTTTTTTCCAAAACAACACATACCTGTTGTTTGGACGACAGTATACAATTTGTTGCCAAAAAAAAAAAAAAGACTACAGTTGCTTTGAGTGTGTGATCTGTCTGCAACGTGACTTGCTGGAGTAGAGGTGCAGAGGAGTGCAGGGAAGCTTGCGGGACAAAATTTGTGAATCTGTTGAGTGCCGCTTTACTGGCCAACACGGACTTCACAGCAAACTGTAACTTTCACAGAATAGTGATACCTTATTCACCTCAGCCACTCCAGTCTCTAGGCCTATATGAGTAGCTCTCTGTGGACTGAACTAACACCCTCTCTGTTTGGTTTTACTGTGTATAAACTCAACTCAAATATCTCCCATGCAGCAGTGCTGTAAATGCCTTTTGCAAGCCTGTTGATGCACACCCTTCTTTTCCCCTCCTTTTCTTTAAACTTGAAAAACAGGCTTTGCCGTTGAGTTACTGGCAGTTTTGAACTGAGTGTGAGCGTCACTGATGTCCTGGAATATATATTTCTTTGTATGCATCATTCATGTCACTGCAACCAGTTAACAAGCAAACTGCTTATTTATTTTTTGTTCAGGTACACTGTGAATGCAAGCATAAATACACATTTTGCACTACCAGAGGTGAATTATGGTATGGCATTCAGAATGATAATATTCATTTACTCTGCAGTGAGATGCCTTACCTGCTACATCAAAGCCGTTGAACTGGTTTATGGAATTGTTTGAAGAGTGTGAAGTGTTTTATCACCAGTGGCAGAGCCCTCTGGATCCCATCGTATTCATTCATTCATTCATTCATTCACATTTTCAGCCTTTGCTCGGGTTGCTGTGGCATCGTTTTCTTGCACACCGAGCTATTCTTAGGGCCAGCAAGCAGCATAGACTCTGCCCCATTTTTCCTTCCAGTATCACTCCTAGGGATGATGAAGTTGCAAAGCTAGCACACACGAGAGAGGAGAGCAAGATACTGCAATCACCAGGGTAACGGAGTTGATTGAGGATGCCTTGAAAAAGACAGACCCATTAGTCTCTGTGCCTGCAATGGTGCTAATCTGATTTTAAAACTGTTAGGCTAAAACAACATGCCCCTCTGACCACCATCATGGATGTTCATAGCACTATTGTGCCATATCTTGGACCATACAACAGGCAGTCTATACAGGATATTTATGAGAGTCACACTTTATTGTGGGAGGCTGCATTTATTTGGTGAGATGAGAGAATATGGAAAAAGGTATAGGTGAATTCCAGAAAGTACAGGCACAAAGGGAAGAATAATGAAATGGCACAGCTAGAAAACATTGAAATCAATGCAGGCAAGACACGGTGGTATACAGGGACTTTGATGAAGAATAATTGGATTACAGACTATGAGAGGAGTTCATGCAAAGCAGTAAAAGTAGAGGGGATGAAGCGTTGGACAATGAGGAAGCTAGACTGTGATGGAGAGTTGCGAGTGATCATGAATGAGGGTGCAGTGTATCTTAGCAGGCAGCCTGTGGTGGCATAGCGGTCAGGAGGCCTGCTGCTTTAATGGTCCATAAATCTGTGTGGCCTGGCTGGTCCGATGCCGCCCCAGTGAGACCCTCTCATGCGGAAAATGAATCAGACCGTTTTTACGGAGTGCAAGTGTTGAAGCTCCGGCCCTCCCCTACTGCTGCCGAGCTGATAAGAGCTTCTGCACACGCACGGCACTCCATTTCAGCTGGCGTGGAGCTCATAAAACTCTCTTTTAATCACAACCCTTGTTTGTATGCTGCTCTTCATCCTATCTGTCCTCTTTGTTGTTCTCTCTCCATTTTTTTCTGTCATTACACCTTGCTTCGGCTTTTGGAGTGGGAACACGGACAGGGACACTTTGGTGGCAAGCCAGGAAGGAGCTGGATTGCCTGCTTCCAATTTCGAAACAGTAGAATTGTAGAAAACTGAAGAAAGCAGCTCTCAAGAAGAAGCCTCTTTGCCGAAATACCTTAAAGTCCTTAAAATAACCCTACCATGAAGTTGCTTGCTTCAAAATCATCTTTCTCTCGTCTCACTCAATAATCCATCTTGTGTATTTGGTTATAAACATGCAATCCAGGTACCGCTACTGCCACCCCAACCACACATTTATCTTAGAAAAATAGCCGCTTTTTACATAATGGTTTGGAAAATGCAATCCAGGTTGTCCCTAACATACGGGACTATTAACTACTTTACCTAAAATATCTGTGCACAATTAGGAGGAACTGAGCCGTGTAATTTTGCTGGTTCTAAATGATTTCCCTTGGACGTCAGTGGTTTGTGCTTTGTCTACTTAGCTAATGTTTGTTTGACTGTGATGTCCTGGTGCTTTTAGCAGAGCCAGATGTTAAAACAATCACCCCGCAGTTGTTTGAGCGACCAGGACCAACAGACTACTGGCACTCTGAACTAATTAGTTGGAACCTTTGTGGAAAAGTGAAGTGGCGGAGTCGTCGTCGAAAACTGTAAAACAGATTAAATTGTGTCAAGACACACACAAACACGCAGAGTACTACAGTGCCGTGACATTTACCTTCATTTCCATAGATAAGTAAGGCGGTGTGCTCTAGTTACTGGTTAAACAGGTAGTATTTGCATTCTCCGCAGGACGAGAAGGCGAGCGCATGTCTGTGAAGCTGTCAGAGCCCACCTGCTGCGAATAGACACGCACTAACAGAAGTCACAACCACGGCTGCTCACTCTGCTTAATTGCACTAGAAGGAACAAATTCAAACAGCAGCTTGTTTGAGAAGGAGCACAGACAACTTTTTCATCTTTAAGGATTCCTTTATTAAAACTCACTGCAGTATGGGGGCAACATTTTCCCCCCCTTGTAATAAAAACAGTGTCAGTGTTATTGTATACGCCCTCTGCTAACTGTCAGTAGAGCAACCAGGCGTGGTCAACTTCTTTTAAATGCAACACTGTCTTTGTTCTTCAGGTTTGTTTTCCCCAGAGGTCCTCCCCTCTCTTGCCTGCAGTTACACTCGATATAAGAGTGTGTTTACCTACTGGAGGCCTTTGTTTAACAATCGTTTCTGCTAAGCAGGCCTCATGAATTGTGTCAGCAGTTTCTGATTGTCTGTTATCTGTCAGATGATAAGTACCTCCTTTAATGCAGAGGCAATAAAATACTCCACATGTCGGGAAAGAGGAATGATCTTTGCGACAGCCAAACAAATGTCATGTAATTCTGTATTGATTCAGTCTATTTATACAGGCTAGACTGGGCAAACAGTTGTATAAACAGTCCCAGGTGTCGATTCGTTCCAGTGCAGGACCAAGAATGCCAGTATCATGAACTAAGCATAGTAAATGAAATCCAACCAGGGCACAATGAAAATGTATTCAACAGTTTAATGAGACAGGACTGTAAAACTAGCTGCTTAGTAAGCCATTTTTGTTAGCAGTTTGTTTGTTTTTTTTGTTTTTTAGCATATTATTGACTGTATTAGTATTCTGTGTTCAGTGAACAAGAGAAAACATGAAATCCAGTTCAACAAAACATTTACTACTTCTTATAATGGAGAAACAACCCTCATACAGCAAGCAATGACAAGGAGATATAAACAAAGAGATAATTCTTTAATTTGGATGGGAAAAGCAGGAGTGCCACCAGGAATTTCAAGCCCTCGGGCAAGACAAGCCCCTCACCCTGATGCATCCATCTAATTTAGTACAGTATCACCCCTCCTATGTTGTCAGGAGCCACCTTAAAACATTCAAATTCAAAAGTGAATTCTGTTGATGTCCAGAAATGATGTGTATCATAAGGGAGGCCACCTAAACAACATCTGTTTCAGTACACTTCCTGAGAGGCAATATGACTTAAGCACAAAACCTGATGTTTGATGAACATCCATTATAACTTGGACTATTATGAATCACAGCCCAGAAACTGAGTTGCGTGTGAGTTGCAATTAATTTGCAATGGTCTGACACAAAATAATGACTGTTAGGTTTCACTTTCTGCTGTGTAATACAAAAGGTAGTTGAATCTGAAGTAATCAAATGACATTACTCTGTAAGATGTATTATAGTAGCCTACTGATTACACTTTCGGTAATGTCAGAGACACTTGGATTATAAAAGGAGACGTGGGACTTCAGCACGATTTTTGAAAAGACCAGAACCCTGTCTCTTTGAATGGGAAGTCTGTATATGAGTATATCTAACGTTCTGCTTTTCATATTTAGTGACACTGTCAAATTGTAAACAACATGGAGTCACACAATTTGTTCTGAATGACATAAGTCGCATGAAAAGACAACATGTTTCACTCACGGAGGCTTGCACAATCCACAGCCCCAGGAAACAGCACGATTACGACACTGCTTTGTGGTAAACCCTCGCCGTTGCCATGGTAACAGTAAACCGTCATGTCACGCAGGTAGTCAAGCCGTGGTGATTCTTTTAAAACACACACATTCGATTTTTTTACCTGTATCATTTCTATGGTGTCTCGTAGGCCAGTGGTTGTCTTGTCTGGGCTGCAGCGCTGTCGCTGTTGAGCTCTTGCCCCCAACTTGTACATGCTGTCGGAAATATCAACGCAAAATCTGAAAGTGTGATTGGCTGATAGTGTGTCCTATGCTGACGTGCTGCTGTGTTTGGTGTTTCAAATTTTCCCATTGTGGGTGGAGTGCCCAGTCTCCTTTTATAATCATAGGTTCTCTGGTAATGTGTGACTGGTTATCTGTTGAAAGTGCTTTGCCAAATTTGAGTGTACCAGCATTTTTGACTGCTTTTTGAGTCCTTTGTATTTAATTGACGGTTTTGTTTTCCCTCTACACAGCAACACTGAACTTTGGTCTTTTTATGCCATTGCCTCCAGTGTTGTTAACATCTGATGCTTGTTCTCCCACTATTGACCAATATCAGTGCTATCTCTTTGCTGTTTTAAGCACACTAAAACTGCATGACTCCCTTATAAAGGCCTTCAAATGGCCCTGCTATACAATACACCACATGCAGGGGTAATTGAATTAGCCCATTGATCCTGGGCTGTTCTATTGCCTGGCTAAATTTTGTTATTCACTCTTAATGACTGCTCCTTGCAGGCAAATGAACACTTATAAAAGTCAATTAACTGTGAAGTAGAGGAGGATAAAAGAAAGACAACCCACTCTGACATGTTATGTCCCACTTACCGATGCTATTTGAAATGTTCTGTCAGTGATGTGAGGTCTTGGGATCTATATGAACATTCGACTGCTGACTTCACTGTAAACAACGACAACAACACAACACCGAGCGCTTTGTTCTTCCACATACACTCCTATCTTTTCACAGCATCTCGACCACCCCGCCTTGTCTTGGTCACAAGTGCACTTTATCTGGTGGGACAATAGTGGTCTTGTGCCCGGCAGTGTTGTCTGGCACCATCAGCTCCATAGTGGGCTCCGACACGTGTGAGGGTTTGCTATTGTTCCACCAGCAGCGTGAATGTGTGCGCATGTGTATTGTGCGTCCTCATGTACGCACAGTACAATTATTGGCTGCCTACTGCGTGGCAATATGAATTGTGCACCGATGAACTCATGAGGATTTTACATTAATATTGAGGGACATCATGCAATCAAGAGGATATATGTGTAAGATACAGGTGAAAAATGTGCAGTCATGAATTCATGATATTACAGGTACACCTCTCAATGCTGTGAATAGGAAGACAACCATATTGGTGCAGAGACACTTGTAGTATAATGCTGAGTGCAGATCTCCCAGTGTCTTCTCTGTACTTTAACGCAGTGAGTGTGACCTGATGCCGGAGGGGCAGAGTATACCCTCCCTGGGTCTATGGGGAGCCTGGCTGGGAGGCTGCAAGCGGGCACATGGCTGTAGTGTGGAGAAAGTGGTGCACTGCCTCTCTGTGCCTGGCTGAGCACTGGGTAATGAAGCGTGGCAGAGGAGAGAGGAGAGGAGTGTGTCTGCAGGGTAGGCATGGCCCTCGTGTTCCTATGCAACCAGGGCGGATGGGTAGGTGATGCAGGACTGCCTCTATTCTGCTTTCTTGTCATGCTGCTTCCACACTTTCCTCCGCTCGTTCTGGTCAGTCGTCCTTTTTCTCCCTCACACCGTCCAAATCATAAAAGCAATGGCGCTAAACGTATCGTCACACTTTGCTGCATGCCAGTTTCTCAAGGACAACGGTCTATATGCTTCATACCTCACCAACAAACCTCCAGAATCGTTTTAACAAAGATATCTGACCAAATTTTGTGTTAAATCAAATTTGACTGAACTATCACAGCACTTCAATAATTTCCACACTAAAACATTAACATCTGACATTTTTCATTTATTTAAATGGGATTCTCTTGTTTTCTCAGATCTCTCTTCCTCTCCCTCTGTGAGGCAGCTGACTGCACATGTTCCTACAACAAGAGGTCTAGCCATGGCAGATGTGCCATTGTTTCAGAGGTGATGTCTTGACTTGATTACTTTATGTAGCAAGAATTGCCTCCCTTCACCCCATTTCTGTGAATGAGATTTTATTATGCATAGAGAAAGATACATTAAACAAACATAGCAGTTGTCAATGTGCAATGGCAAACATTCAAATAGGGTTGCTCAGATTAGCCGTAGCAAGAGAGATTAAAAATAACAGAAGCAGGCTGGGAAAAAAAACCCACTCCATTTACGTCAGACTCAACCAGAAACCTGATGTTGTGTTTTTGTGTTATTGTATAATTTCATTATAGAAGAGTTGGGCAAAACGAATCCTCGTCATTTTTTTTCTGTAGGAATTAAGACATAAGAAATCGAAAAGGAAGAGGCAACCTGTGAATATTCTTGATGAAGGATTTTCAACATTGACAGTGGATTAGGCTACTGTGAAGACAAACTCTTAACATGTTTCATCTATTGAGCAGCCATGCGTTTCCTGTGGGCAACAAGTGTGGATCTATTCTTAGCTGATGGCCAGGGCTTCAGCACTTTCTGCTCCTGTTCCTCATAGGTTGGAAAGGATAAGGTGTGATTTACTCCTGCCAGGTCTGACTGTGTTGGCGTAGCCTGTGTCCAGCTGTAGAGACGTTGGGGCCCATCGACCATCTGTCCCTGACCAGCAGATTCAGGCTGGGTCCCCAGAGTAGGGAATGAGGGGGCGGGAGCTGAGATGAGGTTGGATGGGGGAATCAGCTTTGTGTTGCCATAAAGCTGTTTTCCCTCTCTCCTAGCAACGGCCTCCCATTTCCTTGGTTTTGGGCGGCATGGTCCTCTTGGTCGGTGTGCACGGCCCCACTCACTCACTCTCTCTCTGTCCTATTTATGGTAATGAGCCATCTGCCCTCTCTGTAACAGCCGCCCAAATAGGGGAGAGGCTGGGAGGGGGGTGTCTCTGACAGACAGGAGTCCGAGACAAAGACGCTTATCCTGTTGTGTCTGCCTCTGTCCCGGTGGATGCCTTCAGACATAGATAGGACTCAAGAGCAATGATGACTAAGGATGGAGACTCTCCTGAAACATGCTTGATGTTTTAACCCTCCTGTTATGTTCAAATTTGACTAACATCCCTTATGTTTGGGGTCAATTTGACCCCAGCAGTTTAAACCTCAACAAAATTATTATAATTAAAATTGTTACCAAAATTTTTGTGTCAGGTACTTTAGGTTTCTTTGTTGACTACCTAAATAGTCCTTTAAATAAAACATAACTCCCCCCCACCCCCACCTATACATCCAGTTTTCCTATTACGCGACTATGGAAAAATATGCAAATCACCATAAAATCTCACTGATTGACCTAAAATTGGAAATAAATATATTTTTGGTGTTTTAATGGTTTTATATTATTTCTAAGAACAGATTTTTGTTATCTATAATATTTGGAAAGAAAAACAATTTCTATTATCAAGGATAGTAACATGTCTTATGTTCGGGGTCAATTTGACCCCAGGAAAAAGAAACACAACTTCTGAGTGAGTAACCCAATGTAGGCCTGCAAATGGGTCACATCCAAGTCTTTCCAGCTGTCCCCATACACACACCTCCCCTCTAAGTTTGTCATCACAAGTATATCCCCACCTGATGGTGTTACAAAGAGCTCAAATGCTGATTTTATGTCTTGAACATGGCTGACAGCGTATCTGCTGGGGCCTGGAACCATTTTGATGACATTAGCAGCACTGAGTCTACCCTGTTGTTCATGTGGGGAGAGGGACCATGACACCTCTCCATTTTTGGAAGGTAACGTGTCTGCTGGTGGTTGAGAGACAACAGGAGGGTCAACACTGAGGGTTTCATTCTCATCAGAGGAGGATGCCTCATAACCAGGGTCCTCCTCAACATGATCCTCTGTCTCAGACACATTCTCCTCTGTGTCACTTTCACTGTCAAAGAGCTTTGACAAAACCTCACTGGCAGAAAACCTTTGCTTCGCGTTCATATTCAACTGAGAGAGAGCATAAAGTGAGAGTACACAGCGCAACAAGAGAAATGATTTAGAAGGCTGCTGTGCAAGCTTCTATATGTTTGCTCCTGCCCCATGTGGTGGGAACTAACAATGTCCTTGTGGGAACCATATTTCCCCACCCTCACAGCGCGGGAAATATCGAAGTTCTTGTAGGTATTATGTTTTCCCCTCCCCAGTATCTCCCCCCATATCCCCCATATGAGTGGTTCCCGTACTACTTCAGGTATGGTTATGTTAGCTTAGGGCCCTAAAGCAGAGGGAAGTTTTTTGAAGATTATCAAATTGCATGTTATAGTGAACTCAATATCATCCAAAAAACCCCCCAAAAATGTGTGTAAAACGGTGTTTTTACAGCTAAAACAGCCTGGGGTCAAATTGACCCCAAACACCACCGATGCGTACAAAATGCGTACAGGACACTGAAAACATATCATTGTGTGAATTTCATGTTTACCCGGTAGTATCCATTAAATTAGGAAAAGTCATAAAATATCAAGCAAAAAAAATGATGTTAAGCATTTATTTAGAGACGTTAAAAACTGAATGGGGTCAAATTGACCCCAAACATAATAGGAGGGTTAATGAGAGTTCTTTATGTAAAAGATGAAGGTTATTTGAAGTAAGTGCATTAACATAGACCCTAACTGTCTTTGCGTTTGTGTGTGTGCAAGAGAAAGAGAGTGCTACCACCTGCAGGTCAACACAGTAAGTTGTTCAACACAAAGACCAATTGTAAGATCAGCAGCTAGTATGACCCATCCCCTTTCAAACACATAGACACACACACACACACACACACACACACACACACACACTCAAAATGTTCACCGCTTAAGAAAATTTATGCAGCCTTACCATTTGTCAGTACTGCTTTAAGCATGTGCTTCTATGACTTGGTGACATGGGAGAGTGGTGGGCACACCAGCCAATCCAGAGCCACTCGGTACTCAACAGACCTCTGTTGCCACTGGATACTAGATTGGTTACCAAGCCAACACATGTGCCTCACTATCATATCGCCAACAGGTTAGTGATGAAAACAGCAGAGACATTGACAGTTAAGATCTCTGTGTTTCAGTCTCAGGTAAACTGAACTGTTTCAGTGTATGTTTTCAAGTAGTTTGGTGATTCAGCATAAAACATGGAGGTGGTAAGACAATGCCTAAACAGAGATTATGTAAGATGATGTGGAAAAAGTAGTTTTCCCTCTGGTCATGACAACATTGAGCCCAACCATTTTATCACCAGGAGACAGGTGATGATCTAGAGGCGAGTTGGTGCATCTTAATCAAGGAGAAATGTCTGGCAATATTGACAAGAATTCTTCCAGCTAGAGTTAATGCAAACACGTGGGTTACATGGAAATACTGCACCACAAAACAATAAATGAAACCTACTGTATGGCATATGAAAAAAAAAAATTAAAAGATAAATAGTTGCAAAAGAGCAGCTATTAACAGCATTTCATAAAACAAGCAATCAATGTGAGCGCATTCGATAGCTAACAAGATGCCTGATCAAGCGAAGGATATGACAAGAACTACAACATAAACTCTTTCAAATCATGACCCCGTGGTGGAGCACGGGCAAAGGTTTTGTGCAATACAACATCTGACACAAGGCTCTCAATAATTGACTTTTGATTCCTGGCTCTGTAAGGTCAATGACTGCTAACCTCCACAGACAGACAGACAAACCCACAGATGGGTCAATGACTAGAGAGCAACAAAGCACAGATGGTCCTACTGGTGGGCTTAGAGTTGATGGCAGGCACCAGTGCATGAAACAATACATTGTGAAGGCAAGCAGATGCATATGCAGAAGATATAAATACTGTAGACATTTAAGAAGGCCAGCAATACTAGTCCAGCTGGACTCTTGGCCCATTGAATCAGTCGTGATGAGGCTCGCTGCCACCTAAAGGCATTTGGAGGGTATTTTTGCAGCTCAATATTGTGACTCATTTAGGTAGTTAATTAGTCATTGAACAACATTCCTTTGAACGAGCCAGAAAAAAAGGCCTCTGAATTATCATGTTGTCACCGCAGGCACATATTGATATCCTATAAACAAACATTTGAATAATCACATTGTTTAGCGGTGTAAGAAGACAAAAGTTTTCAGCTGAATGAGAGGTTAAAGTAATGTGGTTGTTTTTAATGTAAGCTTACAAAGAAGGGATCATTCTTCAATACATTTGGCATGTTGACATTATCAGTATGAAAAACAATGCTGTTGTCATGGCAGCAGCCTGGGGCTAAGGGTCTGGAAAGGAAACTATAGTTTCCTTTGGTTCTGCCGCTGCCAGGAGTGACTGCTCAGCATGTATCTGCAAAAAAGAACAGCAATTTAAGTGTCAGTGGGAATAAATGGCTGACATGCAGAGAGATGGAGTGTCATTCAGACAATGGAGAAAAGGCATCATGTAATGTCCATGTTACCTACAGCATGCTGTGAGCACTCAGAGATAGACAGGAGGAGACATCTAGTGGACATCCAGCCTACAGTGCAGCTACAGACAATTTTCAAAACACACATTGGCCCTTTATTTAACAAACCAAGAAGACTGTTAATAAAGCTAAACTTATACCCAAAAACATTCAAAAAATATCAAACACATTTTGGAATACATTGGCTTTTCCATCTCCATCTCTGTCTCCTTTAACACCCAAAAGAAACTCCATTATTCCTTTTCCCCAGACAGGCGCAGCTTCATGTGGTCACACTTAATTCAATAGAGAAATAACAGTGAAGCTCTTCTACTGAAGGTCATAATATTTTATGGTTACTGTGCTCTCTTACAGCCAAAGGGAAAGAAAATTGAGACTGATGCATCTCTCAACTAAAATACTCCACCCATACTGACCACATATTACATTATTAGCTATATTAAAGACTGTATAGCAGCAGATATTTATTTATTTATTTAGCTATTGTGGGTTGTCTTTATCAGTAATAAACTGAATTCAGTTCCTCCTTTTACAGTCTACTTGAACTGCTTTGCTTACAGTATTCTACTACATGTCTCATCCATGGCAGCAGACCATCTACACACTGCAAGTTTATTATCTCCCCAACCTGACACAATTTACAAGTTCTATTACAACTTTTATTTTTACTTTTAGCTGCTCCGAGGAACACAAAGACTCAACATTAAATCCAAAAATGGTCGTAACACACTCTGCCTTAATGAGCAAAAGTGTCAAAACACATTTTCAAAGACGGACCAATTACAGAATTTATCTTTATCTGTTTCATTCTCATCCCATTTGCCTATAAATCCCAGTCACATTAATTGCCAAGCACTATAAAAATACACTTCTTTGTCTTAAGTGGCACTGGAGCATAGATATATAACAAGCTTCTACATTAATGGAGTACATACTGACACATTAATGAAATCCAACTCAAAACCAACAGATTCAGCATTCAGTCTGTGTGCATTAAGGAGGCATAGTGTAAAGTACAGTATATAGCAGCAGAGGAAGTATAGTGAAGAATAGAGTGCCATGAGGGAGTTATGAGTAGGATGAGGCATACTGTATAAGTGTTGTAGAGTAAGGCTTTTCAAACCCTCTCATGCTACGGGTCCTCAGTTTGGTTTCCATTAAGCCATTTTGTATTTTGCTATGTATTAAATTGTTTGGACACTATGACTTAACACTGACAATTACACAAAAGCTGCGATGGACTGGCAACCTGTCCAGGTTGTTTCCTTGCCTTCTGCCCAGTGAGCGCTGGGATAGGCTCCAGCAACCCCCCATGACCCTTGTGAGAATAAGTGGTTTAGAAGATGAATGAATGAATGAATGAATGAATTACACAAAAGGTGGTGAGATTGAAACATGATAATCACAAATCAATCACTCATCTTTTTTTTTATTATTATTTTTGCTTTGCAGTATAAACATATGAGCATAAACATCCCCGAGGCTGTAAGATGTGTAGTGTGTGAGGACTTGTCCTGCCGACATTGTGAACAGTGCAAGAGTGCACAAACAGCGTTTTGGGTACAATAAACATCATTGTAATAAGCAGCAACAGTAGTAAGTTTACAAACAGCTCGGTACATGAGTAGTTGTGCAGACATTTTGTGGGTGTACAAATTCCTCTGATGGGTGGTTGAATAAATAGGAAGAAATTGTTGTTGGTCTTGGGCTACTAGCCTAGAAGTGAGAAGAGTAAATCTACCTCTTTTTGGCTAAAAAAAAAAAAAAAAAAAAAAAAAAGATTATGACTACTGGAAAAATTGTCAAGATCTAAATTTGGTTAACTATCAAGAAACTACTGAAAAAATGTGGTTAAGCTTGTGCACAAAGTTAATGCATTAAATTCTGCTGTATTGTAGCTAAGCTGAAAAAAACAAACAAACAAACAAACAAAACAAAAGTAAAATGCAGACAAGAATGATCAGCCACATTGATATGTGTCTCAAATCCTGTACACCAGCACTTAAATTTCTCTGGAATGCATCGTACAGCAATCTACTACACTTATTTAATATACCTTTAAAAAAAATCGAATTCCAGTGTTCCCTAAGGCAAGGATCAATAAATTTGATATTCCATATTACTGCTGCCTCTTCAGGAGCACCTATTCCAATTTAGTGGAAATTCTTGCAATTTACAATATATTATGATAAAAAACACATCAGGTAGTAAATGATATCGATTATCTCCTCTACAACTTAATAACATTGAGATAAGTTATACCATGTTTATATGACTATGGCATATGGCTGTTTCACACTTTCTCTCCTACTCTCAACTTCTGCTGTGATCTACTCTACATTCAGTAGACTGTCTGATTTGCAAGACATTTTTTTTTTTTAATGTGTTTACAGAACAAAACTTAAGAAAGATTTTATCATGTTATTTTGTTGCGTTCTTTGTGGAAAAACAGAAACAGCATGTGACAAACCTTTGGGTTTACTCAGTATTCAGTCATGATGGGACAAAAGTCCAAGCCTCCACGAGTCAGAGCCGTTGAAAGGTGAGAATCAGTCTTGTTCTTTTCGCTGAAACATACTTTTTTGTACTAGATTTTTTTTTTTTCTGCTACACCCAACAATCTTGCAGTTGTAATCCTGACATCACCTTGAAATATCCTAAAAATTACTTGCCGGGTATGGATGAGTGAGGTTATCAAGGACATGATCACATACCTGGCCTCCAGTCAACCAGAGCTGCACCGAATATATTTATATACTTTCAGTTTAAGTTCCAGTCATACAGTTTCTGCATCACTGCACAACATTGTGATCCCGTGTGCTGTGCGCTGCAAGGTGTGGATGTCTGTATATGAATGAGTGTCAAGCAGAGCAGTAAGACAGCATACCAGGTCAGCAAATCTTCCCTGGGTAAATAAAGGTTAATAAGGAATGCGAAAAGAGCATGGGTCAGCTGGGGTAAATGACGTGGGAAGAGAGGATAAAAAGTCTTAGGAAAGCTCAGGATGCAGA
This sequence comes from Myripristis murdjan, assembly GCF_902150065.1. Lineage (NCBI taxonomy): Eukaryota > Metazoa > Chordata > Actinopteri > Holocentriformes > Holocentridae > Myripristis > Myripristis murdjan. The sequence continues at coordinate 22,077,111 of NC_043994.1, forward strand.
AGGGGGGGTGGGGTGGGGGGGCTGAGAGGACTCAGTAGACAAGTATATTTGGCAGAACTCTTAGACATAATAATAATGTTGTACTTTATGAATCCCCGTGGAGAATCTCTCCTCTCACTTGCCTCCATCTCCGCAAGGTCGCCTGAGCACAGAGCAACACAACAGCACCCCTGACGCCGACAGGGATTCAGTGTCTTGCTCAAGGACACTTCAGCAATATGGACGCTTGCCAATATGGCCTCTTAAAATAAGTGCCTTGCAGATGAAGGATAGGCTTGTAGACCCAATTTGAATTCATCTCTGTCCTCACAGAAAAAGTCACTCACAATTTTACTTCAGCAGACAATGCAAATAAAGTGAAGTTTATTTAACTTTGGTCACACAGGGCCAGAACACATATAACTTTTACTCAGAAGCAACTTTACTCTGCACAGACACGGTCTATACTGTCGACAGCCAAAATCAGAGTCAGAAACAAGCTGCTGAGATTATGAACCATCCACTCTATAGATTGCACACCCTTGGACCACAGGTAATCTATTTCTATGATACCACTGCAGAAACAGATCGATATAAATGGCTATGGGCCTACAGGAGCTGACTGCACATACTGCTGCTTGAAAAAAAAATGCACCAACATCCTACAGGTTAAAGGGACTGTCAGATGTGGAAAATTAATTTACTAAAGTATTAAGTAATTCAGACGGTACTCATGATATGTAACCCGATGATGTGTTTGCGTTATTAAATGTACATGATTATTTTTTAGTAGGAGGCGCAGGTCCAAGACACAATTACAGAAGTCAAACGTTAATTATGGAGTTTTAATGATGTAAAAGATATTGACTGCAAAAATAAAAGGCAGAAGGGATTTTGTCTTGGCCGTAACAATAGGTAGACTAATGAAAGGTATAAAAGCAGGTAATACAGATTTTTTTTTTTTTTTTTTTTTTGTACAGATCTTTTTATTGTACTCTGACTACGCTGATATAATGAACCACCTCACTGCATCAGATTTTGAGTTCATTCTGTGTTATTCTACATAGTTATGGGGAAAGTAAAAGTGTGGAAGAGGACAATCACTGTTGGGTTTTCAACCACAAAGGTCACCAGTTCAAATCCCTGGATCAAAAAAAGGATGTCCTCCACTTTCTCAACAAGTACTACTTGTTTGCCCTTGAGCAAGGCAACCTGACCCCCAGCTGCTCCAGTAGAGCTGCTCGCTGGCCACCAGTGGAGGACTACAGTGAGCCGGTGCACTGCTGAGTCCACTTCCAATGGATAAATAAAGCTTTAAAACTAAGTAGAGCAATCACGGGAGATGAGTGCAAACAGCCGTGAACAGCTCACTTATTGGGACCGCGACGTGACGGCGGAAGGTCCTCCCATGTGATGTGGTTTAGAGGCCCGACTGACTGTGCCTGTCTGTTATGGCTCCTCCTGCTACAGCAGAACGGGGCTAGACGAAAAAGCAGCGCAGGAGATAGGAAGGGAGATTGTTTTTCCTTTTTTTTGCCTTCTTCTGGAGTCACGGGGACAGGTGGCCAGATTGCGCAATGTTAAAGAAAAAGACGTTTTAAATAATGTGCTCAACGTCGTCTCTGCTGCTGTGAAGGGTTCGACATTTCTTCAAGATTAACAACACCCCAAATGAACTCCGTCAGAGCAAGTAGCAGAAGACCTAGGCGAGTGTCGAGGCCGCGCCCGGTGCAGCCCGAGAGGAACCACCAGGAAAGAGGTAACGTTAGCTAGCCTTAGCATTAGCTTCTGCTGGTTAATGCAGTTGACATTTGGGTTAAACTCCACGTCCGGACACAGGATGCATGCGGCGTTTTTGTTAATCACCCGGTGCTACAGCAGTCACGTCAAACTGTTTCTTACATAACGATAACCACAAGTTTTTTTTTTTTTTTTTTTTTTTTTTTTTTTTTAAATAGCATACAGTAGGGCCAGTCTTACACCGAGGCTAAGACACTCAGGAAACACCGAGGCTTCAGTGTCTGTACGTAGCGCTCAGGCCGCGCTTTGTTTGGCTTGCTTTTTGCCAAGACTCAGCCCTTCCTTTGCTTGCCTAGTCTCATACAGTAGCTCAGTTGTGTGCTTTTAGTCACCTAATGTGATGTTAGTTACGAAAATGACTGACGCTTGTTAATAGCTGGCACGATCCACTAGTGACAAACGTAAGGAGGGGAAGGATAACATTAGCTACACACAAAGTAGGCTTGCTAGCCACCGTAGCATTGCTAACTCAACGTAGCTAATGTTAGCTGTTATTAGCATGTTTGGCTAGCAGATTGTGTGGCCCCCCAGTCTGACGGCTGAAAAGATCCAGCTCTCACAACCTTTTTCAGCGCCGATAGGAGATTGTACCACTGTAATGTTTGCAATTACACGTAGTTACGTGTCAATAATCTGTTTTCCTTCGGTTTCAGTTTAACATAAGTACATTCGTGCTCCTATTCAGGGTAAACATCAGACAGCAGTGCTGTAAAATGATGGTTTGCATGGCACAAAGCTAGTATTTTACTCGACATCTAGTCATTTTGTTGGAGGCAGTGATCAATAATGTTTGGTGAACCTGATACAAGGTAATGTTATTAGCTGGATAAATGATCTCCAGTGTGATCTCCACTCTCACAGCATCAGTAGGATGGCAGGCAGTCAGCACAGGGTATCTCCTTGATTTGGGCCTTTTTCCCCCAAAATGGTGAGTGATTGTCAGCATAGAAGCAACATTTTCTGTAGTGCTCATTATTATCTCAAATCACTGGATTTCACTCCATCTTTAACTGCTGTAGCACCAACCCTGCGTTCCAATACTCATACTACCATACTATTTAGTAGGGGGAAAAAAAAGAATTAGCATGCATATTTCATACTAAACTACATACTTTGTAAGGGCAGCTGCAGTACATACTAAAAGTAAAAAGTATAAGTATGCGATTTGGAACGCAGGGCAAGTACCTTCTCCCCACAGTGGTTCACAGTCAGGGTAGCTCAATTGTGCTCTTCAAGTCGATTGGCAATGGCTTCTTCTCATAGATCTATCTTGCATATGCTTCCTGTACAAGCATTGTTTAGAAATCTCGGTGTTTGTAAATCTTATTTTTGGTGTCAGCAATCCTCACTGTGCAATTGAGGGTGTGTTTCTCTTTAAACATGAGACAAGAGCTGACAGATCTGTACATTGTACATTTTAGGACTCTGCTGTAGAGAACTTGGTTGGTTGGCTATACAGAAAATGTTTGTAGTGGTTACATGTCTAGTAGCCTGGGAGTCATCCCTGCAACCAGAGCAACAGGCGGAGTTTGCATCTCCCACCTAGGGAAGCTATCAGCTCATCATATCATGGTGAACAGGCTTCATTAATAGACGTGTCTGATTTCTAGGTAGACTCCACAGTTGATTTAAAAAAAAACAAACAAAAAAAACCCCTCTGCTAACAGGATCTGATCCATTTGTAAGTTGCAAAGCAGGTAAATAACAAAGTCATAGTATCTTTTTTGTACTGGGTTTTCATCCTGTAAATTTGCTAGACTCTATATTGTCAGTTGCCAAGGGACGCTGTTGTTACAGTGCATTGTGGGACATTAATGACGAATAATGTTTGAAAACTCAAGTCATGATCATCTTTGCACAACTGCTAGTCAACTGTTTATTGTTGTTTATAGTCGCATCCTCATTAGCTGCCACATAGTGACAGCTAATCTTCCTGGTGTAGCTTACGGTTGAAATTCACATCATTGCTCATTAGTCGCATTGCATGCTGTAGGTTTTTTCAGTGTTGGATCAATAACATTAACATTTCGTGAGGCCTTTGTAGAAAGAAAAAATGTGCATGTTTTTGGTTTGTTGGTTATTTTTTCATAATAAAACGTGTGTAGTCCTGAGTGTGTAGAATAAATGTGGTGTAACTGTAAGAAAACGTGCATGCAGACCTGGCATAGCCGAGGAAGGATGCCTCTGGGCTCCACACCAGAGAATTCTATACCACATAGGATAGAAAGTGAGCAAATATTCTCTCAAATGACTGACTTTCTTAATTAGTAGGCTTCAAAAGCTACGTTACACATAAAGGTTTTTGAGGAGAGAATGAATATGCTGTTGGCAACATATTAAAAAGACATTTTCTGTTTTTCAAGTATTAACAGTGTTTTCGTCATATTAGTATTAGTAATGTGGATAACATCCAAAGTTCGTAATGTTTTCTTTTCCCCCATTTTCAGATGAGGACGTTCCTGCAGATATGGTTGCAGAAGAATCCGGTCCAGGAGCTCAGAATAGTCCGTACCAGCTTAGAAGAAAGTCTCTATTACCCAAGAGAACAGTGTGTCCGACAAAGACAAACATGGAGGTACGTTTGACAAAATCATCACTAACGAGATGTGCCTGATTGTGTTTTTCAATTAATATAAAATACTATTCCCGCTATAACACACATCCCCAGAAGATAAATGGAATTTGATGAAACAAAGTCTTTAACCGCCAAAGAATAACTTGTATGTTTAATTTTATTTTGAAATGCAATTTTGTATCTATAGGGTGCCTCCACTTCAACCACAGAAAACTTTGGGCATCGAGCTAAGCGCCCCAGAGTTTCAGGAAAGTGTCAAGATTTACCAGGTAATGAAGAAAAACATGCATTTTACACCATCCATCAATTAGTTAAGCCATGAAAAGGCACATCCTCTTTTCCACAAGGGCGCATTATATCACTACAGTGACCTTGCAATATTAACTGTGCATTCCACAACATTAAAAAGGCAGGCAGACGGATTACAGCGTCAGTACAGTGCATGAGACGCAGCAAGCTAATAGGTTGCAAAGTCGTCATTGGGCCAGATGTTGTATTAAACTCTGCAACCTTTGACTTCAGCTGTACCAAATGACACTGCCATGATACACAAGGAAGAGTCCATCATGTCCACAAACTCCAGCTCACTTTGTTAAATGTAAACTCAAAGTTTAGGGTTTTATCAGAAGTTTAAGGCCACATTGGAAATCATTGTATACACATTCATGACATTTGTAAGACAGTGATTGCGGGAAACCGAAAAATGGGTTTCAAACTGTTGAAGTGAGGCCAGAAAAAGAGGGTATTTCTCTAAAGTTGGTTTTTACTCTGTTATATTCACAAATTCATGTTTTACTAGTAACTTGGAATGTATAAATAGTAAGCAAACATGAAAAACTTCATCCATACTGTGGAAACTAGAGAACCAAGGTCAAATGTCAAGTCATAAGAATGAATAGGTTCACTATCTTAAATAAGATGCAGTTTATCAACATACTCTCAATTACAAATCAGAAAAGGTGCTGTGACACTCTCAAACCTATGTTGTGTGTTATCAGCTATCTTCAAACTGTTTCATTGTCTGGAGCTTTAAACTCTTTCTCTTGTTTCTGGCAATTGGAAAAGATTTCATAATTTTTTAAATAATAGACAGCAAACTTTCCTGGAACGAAGGAGTAAACATTTTTAATTCAGTTAGTCGGAATTTCACTCTAAACAGATAGCTTGTGAAAACAATGCTGATATTCTGATTGGTTTGGTTAAATAAATGTTAAGATTTATGGACTTCTTCAAACACGGGATAGGGCAGTGTAGGCTGAGGATCCTGCAGAGGCATTGTTTTTGCTGCCTGGTGTTTTGAAGCTTCAGATTGCTCTTATGTGTAAAAGTGTAACAATGCAACAGTTACTCTTAATGTGCCTTGGGGGAAGATGTTTTTTTGTTTTGTCAGTGTGCAATATGTAAGGTAAATTTCTCTAGATTCACTTAAAAATGACTGCCTAATTAGGTGGCGGTTACAAGGTAATAGCCACGGTTTGCAGTAAGAAGTAAGGCAAAAAGCTGCTGTTTTTTGTGTGTTGCAGTGCAAGTCATATTAATTAGAAATCCTTAGGTATCAATAGGGAGAGGTGTTTTTGATCCCATCATGGGAACTTAGTCAAAGGACAGAGACCTCCTTTTGAGTTTTTATTTTTTTATTTTTTTATTTTTTTTTAAATAAAATAAAATAAAACACTTCATGCAGTATGACTGCTGCCTTCTAATCCCCCAAGCCTGTGTGCTACTCTCTAATTTTTAATTTTTATTCTAATTCCATGGCTATTTGTCCTCCCAGCAGCTCCAGCAGAGCAGTATCTGCAGGAGAAGCTTCCAGACGAGGTGGTGCTAAAGATCTTCTCCTATCTGCTGGAGCAGGACCTTTGCCGTGCTGCATGTGTCTGCAAACGCTTCAGTGAGCTGGCCAACGACCCCATCCTCTGGTGAGATTTGTTGGTCTTAGGACTCTGTTAAGTTTTCACTCAGCTGCTTTAAATCCTGCAAACTGATTGTTAGAAGAGCTTGATTTAAGTAACATAAGGGCTGGCACAATTGGAAATTGGTGCAATAATGAAAATCACTGCTTTTCAAAAAAAAAAATCAGTGATGTGCCATTTTGTGTTAATGCAGCAGTAGCTTCTTCTTTCTCGGGTGTTCTGTGTTTTTGGAGCTGTGTCTGTAAAAGGTCGAACAGCTGCTTTTCTTCTTTGTAGCCCAATAATGTGTCATGTCATTATTGTTTGGGCTCTTGTGATAACAGTCCAGTAGTTGTGAAGTAGTTGCTTACTGCTTAGTGCACTATGACTGGTGATTTGTCACACAAAATTTGTGTTTGGAGCTGTTTTAGTTGAAAATGAACTGGGAAGAGAGAGCTACGCTTTCTCAGCTTTGCTCTTTAACGTTAGTTTATTTTGACAGTAAAAACAACATTATATCTCTGCTTGTTTGTCTGGGACAACAGGTCCTTGATATAAAATGCTTTTTAAGCTGTTTGGACTAAATTTGAGCACTTGATTTATCCTTGCTGTAGAAACACTTTAGATGAAGACTCTTCTCAAATTATTAGTAGGGCACTTGTGCTAAATTCAGCTTTGAATCGATTCTGTGTCAGCTATAGTTAAAGAGATTAAAGGAATGCTTCACTCTTAATGCCTAATTTTTGTATCAAGTTCTCACTGCATGCTGTCTTCAAACTCCAACAAAGAAAGGTTTACTCGCAAATCTTCATGATAAACTCATATTCCAAAAACACTAGCTGTCTCTTATCCAACAGAAAAAAACTGGGTCCATAATTGGCACCGCACAAGTCTACAACTTCTTAAACAGAACTTGGATGATACAGCATGACATGTTTGTGCTCTTAAAAAGTAACTGTTGTTAGTGTTTCCCTGTTGTAAAATCATACAAGGACCCAGTTTTTTCAGTGGGTCAGAGATGGCTGGAGTTTATGGAATATGAGTTTACCTTGAAGGCTTGTGAGTGAAGCTTTTGTAGTTGGAGGTTGAGGGCAGCGTATTTGATATATTGAGTACTTGATATATTGTGGGTGAAGTATACCTTTATGTAGTATCAAGCGTTATATACAGTAGATTCCATTTGTAATCTGTGCTAAAATGAAACTTCAGGTCCATGATGTGCTGTAGCATGAAGGTTATACATTTATTTTTCAACTGTATCAATAGCAAATGCATAAATGTTAAAGTGTAACTAGAGGATAGAAAGTTTCTGAAGAAACTTTAATGTGCTTGCCTTGCGCATGTCGGGTTACACGCAACATCACCAGAGCCTGTCTACTGTATTAGAGTTTCTCTGATATCACGCGCCTCAGCTTCAAAACAAACTGCTGCGTGCTGCTCTCTCTCTCTCTCTCTCTCTCTCTCTCTGTCTCTCCTCGCCGCTCTACACACATCCGTGATACTCAAAGACACGCGGTGGTTATGTCATGCACAAGCACATGCACGGTCGGGCACGCGAACGTGGATACGACGTAAATCATGCAGTCCTCCTCCCTCCGCAAAATCGTTTAATGCGAACGGCGGCATTGCGCAATCAATAATCAACCGATAATAACAATCAACCAGATCTGACAGGTGCGCCGCGCACACAGACTGTCATATAGTGTAGCACACTTGCAAAGGACGACGCTTACAAGGGCGTTGTGGTCGAGACGAGTTTACTCTCCATCTGTCAATCATACATAACAAGACACACACATTGCAGCCTGGTTCATAACCGCACGTGCAGCTCTTCTGATGATTACAGCCGAATGTAAAGAGCACGAACACAACAGGGGATCAAGATAAAAACAAAGGCGACCGTCATGTGCACTGTGCTACGACATCAAGTAAAGGGGGCAGACTATATTAGTTACATTTTGCACTCCATAATAATAAACATCACCCACCGTCTGTTGACGTTAGCTCCGGGTCGCGGGAGCAAGCTAAGGGTAATTAGCGCTTAGCGAGCGAGCTAGCCATAACAGTTAGCTTACTCACGTCATCAAATAAATAATATATTTCCTTCGTGAGTCTCTTTGATATGTCTCGCTACCCCACTCACATACACTATTTCACACACACACATTTCCATTAAACTAAACAGTCTGCTTACCTGTCAATCATACATCACAGAAGACGCACACATTGCAGCCTGGTTCATATCGGACGCAGCTCTTCTGACGATTACAGCCGAATGTAGCCGAGCACGGCGTCTGGACGGACTGTAATTCTTGTCTTAGCGTGCCCTCTTGTGATAAGAAGTGGTATCACCACAATAGACAGTTCTCCCTTTACCACAACTGAAGGTAAGTCCCACAATAACAGGTTTTTCTTATTATGATTCAAAAATAAAAATAAAAATAAAAAATAAATGGGGGCTCCGGCTGTCAGTTGGACACAGACGGAGGAAGTTACATCTGAAACTGTCAAGGTAAATAAACACCCCTTAAATGAAACAAAACGTCTGTTAGTTAAAAGGAAGACATGATGAATGTATGTGTGTATTTCAATGTGACGTGCATACCGGGGGCAGTCGCGCTGGAGCGCGTTTGGGCTTGATAATGTGAGTGCAGGCCAGCAGGGGACTGGGGAGGGGGGAGAGAGGGCGGGACACAGCCACGAAAATGGAGTTTTCAAATTGATTCGTAAATAACTTCAAATATACAATTAACCTTGCTCTTGTGTTGATTTCATGGTAACACCCCCGGTGTTAGGCTCAGTTTTGACCCGTGTTTTAAATCAGCCATAAAATACCAACAAAAAACAATTATTTTTCATCCAATGTGTTTCTTATCTCTTGGTTACCTTGTTAGGCTTCCTTATCCATCCCTTATCTTAAAAAATTCCCCCAAAAATCCCAAGAGAATTATATAGATAAATAAAAGGTTGTTATGCTACCTGACTATTACTGAAGGATATTAGAACACATCTCAAAAATGTTCATAAATTTTTTGTTATTATTTTAATATTATTAACTATAATAACATCTATTTTGTATATATTTACAGGGCTGCCAGTAGAGGGAGCTCACGCTCTTTGGATGTAAATGTAGATACAGTCACAAACAGAGTTAAGACTGGAGATCAGTAGAGTGGGTGAAGACTGGAGATAAGTATCACATTCCAGCAGATTTATTTATTTATTTATTTATGTATTTATTTATTTAACTACCGTAAATCAGTCACAGTCACACAAATAGGCTCCATATTTTTTCTTACCTTGATGCAGAATTAGTGTTGAAAGTTGAAAGTTCATAAGCAGCCAAATGTTGCCAAAAGCAGCCCAATTTTGAAGTAGACGCCCAACGTGATTGTTCCCTGCTCAACAGAATTAAAAATAGCCCAATCTGCCAATCCTGGCAAGAGGAGAATTGAACTCCGCTCTCCACAATGAGAGGTAAAGAAGTTACCGCTGCGCTACTGGAGCTCATGGGGGCGGAGCCCGAAATTACATTCTATGAAGCAGACAGGAGCAATGACAATGGTACTGGTGACAAGATCGCCGAAAACCACGGGTCAAACTACCGCATCGTTCTCCGCGATAGTAAGTCCGAGCAGAAAATGGATTGCACCACGAGAATCCTAAGGCTTTGAGCTTTTAAACCATGGTCAAATTATTTTCCAACTCCCGAAAATGCCCGATTTACGGCGATTTGGAAACGTGTGTGTTTCTGCTTTCCTCCCGCGACTCTGCTTTGCCGATATAATGGGACTGAATGGGGGAGAGAGCTGGGACTCCCGCCTCGTTAAGAGTCTCAATGAAAAAAGTTGAAGCTATTTTGCTTTTGTCTTTACATTTTTCAAAGCACAACTATTTTTCCTACAATTTGATCCCAAATTTATGCATGTGGAGTGAAAATTATGGCCAGCAGAGCAAGTTTAAGACAAAAGTTTTAGGCGAATTTTCAGGGCTGCTCCACTCTAGCCCTCAGGAATGCCACTCTAGCTCACTCCATTAGTGTGTATTGCGTTTGGAATTCCGACTTCAAACTGGAATTGTGGAAAAACGGAAAGTCTGATCGGTTTGAAAATCGAAACACTGATTCTTCTCCATAAGACGCACGTTTTTCGTATTTGGTGCGTGGATGCAGGTCCAAAGCTCTGGGCCCTGGAGCCGTCCAAACTTTTGTCCATTCATTTCCTATGGCCGAAATTTTCAGGAAAATTGGAATTTTGAGAATTCCGTGAGTCGGATTCCTTATAAAAGTAATAGCACACTTCTCCCAATGGGGCCGCACATTTTCCCAATTCATTGTGTGGGTCTAAAATGAAAGCTGTAGGAGGAGTAGCGCGCCGAAGGATTTGCAGAAAAATAAACTATAATAAAAAGAAAAAGAAAAATAATAAGTATGCAGGATAATAAGATGTGTTGCCTTTTCAAGGCAAGCACATAATTACAAATGTAATTACACTTTAATGAATTCCAAAGGGCTGCCAGAAGACTTTTTTTTTTTTTTTTTGAAAGAATAGTTCTCCCAAAAATGAAATTTCTGTTTTTATCTTCTCATTCCCATGTCAGTTGAAACTCCATTTAACTTAATAGCACCACTATTAAGTTATACGCTCCTTTCTGTAGGTTGAGCAACTTTTATATGTACTGGCATGAGGGACACTAACTCTGTTTCTGCTCACAGTGATGTCTTGATGGTTTCTCGTTGTGTGTGCCACTTAATTACTGTTCTGCTATTTCATTACTGTTCTTGTGTTTTGTTGGCTGCTGTTGTTGTACTCATTGTTGCTGAAGGATGTGGTAGTTAAATTAATGTCCTGTATTAATAATGTTGACCAATCAATCAGTGAATGAACCAACTATTGAAGTTAAAAAGGGCATTTTATAATAGGTCCAAAAAGCATAGTATGTCCATAAATGTTTTCCAAACAGCTTGTAGCTCTGTGGGTTCAAAAATCCCACAGTTGGCTTTTTCATCTTGCCTTATACACAAATAGCCAATAATGTGAATAGACAGCAGGCACACAAATGAGACAACCAGCCAATAATGTGGCAAGAATAGTCTGATCGGTCACCCAGTTACAGGAAAAGAGGCACACACTGGAACACAGGAACTGCACACTTGTTTTGGTTGGCAAAAGGAGATCAGCACAATGAGCATTTTGGTTTCTTCAGATTTCACTCTGAAGCCAAAAGTAGGCTTTTAAGCGTTACATAACAATTATTTGTCATCAAGTATTAGATTCTAATTCATATAATCTGTTATGACGAGTTTTATCATGATGACATGGTTGGCTGTATCTCCCAGCCCTACCTTAGTGCCACTAATATTTTCCCTTCTAACAGTTTTATTTTCCCTAATGCACCAAACACTTGTGTATGGTGGTGGACACCCTGTAGCAGCAGCAAAATGCTGGAGGGGACAATGTCCCCGGTGAGGAAAGCTCCACACGGAGCAACTCAACTCAAAGTTTGAATAGTCAGTGTTGAAAAAAGCTATTAATACTGTAAGTTGGTAAAGGGTATGAGGAAGAGGGAGCAGCTTCTACATTGTGTTACAAAATGGAAAAATAAGAACAGTTACTCGCCACTCTGCCACTCTCTTACAAGGGAGAGTATAATACGTGTGTGATTGTGAGCTTGTAGCATCCAACTGACTGTGTTGACTGCAAAGCCAGCGGTAGCACCAGACAGGGGTAAAAGATGCAAAAATGGAAAACAAAAAAACAAACCTGGTCACAAACTCTGGAGGACAGAAGACAAAGCAACAATACACAAGTTGTTGCGAGGCTACAGGTGACAAACTTTGGCTACTGATGTTAGCAGACCTACTGAATCTCTGTGTTGTATTCTGCAAGAAGATTAAAAAAAAGGCTAGATTCCCCAATGACATAGAGAAATGACAAAAACGTCCTGCCCTGCGTCATCAGCTGTCACGCTTGACTTTATTGGTGTAATTTCTCAACCCTACATGCGTGGAACAACAACATCCAACATTTAAGCAGGGCCTCTGGCAGTCAGGAAGAATAAAATAGACCTTCAGGAATTTCTTTGGTGACTAGTTTTTATTTATACTTGAATATTACGTGTCGAAGTGCACTACTGGGTTGCAGTGCATGTTTTACCTTCATATGGGTGGTAGTACACACCTGCCTTTTAATACAAAAAACCCACATTCAGCAGGCCAGTTGGAAATGACAAAATCATAATATAATTCTACATTTTAACATACTGTTTTGTGATTTAGTTTCAATCCCAAGTAAAAGGGTATTTTTTTTTTGCAAAAGGCACTTAGTATTGAAATGATGTTTGAATTTGTGATACTGCTTGATGGTATAAAATCTCCATAGCCCATTTTGAAAGTACCAGAAATGTAGTTGACTTTGACTTTTTTAAAAACTGTTTGAACCCTAAATGTTGTTCAGATACATTTGTCATTCAGTCGTGTTTTCTGTAAACAGGAGCAGACAAAACAAATGTTTTTTTTTTTTTTTTTTTTTCTAGTTAATTGGCCAAGATCTTCTGTATTATGTATCCTGCCATACGTGTGATCATGACAAACTTAAGGTTTCTGTGTCTTCTCATGTTTCAGGAAGAGGCTCTACATGGAGGTTTTCGAGTACACACGGCCCATGATGCATCCTGAGGCAGGGAAGTTCTTCCAGATAAACCCAGAAGAGTATGAACAGCCAAACCCATGGAAGGAAAGTTTTCAGCAGCTGGTATGGAACCTCCTCTGTGCTTACTAACTTACTTGTCAAATTAATCAATAAGATCTTGCATTTTTGCTTTTTTTTTTTTCTTGAGCCGACATTGTCATTTTTTCAGCATTATATTTGACCAATGAAAACTGTTTTTACTTTGCATTTGGACCATCTGAGTGTGAAGCAAAGGACACACTGGCAGTCTTACACACCGCTTATGGGACATTGCAGTGCCCTTGACAAGTCACCATGGCTTCGATGGCAGCAATGCAGTAGCATTTCCTTTACACTAGAGGTGGCACATGAGGCTTTCTAAAGCTTTGACCCCAAATGAAGGAGGTGCACCAAGCATCTGGTACAGCTCATTTCATTCACATGCTTCCCCTGGTTCCCTCAGTGGTTTCTTATTGAATAGTCCATGTTGTTGTTACTGCGCTACACCTAAACTGGCTGATGAGATTTTTAACAAATGTGAAAGGGATTGGTATGATGTATTCTATATTTTACAGCGGTGTTTCTGTGGATGGCTGTGTGCTTGATTAGTTTTTAATCAGTAATATCATGATTTGAAAAAGACCCCAAACACATTCTTGAAATGCTTTGAAGCATGTCAGTATCAGATGTATGAAACTTCATCCAAGATTGTAATGTTTTGGTACCAGGTTCGCTACATTTTTTTCTCTTTGAAGGAAAAAAAAGGGGTGAGGTGTATGTGGCACGTAAGCATGAGGCATAAATTGCTGCTATATACTGAAATTATGTTTGTTCAGGATGGTATTTATACTGAGCTGAAAGGTGGCTCAGAGCAGACATAAACTAGCTCCTCTTTGCTAGCTTTTAATCTTGACACTGAAATTTTTGTTGCATAAGAGGTGCTTCTTTGCAGCCTTAAATCCTCTGTGTACAGATGGTTAATGTCATGTTAAAGGGCAGCACCACAGGCCATAATGTTGACATTCAGTATGCAGGGTTTGGAGGTGAACTATGTGTTTAAATTGTATTCCCCAGTGATACACTGACCTTTGGGGGCTGTGTTCCCTGCACAAAAATATTTCAGGCGTGTTGCTAGTGATGGCTTTTTCCCCCATCTCATTGAAGATGTAATGTCAGACCAAGATTGGGAGTTGAGAAAATGCTGCCAATGAATACCTCTGTTGTCTTGTTTTTCATAAGTAATAAGTATGCGATTTCAAAATTTCTTTACAGTACAAAGGAGCACATGTTAAACCTGGCTTTGCAGAACACTTCTACAGCAATCCTGCCAGATATAAGGGAAGGGAGAACATGCTTGTAAGTGAATTGTTTGCAGTATTTCTCAGCTTGTTTCAGTTTTAATGTTCATTGGTCATTTGGCTGACTTGTCCTGTCTTCTTCAGTACTATGACACCATTGAGGATGCCCTTGGAGGGGGTCAGGAGGCCCACTTTGATGGACTGATATTCGTCCACTCTGGTATCTACACAGATGAGTGGATCTACATCGAGTCGCCTATTACAATGATCGGAGCAGGTATGTGTGCATGAAGTTATTGTCACGTTTCCTTAAAAGTGTTTGACCTAATCTCTGGTTTAACGTTTATGTTCATTTTATAGCTCCTGGAAAAGTAGCTGACAAAGTGGTTATTGAAAACACCAGAGACTCTACATTTGTATTCATGGAGGGCTCAGAAGATGCTTATGTTGGATATATGACCATACGGGTGAGATGATCATTTCTCTTTTGTTTGTGTAATAGGCCACATGCACATCCTGCTGTTTTTGAATAATTTGATTGTTTGCCTCCGTACCCACCCACTGTGGGGCGAAATTATTAGTAGTTGTAGTCTTAATTACCATTGTCACAGTTAATAAGAGTTGTTGCGTCTCCTGTAGTTCAATCCTGATGATAAATCCGCCCAGCACCACAATGCACATCACTGCTTAGAGATTACAGTCAACTGCAGCCCCATCATCGACCACTGCATCATACGCAGCACTTGCACGGGTAAGGCTGCCCTTATTTGATCAGTTTCATCTTGGCAAAGCTATAATCTAGGCTCTGACTGTCGAAAATGTCAATGTGTTATTGATAATGATCTTTGACCCTGTTTCAGTTGGGTCAGCTGTCTGTGTGAGTGGCCAGGGTGCTTGTCCCACAATCAAGCATTGCAACATCAGTGACTGTGAAAATGTCGGCCTCTACATCACCGATCATGCACAGGTACCATACACCTCTCTATTGCATTAACGCATCCCACAGCTACAAAACAAACTTGTAATTATGTAAAACAAATTACTGAAATGAAATTTGAAGAATAAAAAGTGGACATGAAAGAGCCTTTAAATTGGTCAGATATATGCAAACTGCCTACTGCCTACATCTACAGTTTTTACTGCTTTTCCTAAATTTGTTCATTTTAAAAAGTTCTGACTAAGTTGTGATATTGGTAATTTTGTTATACCTCTGACATGAATACTGTGCATTTTCAGGGAATATATGAAGACAATGAGATCTCCAACAACGCGCTGGCCGGGATCTGGGTCAAAAACCATGGCAACCCGATCATCAGACGAAATCACATCCACCATGGCAGAGACGTGGGTGTTTTTACATTTGACCATGGCATGGTAAGTTAAAACTCTCCAGTGTCTGTCTCTGCTGTTTTTGTACAAATCTGATGTTGGCTCTCCACAGGCAGCTGGAGGACTGGCAGCACATTCAGCTTAAACCTTTGAAGTAATATTTCACTTTGGATTAACATTTTAAAAATTTTGGCACACAGAACCTCTGAGTTTGTGAGCACTGAACCACAGATATTGGGTTTGTTTATCTATGGGGATGTTTCTGCTGTCCGTCTTTTTGCAGTTTGTCAAAACACTTGGAATCTGAAGTGGGGTGTCAGTGATAGATAATTATCTTCTCTTGACCATTTGCAGGGCTATTTTGAGAGCTGCAACATCCACAGAAACCGCATCGCAGGCTTTGAGGTGAAGGCCTACGCCAATCCAACAGTGGTTCGCTGTGAGATCCATCATGGCCAAACTGGAGGCATCTATGTGCATGAAAAAGGCCGTGGCCAGTTCATTGAAAACAAGATCTATGCAAACAACTTTGCTGGAGTATGGATCACGTCTAACAGTGACCCCACAATAAGGTCAGCATTGTCCGGTTGTCACAGGTTAAGCAAAAGTTATTGAATGGAAGGCTAGGCAGTGTACAGGTGTATCTGGTACTGAAATTTTCTGTTTTATCCAAATACAGGGGCAATGCCATTTTTAATGGCAACCAAGGTGGAGTTTATATTTTTGGTGATGGCAGAGGCCTCATCGAAGGAAACGACATTTATGGTAATGCCTTGGCAGGAATCCAGATCAGGACAAACAGCTGCCCTATTGTCAGACACAACAAGATCCATGATGGCCAGCATGGCGGCATTTATGTGGTGCGTATTTACTCTGGTTACAGCATATGCACACACACCAAACCCATGAAATAAGTTATGGCAGTTTGAAGTCACTTTGAAGGGATAATTATTGAGTATGTTGAGCATTATTACTGAAATTTTGTAGTTTAGAGCACAGTTATGTGTCATGGTATAGTATTTTCAAATTTCATTGACATACCATGATTTGGATCATGTTGGTGACATATGTCAATTGTGTATCATGCAGCATGAAAAGGGACAAGGTGTGATCGAGGAGAATGAGGTGTACAGCAACACGCTGGCGGGTGTGTGGGTGACGACAGGCAGCACACCTGTACTGAGGAGGAACAGGATACACAGTGGGAAGCAGGTACGGACTTCACCTAGAGACCTGTAACAAATCTGATGACGAGAAATGAAAGTAATAATTGCACAGTAATCAAACAACTATCGGATTTGTGGACACAAGAAATTGTCTTTGCCCCGCTTGTCCATCAAGCAGTGTGAAATGACATTGTATGAGCTTAAAAGCTTAACTTAATACCATGAATATTTTAAGCGGGGGTGACAGTGTGTCTCTGAAATGCATTTAGAAATATAACCAATATCAAGGTGATGTCCTGCATTTGCTCTTGTCTTGTGCACATTTTGTGTTGAGTGAAATACTATCTTAAATTATTTAGTTTCGAATTCACTCCCGTGAATCTTAGGCTGTTTTCAACATACACTGTCATGTTGTTAAGATCTGTCCCGGCACAAACCGAATGCCTAACATGCAGTTAATACAAAGTGCAATGGGAAACTAAAAGTTTTTTTGCTCATTTGAACAGGTTGGGGTCTACTTCTATGACAATGGCCATGGTGTGCTGGAAGACAATGATATCTACAATCACATGTACTCTGGAGTTCAAATTAGGTTTGTGAAAAACTTTGCACTTATCACAGTTAAGTCTGAAATAAGTCACACTAATGTTTTATTCAGTTTGTTTTAAGATGGTACAGAAGGTGAGGGAAGCATTTATAACAAATATAAAGTATCTCTCTTGTGTTCCTGTTTGACAGAACTGGCAGCAATCCCAAAATCAGACGGAATAAGATCTGGGGAGGCCAAAATGGGGGCATTTTGGTTTACAACTCGGGTAAGAAGCAGACTGTATTGTCTCTCTCTTTCATTTTATCTCCATTAACACTCGTCTTCCTCTTTTCCCTGATACTAAAACATGAATTCAATGTTTTCCAGGCTTAGGCTTTATTGAGGACAATGAGATCTTTGACAATGCCATGGCAGGAGTATGGATCAAGACGGACAGCAACCCCACACTGCGGAGGAATAAAATCCATGACGGGCGAGACGGTGGCATCTGTATATTCAACGGAGGAAGAGGTAATGCCTAACTGTACTAAATTGTGTTCATGATAGACTTTTTTTTTTTTTTTTTTTTTTTTTTTTTTTAGAAAAGGCTCAAGTGTGAAATCTTCACATTTTTTTGCTATGTTGTGTCAATAACATCATATACTTGGATTTTTTTCCAACCCCGTTTGTCCTTTTACTTCTTAAGAATATTAAAAACAGTTCTTAGTACTCTGCCACTGGTGGGTCAAATGAAAAGTGGCAGGATACTAGCCACAAATTTCTTTCTTCACATATAAGCTACGGAATTACAAAAATAAAAAAAATCACCTTGAAATCTCCGTGAAGTTTCTAGTGGAACAAGTTGCTGCATTTCTTTTGTACGAGCTACAGAATTTGGCTGCCAGTAAATCCCTTGGTTGTGTTTGCTTCATAGTCCTTTCTTGGCTTAATCCAATAACCGCTCAAGCACAACAAACTTCAGAGCACCTACACATAATACAATTAATTTATCTTGTTCAGCCAAAATGCTGTTAGGCTATTAATGCAGCCTAGACTTTACATATCAACACACATCCCTCAAAGACTGAACATGACTCAAAATGAATTGTCTGTTATGCCTTAAAAGGCTTTTTGTTTATACTAATTAAAGTGTCTTATATTTCTTTAATTATTCATGATACAAGTTCTTAGCATGAGTGTTTGGGGTTGACAGCATTTTTCTTTGTGTGTGTGTGTGTGTCTCCTCAGGTTTGCTAGAGGAAAATGACATCTTCAGAAATGCCCAAGCAGGAGTCCTCATTAGCACCAATAGTCACCCCATCCTGCGGAAAAACAGGATATTTGATGGTTTCGCTGCAGGTGGGCATTCTGTAGTTATTTGACTTTGAAACTAATGAGATGTTTTAATCTAATTACTCTGGCTTTTTGACAGTCGGATCAATATGTCAGCGTAAACAAACTGCCCTGGCTAATGAGGTTCGTCTTTGTAATGAGAACTAGTGACTCTACATGATGTTTTTGTGTGCGTCTGTGTGCGTGTGTGTGTGTATGTGTGTTGTTTCTACTAGGAATTGAGATTACCAACCATGCCACAGCAACCCTGGAGGGCAATCAGATCTTCAACAACCGCTTTGGAGGGTTGTTTCTTGCATCTGGTGTCAATGTCACAATGAAAGGTACTCTCCCTGCCGATGAACAGTGTTGCTAGGTCACACAGATTTTGGTATATATTTCTTTGAGAAACCCTGGAAAGTCCAAAATGGAAATGATCTAAGCATAATTTTACTAAACTTATACAATCGCTGTGATTTTTTTTCCCCCTCCAGATAACAAAATAATGAACAATCAAGATGCTATTGAAAAGGCTGTAAGCAGAGGTCAGTGCCTGTACAAGATTTCAAGTTACACCAGCTACCCAATGCACGACTTTTACAGGTAATTTATCTTTGTGTCTCCTCACCATCAAGCTATCCAGTGTCCCCATTTGTTGTATGACTTTTGACTGACAAACATGTTGTGTCCCACCAGGTGTCATACCTGTAACACAACAGACCGCAATGCCATCTGTGTGAACTGCATCAAGAAGTGCCACCAAGGACATGATGTGGAGTTCATCAGACATGATAGGTGCGTCTTTTCAGCTCACACACTCTCATCACTTATGTATCAATTATGGTTTCCTTGTTTTTAGTTTGGCTGAGTTCAGCTAAAACTTTTAATTTGTTTTCCTCTCTCCCGCAGGTTTTTCTGTGACTGTGGTGCAGGGACGCTGTCAAATCCTTGCACATTAGCTGGAGAGCCGACTCACGACACAGACACACTGTATGATTCTGCTCCCCCTATAGAGTCTAATACACTGCAGCACAACTGAGCTTGGGACACAAGGTCCTTTTGCGCTTCAGCAGTGATGGACACAGACACTTTCTTTATTAAGTTCTGCATTGGAGGAAGAAATCCAAACTTTAAATTACAGATTCACTTTGACAGAGCATATAAAATGACTTTTTAAAAAAAGACTTGGACATGAATATGCTGAAAGGAGACATATTTAAAAAAAGAAAAAAAAAGTTCTGCTATGGATGCCTCGCTTTTTTTCTTTTCCTGCAATTAATTGACAAAAAGATGACATCGATGGGACAGAGCAGAAGAGCATAAAGCAGTTGACTCAGGGTTTGGGGGTTTGCTGGGTTGGTCAGGTAAGTGAAGCTGCGGAGAGATGGACGAGAGCCAGCAGGGCTCATCTGCCTTTGAGAAGTGGGTGAATGATACTGCAGTCATGTACAGACCCATTGTGGACAGACGCCCAGGAAGAGGCATGACGTCATCGTATGGAGGCGAAGATCCTGATACAACTATGCTTCCATCACTGGGCAGCCGATGCACTCGTATAAACTGTACGGGAAAAATAACCTAGCACTTCAACTTTTTTTTCCCCCTCAAGACAACTGTTGAGATTTGATTTTAATGCTTTTTGTGTAGTTTTGTATTTTCATGCAAAAATCTTACTGTACTTGAATGTCTTTTTATTTTATTAAGTTTTTTTTTATTATTATTACACCCTTGCTGTAATTGTACTCATGTCGCAGTATCTAACTTCTTTCTGTGAAAGAGAACAGAGAAAAGAGAGGAAACACTAAACATTTTCTCCAGCAACGTTGACTAATTTACATTTGCAATAGACAAAATGTCGACTATTTTAAAATGTGCTTTCACAAGTCTTGCTTTGGCTTTATCTGTTTGGAGCAGCAGCATAAAAATGTTTTTCTTTACAAGCAAACTGAAAATGAACAGTTGTGATGTTTGACTCAGTACATATTTGTTTTTGCATGCTGTGTGTACATTTGTCAGTGGTATTGACTTACCAAGAAGGAAAACATCACATTCAGAGAGTTGTGGCAAGGAATTAGGGCGAAATGATGGATCCATCATTTT
Organism: Myripristis murdjan; assembly: GCF_902150065.1. Classification (NCBI taxonomy): domain Eukaryota; kingdom Metazoa; phylum Chordata; class Actinopteri; order Holocentriformes; family Holocentridae; genus Myripristis; species Myripristis murdjan. Next base: position 22,097,779 of record NC_043994.1, read on the forward strand.
TTTTCTCAAGGCTGGTGTTGTATAACAAATCAGGGCTGTAAATTTAGTTCAGCCAGTTATTGGAGGTGACTGACAAGCATTATTAACAAAATGATTGCTCCATTCAGAAAGAGTGCCCCAATTACAATAGTTAACCTCATTATTCATTTGCCAGACAAACAATTTATCACAGTGCATCTGTCATAAAACTCATCTCACAAACAAGTTCTTTCAAGAGATGAAGCTGTCAGGTTAAAACAGTGGCTCATAATCCGTATAAATCTAGTCTGGTGTAAGAAATGAATGTAAGTCTTTTTTTTTTTTTTCTGGTAAATGGTTTCTCAAACTGCAGTTTCACGACAGAAGTGCTGCTCCTTAGTGTGTTCAGGGTACACGATTTCTGTTCAGAGACTGAATGTTGCAACCACAAAGTCTTTTAATTTTGATTAGATGTGAGAATACATGAAAGACGAGTCTTGTGAAAGCACCATTGACAGTTGCCCGTTATTTTGACAAAGTGAAACTTTTCCTTGTTTGCCAATGTTGCTGGAGAATTTCAAAGGCTTTTACTCTACTGAAGCTGAGACAAGTATCTGTACAGCGCTATATGGTTTTCATTGCCCCTCCTCCCTCCCCCATTCATGTGTACTGGTGATTGTGGGTTCTCATACAGACTGAAATGTATGCATGTATCATAACATCTAGACTTAATATATTGTGAAGTATTCAATAACCATTATGTAGGCGCTAGCGTGAATTAAAAGGGTTTAATTTCCTAGATGAGAAATTGTCATTTTTTAAAAATAAACTTTATTAGATCATTATCGTAGTGTTTTCATTTAATGTTGGGAACAGTGAACTACAAAAAATACTCCAATACAAACAAATTGTGTTTACAGGTTGTTAATCATCTGAACGAGAGAGGCAAAGTGTGTCTTTCCCAGTGTGGGGTCTTCAGCGAACTGGCAGAGCTTCCTGTGAGGGAGGGAAGGGGAAAAAAAAAAAAATCAGCAAACAAAACTTAATTCAAGAAGTGCACCGTCAGCTTAACTCATGAAAATAGTGACTAATTTAAAAACAAAGCTGAAGTGTTGCTTTGGATATCTGCAGTAACATGACTGCTCACAAAAGGTGTGAACGGTGATGTTATATACGCACTTGAAGACTCTGAGGCTGATGGTGCTCTTCTCAAACTCCCGGGCCTTTCTGTGCCCTGATTGGATGACCTCCTCTGGCAGGCTGGCGAGCCGAGCCGCATTGAAGCCGTAGCTCTTTGGGCAAGCGCCAGCGATGAACTTGTAGAGGAAGGTGATGGTCTCCTGGCTTGGATCCTCACATTCATTTTCCACCATGCATGCCTAGAACAAATTATGAGCCTAATTACAGTACTTATGCAAATACTCCTCATTAGGACACCACACACTGAATACGCATAATTTACTGAAGAAATGGTGAGAGCATGTGCTGTGAAGACAAATTTTGTTCTTCCCAACAGTCTTTAATATCACGGACTGTGACGGGTGAAACTGAGAAATATGAATTCAAAAGTAGGGCTGAACAATTGAAATTTTGTCCAAATTGCGGAAGCTGCAATTTTGTGATACAGATATGTTTGTCAAAATACCATTTTAGATGTATTTTGGTGTTCCAGAGATGCTCGGCCTATTAATAATCTCAAGATTTAAGACATGTTTGCTACATAGCCCAGCAAAAGTGACATTTAAAAATGTCTGAAAAATAAAATGATATGCCCCAAGTATCATTTCCATTAATATTAGTAACATCACATAATCACAGAATGATTTTTGTAAACTACATTGTTCAGCCCAGTTCAAAAGTAAAACTGCCTCCAAAAAGCAAGGCATATAAACAAAATAAATATGCTTTAGGTGCCCTAATGTTAAAGTTAAAACAGACATCAAACACCACAAGACATTTTATTATGTCAAGGCCTTTGACATTAAAACCATGAATGTAGTTACTGCTGTTTGTTTGTAGTGCACGAGCATCCTCACCATGTGGCCCAGCCGCACAGCAGGGTTGTTGGCGTAGTCTTCCACCAGCGAGTGGTAATGTGTGGAGAAGAGCGTGCGACAGCCGATCTTCTCAGCGAGCTCCTTCACGACAGCACTGGCTATAGCTGTGCCATCGTATGTGGCTGTGCCTCTTCCTACGAAGACGGGGTACAACTTAGTCCCATTTCACCACAAGAGCAAGAAAAGTGTTGTGTTTACACCTGGCATATGATGTTTACCACCTTCTCACATCACCACTGCTGCAAAGACTTACCTAGTTCATCCAGAAGCACAAGTGAGTGTTTGGTCCCATGGTGCAGGATACTGGCTGTCTCACTTAGCTCCACAAAGAAGGTGCTCTCCCCTGGAAACAGACACATGATATCAACTTAACCTGTGAAAAGGATGCTCAGTTCACTTCCACATCTGGGTGATACCTATCTGATTGATATTATAGGATGAGATTAGATGAGACTGTTATAGTTTCTCTATTATTTACCTGCACCTACTTAGTCATCATATCTATATATGTGTAAATATCTTATGGAAAGCACCAACAGTCAATCCCACAATTTCATCACAACGTTGATGGAGGTGTTTCGTAAAGAGTATTGTGACGTTTGCTTTTGCCGATATCATCCAGACCTATTCCCCGTGTATGTGTCAGGTATTTGGGATTTTACCAGCCATAATGCGATCTGAGGCCCCCAGCCGGGTGAAGACCCTGTCCACTGGTGTGAAGCGCAAACTCTCAGCAGGAACGTAGCAACCCAGCTGGGCCAGGATGACGATCAGCCCACACTGCACAGGGAACAGAGAGAAAATTTTTAATGAAGCAGTTTGGCTTCAAATGGACCTGCTTTGTCCATATGGATGTACAGATAAAATGATTCCCAGTTCTTCACCCACTTAGCAGTTTCTGTAGTTTTATGTTCATGTTTAATGCCCAAAAAAAGTTGTGCAATCACTATTCATCCGAAAATGACCAACCTGTCTCATGAGGGTGGACTTTCCACCCATGTTGGGCCCTGTGACGAGGACACAGGAGGCATGCCCTTTTTCCTGATCCTCTTCGCTGCCTCCGGGGCAGCCAATGAAGACGTCATTAGGGATGAAGTCATCTCCAAAGAAGGTCTTCGTGACGCACGGGTGGCGGGATCCAGTGAGGTCCAGGAAGGGTGCCGATTGGTCATTTTCCTCAGGGAGCAGCACCTGTGGCCTGGCCATTGGGCCGTCTCCTCCTTCACTGTAGCGTGAGAAGCTCAGCAGCACATCTGAAAGCAAATGTCACGATTGCATAACAATTAAGCATATTTAATTACCATAGCAGTCCAGCTCTGTTGTAAAACACAACTAACCATAACCCCTGGCTGAGAAATGGCCCAGTGCTAAAAAACACACTACAGGGACATTACAGTATGTTATGCACATTATGTCTCTACTACAGTAGATGAGCAATTAACTATGATTACTTCTTCCTTTGTAAGCAGCAAGCGTCTGTGCACACTTTTTATATTGGTAGGGAGAAAAAAAATCTAACTAATCAGCTAAAACTATGGGTTTTATGTAATTACTCAGAGACACCAAAACATTTACAAGCAGTCACTGAGTGCTGTGCCTCGGCAAATTAAAATATACGTTATGCAAGTCAATCAAGAACATCTGCAGGAAATGTATTCAGAGCAGCAGACACCTGCAGCCCCAATTCTTTCTCACAAGTCATAAAGCACAAAAACTTTTGTTTTTTCCTTGAGTAACAGCAGAGGAAATTGCCTTCTGTATATCCGATAAAAATCACCCTGTTGTTCTTCTGCTGCAATAATTAAACTGGTGACAAATTTTATTCATGCTTTCGGTTAAAAGCCTGAATGTATTATGACTAACAAGCTTATAAATTAAATTTCTAATTACCGAGCACAGCCATGCACTCGACTCCAGTCTTCCAGTCTTGGTAGTTCTTGTCAAAGTTGTAGAAGAGCCTCCTCATGCAGTCTTTCAGGGCACCGTCTCTCTTCTCTTCGAAGCTTTGAAGCTCTGAGAAAAGGCGTTCAATTTCTCTGGTCACATAACGCTTCCACCCCTTCTTTGTGGACTTTACTTCATACTCCTCTGGAATATTCTTCTCGGGGACGCTCACAGGCACCTCCATCTGGTAGCGGTTTCGCCCGGTGCCCCAGTAGGCCATGATCTTGCAGCCGAGTCTCTTCTTCTGCCTGTCCAGATACTCCTGCAGCTCTCTTTCACAGTTCTTGATTCCAGTCAGAGCCTGGTCATATTCCGGGTCAAAGCCAGCCTTGGGCGTTATGACACCGGTAGTGCGGGCTTTCTGGTGGTCGAAGGCTGTTTCCCAGCGCTGGAGTTCAGAGGAAAGGTCGGGGAAGAGCCCATCCTTACTGTCAGTTTTCAAGTGGACCACCTGGCGGAGTAACATGGAACGAAAATCGGCTGAAACTGGTGCAAGGACAGAGATGATTTCCTGCATAGTTTTGAAGCCTTCCAGTGCTGAGAGGAAGTCTGCTATCTTGCGCTTGCTGTAGGTGACCTCCTCATACAGAACTGCTCTGCTGTCCGGGTGGTCTTGGCCCTTGAGAGGAGTGCCGATGCTGTGGATTTTACTCAGAAGGCGTTCCAGATCTGGGAGCTTCTTCAGCAGTTCTGAAACTTCAGTAGCCTGAGCTTTAACACCCATCAGGTCTTCAACTGCATCCAATCTGTCCCCAATGGATGTTGGGTTACAAAGCGGAGCACAGAGCCACTGCTTGAGGAGCCTTTTGCCAAATGGGGTAGAGCACGTGTCCAAACGCTCTAAAAGTGTGCCGTCCGTTCCTCCTGACCCATTCTGAAGGATCTCTAGGTTTGCAAGGGTCACTCCATCCAGGACCATACGCTGACGAGTCTTGGCAAAAAAGCTAGCAGGGCCGGCAGCTTTCTCCATCTCAACATCAACAGGAACATACTCTTCAAAGTTGGCCATGGAGAGCAGCTCCTGGTCCACTAGACACTTCTTCAGGTAGAAAATGCATCCACCCAATGCTGAGAGTGCCAGCTCATAGCACTCCTTTGGGGTGAGGCTCAGTGAATCACTCTCAGAAGTCATGTTTTTCAAAACCGTGGGAAGAACATTGTTGCCTGTCTCCTGATCATTCTCAACACTCTCTTTGAAGTAATCTTCTTCTGCCAAGGTTTTAAGAGTCTTCTGAGCGTCCCAAAACTGAGTGCCTGCATTAAGTCCCTCCTGCATAGCGGACGACAGACAGGCCTTCAGTATTTTGCGTGTTTCAACAGATGGGTTCCCCTTTTCAAAGAGCACCTGCGCAGGGACAAAATGTGCCACCAGGGTGCGCAGACGGGAGCAGTGACGGTCATCCTGGAACTGTCCTACATGGAAATAACCCACTGAGGTGTCAACAAAAGTGACACCGTATGTACGGCAGCGACCTGAGCTTTCGTCCTCAGCCTTCTCCTTTAAACTCAGCAGGAACTGGCTGTGACTCTCTGATGGAGCACCGTCTAACACACTGTGTGTCTGGGTGCCACGTGTGATTATCCTGCATACCTCTCTCTTCACCACACGATCAAATTTAGTGGGCTTAGCCATGGTCTTACAGCGTGCTTCCATCATCTCTGGGGTCTCAGTCTGCTCCACCCGAGCCACCTTGTAGCCTTTCTGGACCAGGACGTCTGAAAAACGACCAAAGCCGATCTCTGGGAAGCCTGAATGTGCCCAGGTACCCTTCATAAAGGTCAGACCCAGCTCATTCACTCCAATCACAGCATCCATGTGGTAGAGCTCGTAAAACTTCCCAACCTTATAGAACAGCACAGTGTCAAACATCTCAGATTTGAGCTGCCACCAGCGCCGCATACCTGGAGTGCTTTTGTTAATAAAGTCATCGGGCACATAGAGGGTAGTAGGGTCATAGTCATCCTCCGACTCCCGCCGCCTCCGACTGTCTTTCCTCTTGCCCTCTTTCAACCAGTCCAGCTTCTCGTGGTCCCAAATGGTGGCGCCTCCACTGGCGCCTGAGCCGTTTACCTGGCTCTCAAAACTGTCTGGGGCAGAGAAGGTAGAAAGTCGAGACTTTGCGTCGGCAGCGATGGTCAGTGGAGCTCGTTTAGGGGCATTAGCAGGGGCGGCGGGTGCTTTGGGTTTTGGTTTGGCAGACTTTGCTGGAGGACGTTTGCGCTTTGTAGGCTTGACTGGACTGTCTACCTCAGATTCTTCTTGGCTGTCCTCTTCCTCCTCCTCCTCTTCACTGCTCACAGTATTTTCTTCTTCCTCATCCTCGCTGCTGGCCGCAGCAGTTTCTGGTTTGAATTCCTCGTCTGATCCATCGCTGTCTGAGGCTACAATGATGCGACGGCGCTTGGGCTTATTTCCTTTTTCCGCTGCAGCACGGGATGAACGACGACTGAGCTTGGATGGCTTCACTTCCTCATTTTCCTGTTCTTCCTCCTCAGTGACCTCTTCATCAGTCACTGCTGAGTTGTCAAGCTAAGAGAGCACAAGCAATGACAGAGATGTGAATAAACAACATGCATTACTGACTCATTAGATCCAAACACACATACTGTGACGCTATGACCAAAAAGGTAACAAAAAAAGACATTACTCATATCAAACACAGGAAAAGTATCACCTCCATTTCTTCCTCATAATCCTCTTCTTCATCTGATGGATCCATGCACAGAGGCATCTTCAGTCTCTTCTCAGGGCTGTCAAACATGACTTTGTCAGCAAGCTCCATGGCCTGGCGAATTACAGGCTTGCTGCTGAAAAACACTCCGCCAGGTTTAGCGTCACTGCTGCCAGAGCCTGAAACAGAGGAAAGATCAGACTGAATAAGGTGCCATTAAAGTAACAATTATAATATTCAAGATTCACATAACTCACTGCAGCCTATAAAGCCCAACTGCCTCTATAGGTTATGACATGATCACAATTACTCAATTAAAGCCCACCTTGGTACTCTCGAACATATTTGGTGCTGACCCATCCCCTCGTCGGAGGCTCATCAAAGAAATGGACATGCAAGCGCTGGTCCCGACCACGGCCCCTCATCTGCTGCCCACTCAGAGGCTGGGGCACCACCATGCACGGCCACCAGGGGTGCCCCTCCAGTTTTGTCCACACGAGGGCTCCAGCACTGAAAGAGCATGATGGACTGCTGAAGAAATACAAAAACACATTTAGGTCATACAGTCTCGGACTGACACATGTCAAAAAACAGTTACATAACCCCAGATTTCCCATCTTTATCCTTGTTATCATTGTAATGTTTTACTCAGGAGTCAGAATAATGTGGAGTCTGGCTGAAATTATCCCAAATTGACAGTCAAATATATCTAACTCACTGTTTTGTGACTTTTGGAGACCTGCAGCAATCAGCTCAGTGCAATTCAACTTTACTTTACTTTTTGAGCAGCTGGCTATCTGAATCCAGATTTGTTTAATTTTTGTGATTAGTTTTATCACAGCACACAAAATAAAATGTTCATGCCATTAGATGGACACTGATCTTATATAAACAACACATGTATATATAGCCTAATCATAGGTGGCGCCAGTGGATATTAGAAACAATAATCCCACCAGTAAAGCTGTCATGGCCAAATCGGTGTGCATTAACATGTAATGGCATGATGATGCAAAATGTCCATGTCATCTTAAATTAACGGTTTATCAGAAGTAACGTGATCGCTAATCTGGCCTGCATTTACAAGCCCTCTCTGTGCCTGAACATCTCACGGGTGAAGTTTGAGGGAGGCCGGCCTGGGCAGCGATCAGACCAAAATAATGCTGACACAGAATTAGTCTGTATAGTTACATCAGTCTGGAAATGCTTAAAATGACAGGTGGAATTAAAACAAGACTACATTCGCCGTTGAAATGAACGAGGAAATAGCAACATAGCAAACAGCCAAACCACAGCATTTCATTCGGCCATCCAACATGCAATTGGCCTAGTCAACATGTGAGGCAGTACTGATGGACTTTCAGTGCTTTAAGTCTTTACTGTAAGTCACTTCAGTTTGTCTCGGGCCTCGCAGACACACCATGTTGCAGACTAGCCGCAGGAGAAAGGTGGAGCACGATGCAAAAACACGGACTCCAGCAAATACACGCCTCCCAGCACAGCTCTCACCCTTACCTTTCCTTGACGGCCGTCGCCTTGCCACCAAACAGTTTGCTGATCCCACCTTTCCCAGACTCTGAGTCACTTTTCGGCTTAGCTTTGTTGCTCTTGGCGGACTGCTGCTGCGGCGGGGCGGCTTGTTTGGCTTGCTCCTTCGGGGAAGAGTTGGACTTGTGCACGGAGGACGGCAGGTCCGCCTCGACGGGAGAGGGACTCGTCTTCGGCTTGGACACCGGAGGCGGAGACTTGGTGAAGAAATTGAAAATTGAGCTTTGCTTGGCCATTTTTTGTAGTCATCCAAAATGTAAATAAATGTTGTTTTGCAGAAACGGACAGTCTCGTGGTATCAGCTCAGCTACAGAGCTAGGCTCCACTTCGCGGGAAAAGGACGCATGTGTGGAGTAGGCGTGGAAATTAACATCGTCCAATGGCAAGCAAGAAAACTAAAACACGGAAGTCACGTGGTCGCAAAAACGGGCGCGTTCTTTAACCAAAGATGACACAATAACAAGATGCGTCACTTTGCTCGTTGATGAAAATGTCCCACTTTTCTCTGCGCTCTGCTATAATTTATACAGCATACACTTGTATGTAAAATGAACGGAACTCACAAAATTACAGAATTAGAGAACTATTTATCAAAATGTATAGTTCAGCAACCCACAAAACAACAAAAACAAAATAGCAAATTACTAATATGTAGTTGTTTTTCTCTAATTAAAGCAGCAAAGCATTGTTAATGTTTCTTAAAATGGAAAAAATCTGGAGCCAGGACTGTCCCCAGTCATGCTGGTTTGTTCACATGTTTTTATTTCCACTGATGCTTTTGTTTTTTATTTTCTAAAACTCATCTCCTGCTGGGGTATGGTCTTACACACACACACACACACACACACACACACACACACACACACAGACATATATCGGTCCTATATATAAATCGCATGCCTTCTTCATTTTTCTGAGTTTTATGGCAGTTAAAGTGCATTACTGCCACCAGTTGGACAGTGTCTGATTTAAACACTAACACAGCGCCGTGGCCTTGTGTGGTGGGGCTATAGTATGAGACTGTAGATCCTGAATATTACAGTGCACAGTATCAGCTTTATGTGTCTTACTTTATATAACTATGACTGCAGAAAATGAAAAACATGCAGAAGCATGTTGTGAAAAACGGAGGGTCTCACTTAATGCTTGTAAAACACAATGATTTTCAGAAAAACAGGCAGTCCACATTCCAGTTTGAAGAACAGATCCAAGAATAGGTACATTTTTAGAATATTTATGTGGATGAACAGCTCCTCAAAGTGTATAACCCATGCATTTGTCCAGTGCTGGATTTCTCAGTATGGGGATTCATAAAAGATTAGTGCCTGAGCTCATAAATCCCTTTTTATTGACAAGCACAGGTGATATGGGAGGGTAACCCACTGGGTGAAATTAGGTGGAAAGCAACCATGAGATCACTATGGATCAGGCTAACTTGCATGTCATTTGCATTTCACGGCAGGTTCTTGAACGGGATAGTAAAATGGTAGGCCTGGGATGCAACTTCAAGGTGCAAAAGTACATTTATCGGAAGCAATTTGTCACTGGAGCATCAAAGAAAATGCCCAGAGGATATTTCATAAGTCAAAACTCTTAGTTTTTTTTTTTTTTTTTTTTAAATGTCTCGGAGGTGCATAAGATGACTATGAGGAATTCATCACTTCCAAAGATTAAAACCTCTGAGCTGACAGAATGAAATCATGCAAACTTGAGTGGTAGATTTTGATTATATTTTAGCATAAACTGCATGCATTTAATGGCAACATCAGCTACAAATCATTAATGCAGCTAAACTATATTGTCCCCTCTTTTCAGGCTCTTCAGTGCTTGTGCACGTAGACGTCTGAGCTGCAAAAACCTTGGCCAACAGTTTGACACGAGTGTCTTTAATCTGTGCTGGTCGTTTGCCACCAGCAGAGCGCAGTAGAATATCAGAAGCTGCATCTTTAGACGGTGACACAGAAACACTCCAGGAAAGGTAGCACAAGTATTCCAGCTGAAAGCGTTACATAATCTAGTATTTTCACACCTAACCGATGCCCAGGTTTTCTTCATTCTTTTGTCTCACAGAGTGTAGCGTCAGGAATGTGCAATGTGTGAATGCAGCAGCGGGTGAATACAGATTTTTAACTCAAACTTGCCTCCCAATTTCCTCATACATAAATAGAGCGCCCAACTTTCTTGATGTCCCTCTCTTGCATCTGCAGAATGAAATGAATCCTCCAGTTGCAGACTTGTGCAACAGCTCTTGCACATGAGGAACATGCAGTGATGATCATGAAAAGGTATCATGTCCTATTATACTGGCACAAAACAGAAAAGAACAGCATATGGAGGCATTAGATTGTTTTTGAGGGCATGTGGTTCGCCCTGTAGTTTACAAATCACGTCACCACAATGTTAAGCAGTTAGATTGACTGACATATTCTTGGCAGCTGAGTATGATGGGTATGAAAGCCCATATGGGAACATGGAAAGTGAATTTTGTTAAATAGCATGCACCGTTTGCTGGAAACTTTGAATGATTGATCTTTTTTACTTCAGCCTCTGAATAAACAGAATTTTAAAGCAACAACACAATAATAATGATGAATAGCTTTTAGAAAACCTATAACAGAGAGATAATAAGTGACTGAGAAGGTGCAGGCTAAAGCCATAGATTGTTACGCCTACCCCTTTCCATAGGGAGCAAAATATCGCTGAATATCGTATAGAGAATGCTCACAGCAAGACAAATTTATATACATGTTTATGATCTGTGGCTCTGCTCTATTTCCAGCCCAGAACCCTGGCAGTGTTAACAATGTGATCTATCCTGATGCTTTAAACTCTGACACATTTCTGATTTAGAACATATTTTTAATAAATACCTCAGGGGGGTGAATCAGCCTTTAGGCTACGCGGAGTCCAATAAATCGATTTCTAATTTTTTTTGTATACAAAATCTGACTCTAATCCCAGTATAGGCTTCTCTGCTTCGGCGCACCGGCTGAGACATTTCTAATTGCTTCTTCATTGGCTTCAGTTTCAAATCTGACTAGACCTGGCAGCGCTGGTTTTACTAACCAATGTTTCACACTGCGCCTGCGGGGTGCTGTGCTCCCCTGCTGATGTCTGTCAGACTTGCACTGACCTCTCGGCTATGCTGGTCAAATCTGCAAACTCCTTTCAATTTAATTTCAAATTCTTTAAGTTTTATCCACAATCTGACAGGAGAAAGTGCAGAGTTTTATTGGAGGCACATATAGATTAACAGAGGAGATATATCTTTTTATGGTTTACACTTTTCTGCAGCTCGCTACCACTTCCACCACTCACCAGTCTCCACTTGCACCCCAGCCCACAATGAAGCAGCATATGCTCGTGTCATCCCTGTGGAAGCAAAGCAACTGCAGTAATAACTGGTGGATTAAAACCAAAATATGAGGCAGTGTTTATTTTTGCAGCTCTTTCAGTTGAAATCAAATTAAGCTGCAGCTCATTTTAATTGGCTATAATTCATATATCTCCTGGCAGGCGCAGGCAATATGTTTGCATGAGTTGCAGCCAGACATACTTTGTGTGTTCTAGTGTGCATATGTGGGTGCACCAGTGTGTGTGCATGTGTGTGTGTGTGTGCATTTCCAAGTAAGTCTCATTCTAGTTAAGATGTTCATTATTCTGCAGCAGTAGTACACACATCCACTGTAGTGAAAATGTTTTGATCTATCACATCTCAGTTATTTTATGAGGCAAATTAGCATTTCCCTCACTAATCCACAACACATAGTGGGACAAGTCACTCCTTTCTTCTCAGCTCCCCTCTTTTCTCTCATACACTCTGTTTTTTTTTTTTTTTTTTAGTGATTTTTGTGCAGTAAGAATTATAATGCTCACTGTGCCACGACAATAATGAAAAGCTGACATTATGTTCCCCATCAAAACCTTCTCAGTCTCACATGTATGTGAGTCCGATGCAGGTGCATGTGTGGATAAACTCCCATATCCAAACTATATTGATTATTGCAGCTGTTGAAACAAATCATGCCCTGTTCAGAGGCTGTGCTGCAGGGCACCTTCACCGATGCATAGGATTTGTAACTGAGATCGATGGCTTTATAGCTGACATTTGAAAGTAATATTCTCACAAGTTCACTGGGAGAAAAGGTTAGCAGTGATGTGGGGAATGGTTTACTGGTCAGGGCGTTGTGGCGTACAGCGTTGTTATTGAGTTCTCCTGGTGCAGCTGAGGCAGAGATGGACGGAGATGGATGGACCCTTACCAGAAATCTGAAAACAGTGTCTAAACACATTGAAATATTACATGTGTTTTATATAGACATGTACTACTGAGTAAGTTGCAACATCATAGGTGCAATAATTAAAAAATCCATTATGGCATTACATTATGTCGTGCTGAAATCCTGAAGATTAAACTCTCTTGAAATATGCTTTTTTTTTTTTTTTTTTTCTCACCAGACTGCGGCATTAGTCATATTCCCAGCATCACCAGTGGTGGGATCATCAGGTTCTCAGTTCACTGGCCTGCGTCTCATTCCTCCAAAGTGGGATTGTTCACACACTGGGGGCTCACATCAGGGACTCACAACATTCATATATATCAGAGACTGGCACTTCTCATACTGTGCCCCGTCTTCCTGATCTGTCTGTGCTAGAAAAGTGTAGACGTGTGGTGAGGAGACACTCTTGTCTCTGACTGTGCACAGTTTGAAGGGTTTGAAAGTGGAAATGTATATATCTTCTTTCACAGGACCCCCCTCCCTTTTCTGTCTTTTTTTTCCAGAGTTTACACTGTGCTGTATAAAAATATCTTTTCTGCCCTGTCGATGCAACACCATCACCTCAGGCTGTTCTCATTCAACGTTCGTACAAATTCCTACGAAAAATAATGCACAAATTTCCGTGCATATTCCTACGAATTTCCAGCAGCACGAGCGATCAGCGCACCTGCGCGAGCCCTGAAGCAAGAGCCTTAAGAAAAATGGCGGACATTCCTTTTATTCTCAGTGGAAAATGCAATATTTTAAGAGAGCTTATGCATTCAAATGCGTTTTGATAACATTTCTAGCGGGAAATGTGCATTTTATTTCCAAAATCTTCGTTCAGTTAGTGTATATAATGTTTACTTTGTTAGTTATTACGAAGATTCTTTCAGGTTTCTATCGTTGCTATGGCTGTTGCTATGGATGCTGCTACCACTGTCGCTGATGTAGCTTCCGCTCGGAAGTCCCTTCCTCACTGACTGTCACCGTGGAAATCTGGGGAGGGAGGCGTGGGGTTAACCTGCTCTCACAGAAATCTGAAATGAGCATGACCTCCTAATAACGCATTGCGTGCTCCTCGCATGTAACCTGTTTTAATCGATTTCTATGGTTTTAATTCCGTGTGATCACCACACAAACGGTGTTCACTGGAAGTCGGCGAGATTCCATGACGTCACGCTGTGGGTGGTGGTTCATAGATCCCGGAAGTGCAAATTTAATCGATATTCCGGAAAAAGGTCTGATTATTAGCCATATCGTTGTAACCATCCAAGGCAGACTTACCACGAGCTATGAGGATGTGTAACGATGGCATGTGCTTCAGCCGAGTCCACAAGTCCCGTATAATATCAACTTTATTTTAAGAAAACACGTTTTATTTGCGATGTCATATCATGGAGACGCACTACATTACCCATAATCCTAGTGTTTATCAGTGACGTGTCTGATTTTACTTTCATCAATAAAGTCAATAAAGTGTAATAAAGTGCATGAAAGTTGATAATATGCTGATATGTTACGCCATTGAACACAACCCTTTCAGTCAGCGAAACAGAGCGGGTGGAAAAACCGCGGAAACGCGTCAAACGCGTCAGGAACTGCGCACTGGTCTCACACTGAGATATGTTACTCCATAGGTCAAGACCTTTCAAACGATGTCTTCATTGTTGTTCTGTGACAAAGTTTGATTTTCATCGCGCTCCAAGCCAAGGCTGTCTCAGGTGTACATCTGCAGACCTCTTTTAGGGCCAAGCTTGATAAAATCAGTCAAACTTCTTTAAGGGGGTATTTAATGGCCAAATTTATTTATAATATTGATGTTAGCCTTAAACACAGTCATACTTTTCAATTTGGACCATTTCAAAGCTTATTTTCCCCTTAAAATACTCAGTGTTTCATATTTCATATTTTCCCATTGACTTAATATGGCCACCTGAGACACTTTTAAAGGCTTACAGTGCAGCAACAAAAAATGGCACAGACATGGGGTCAACATTTTTGGAAAGCTCTTGACCTCTACTATCATGCCCGATGGCAAACCAATAGGGGGCGCCACTGACTAGTGTCAAAACATGGGAAAAACATGATTTTACTATCTTAAGAAAAAAATAAATAAAATCTGACCAAACAGGCGTTCTTCCCACACCCAAAAACTATAATAAAGATTGAAAAATTAGTGATCACAACATCACATAATAGACATAAGATATTAGAACTACAAAATCTATGACGCAGGACACCTCTGTGTGTTGCAACTCCGCGCAGACTGTAGTCCTGGTACGCCTCTTCCGGGTTAGGGGAAAAGTTTGAAATTAGGTTTAAAAAACATACATACGGTAGTTTTTCAACACCAAAACTATAACCTTAACATGTAGCCTATGTTTATATCACGAATAAAGATGTGTTATGAAAAATAAAAATATATATATAAATCTTTAGTGCTATTTTGACGCGTTTCCGCGGTTTTTCCACCCGCTCTGTTTCGCTGACTGAAAGGGTTGTGTTCAATGGCGTAACATATCAGCATATTATCAACTTTCATGCACTTTATTACACTTTATTGACTTTATTGATGAAAGTAAAATCAGACACGTCACTGATAAACACTAGGATTATGGGTAATGTAGTGCGTCTCCATGATATGACATCGCAAATAAAACGTGTTTTCTTAAAATAAAGTTGATATTATACGGGACTTGTGGACTCGGCTGAAGCACATGCCATCGTTACACATCCTCATAGCTCGTGGTAAGTCTGGCTTGGATGGTTACAACGTTATGGCTAATAATCAGACCTTTTTCCGGAATATTGATTAAATTTGCACTTCCGGGATCTATGAACCACCACCCACAGCGTGACGTCATGGAATCTCGCCGACTTCCAGTGAACACCGTTTGTGTGGTGATCACACGGAATTAAAACCATAGAAATCGATTAAAACAGGTTACATGCGAGGAGCACGCAATGCGTTATTAGGAGGTCATGCTCATTTCAGATTTCTGTGAGAGCAGGTTAACCCCACGCCTCCCTCCCCAGATTTCCACGGTGACAGTCAGTGAGGAAGGGACTTCCGAGCGGAAGCTACATCAGCGACAGTGGTAGCAGCGTCCATAGCAACAGCCATAGCAACGATAGAAAACTGAAAGAATCTTCGTAATAACTAACAAAGAAAACATTATATACACTAACTGAACGAAGATTTTGGAAATAAAATGCACATTTCCCGCTAGAAATGTTATCAAAACGCATTTGAATGCATAAGCTCTCTTAAAATATTGCATTTTCCACTGAGAATATAAGGAATGTCCGCCATTTTTCTTAAGGCTCTTGCTTCGGGGCTCGCGCAGGCGCGCTGATCGCTCGTGCTGCTGGAAATTCGTAGGAATATGCACGGAAATTTGTGCATTATTTTTCGTACGATATCATACGAACCGTTTCATGAGAATACGTTGATCACCTTCACATCATTACCCAGCAGCTTAGAAACTAAAAGTGATTTTCTAAATAAAAATATTACTATAAGAAATATTTTTTCTAATTTACCTTGTAGACCTTCTCCCTCACCAAGAAATGTAAAAAACGTAAAAAAAAAAAAAAAAAAAAACTTTGCTGCTCTTGGACACTCACACAGACACACACACACACACACACACACTTGAGTCTGTGTGTTGACAAAGTTGATCAGGCTGATTTTCTCATTTAGGAATAACAGTCCGCTTTTCACTATTACCTTTTTACACTTCAGAGTGCTAAAATATGCCAGGCCGATTCAAAATTGATGCACACTTTACAAGTTAGAGCAAAACAGTGAAAAGGGATGGGATGGAAGGCATTGATGA
Source organism: Myripristis murdjan (assembly GCF_902150065.1). NCBI lineage: Eukaryota > Metazoa > Chordata > Actinopteri > Holocentriformes > Holocentridae > Myripristis > Myripristis murdjan. The sequence goes on from NC_043994.1 coordinate 22,114,059, forward strand.
AATCACAGGCAAAAGACATGAGCGTAACAGGAAAAGTCAGTGATCACAGCCCACGCTAAAAGGGTTTATTTGTTATAGTTTGATGGGGCTTTGATGCATCAAGCTGTTTCGCAGCTCGGTGTCAGTCTTGTATGGAGGTGATGTGTGTTGGCTCAAGGAAACCTGAATGTTTAGCGGCTTAAAATCAGTCAGACCAAGACAATCATGTAATCAGCCTGCCATTGTATTGTAGAAAACAAACTGCACTTTGGATTTCTAAATAAAAGAGTGCAAATATTGTAATTTGTAGTGAGACAATTCGACAGGTCAGCTTGCTGCATGTTACTCGGATAGCTCATCGCCAGTGGCACTTTGTCCTTGTTATCTTTAACTGCACACTGGCAGGATTTTCAAATAGGCTGTAAATAAGAGCTGCTCCCCAAGCAACATGTTGTGCTCCCTGATATGTGCTATCAACCCTCCGCTTTGTCCGGTTCTGGTCCTGTTGTCTTCAAAGGCAATCCACTGCTGGAACAAAAGATGCTATTTTCTGGTTGTTAAGCATCACATCACAATTGCTCCCCTTACAGCTTTGCACGTTGAAACATGTCTCCACAAACAATGCATGAGCATTGTTTCGTTTATTTCTAAAGACTGGGTGTCACACCACAATCTGAAGCCTGCTAATAATCCAATACAGTCACACTTAATGCTGTCACACTTCCAGAGGACTCAGTTTTTATGTTTTGTGTGGTTTGGAAATTTGAACCTGGCTGATTTGAACAGACTAGATACTAGACAGTCCAGTCGAAGTGGTTCGTAAACAGCATGTACTAAAAAATGTAGCAATACTAAATTGTCTGGACAATCTGGAGCAATTTCTCGGTCATTATCTGTGAAAAAGATGTCTATGTTTATAGCAACTGAGGCTTTAATTAACTTTCACTGGAGTTTAAAAATGAAAATGAAAGTTTAGTAGACATATAGGTTTTAGCCTAGCACATATATCCTTCTCTGGGGCATATTTGTGTTTACTGTTGTAATTATTTTGTTTTTTTCTTTTTGCAGTCACACATACAATAAGGCATTTACTGTCTGGTAAAAAGAGGCAATACATAGCCAGAGAGATCCTGGGTAGTATGAGAGATAAAACATAGATGTGACTTTGAAATCACATGTGGTGCACTGGGCCAAACAGAGCTGGGCTTTCATTTATTCTGTTTTCTATCGAGAGGCTTAACTCATACGTCAAGTATCAGGTTTATAAAATATTGCGCCGGCTCCAAACAAAAGGCTGCCAGGCTGATTGTCTCCCAGCTGATGCTGAACTATAACAGTGTGTGTCGTGGTGGCTTGTTACGAGTTTTGCTATGCTTTTACGTTATGAGCTTTCATCATTATTAATGTGGTTTTATTGACTTTTACTGTAAAGCCTGTCTGCAAGCTACATCCCCTGATGGGATAATAAAATTTGATCGTGACCTTGAAATTGGCTCATGTCATTGAATTACCATCTATTATGTAAGTCATATTTAGACAACAGCAGAAGTAAAGTCACTGAGCTATCTTTTCCCTCATATATATATTATTACATGCATATATATTTAAACCACTTTGGAAGTAAAATCATTTAGCTTCCCTCTATCAGTGAGTTTAAGCTACAAGTTGCACTCATCTATACTGCCTAAGTGGCTTTCCATGGCTGCCGGCTACAGCGGCGCTTTCAGCAGCCAATCAATAGGTTAACATAGAATGTCCAATTGAGGACAAGCTAAAAACAACCACTTTTCTTCGCCCTCCAAGGTTTGCATGGATCAGTCTTGTTCTCATCCTCTTTAGGGAAAAATCTAAACAAGTAATGATTTCTTCTAAGTGCTGTAATTAAGGATGTTTTTTTTTTAAACGTGGCTCAGTGGACAAGTGTTGTGAGGCGGCAGTGCCCCACTCACATTCAGAGTATGCGATGGCAGCATTGTTCTACAGTGAGTAGAGACAACAAATCCTGGGTTTAACCCCTGAAACTGCTAAAGTCTTTGAATCCCTGCAGCAGCGATGTTGCAAAGGAAATCCTGCACTCTCAAGTACAAAGACAAGCTTCTCATTTGGGGAATATTACAAAAAAAAAAAAAAAAAAAAAAATCCATAATACACATTGCTCATTGTGTTTGGCATTTTAGTAACTGTTTAGCTTCAGAAAGCTTAAGAGACAGTGAGGGAAATTTGCATCCAAGAATCACACAGAGACCATCCAACAACAACATTCAAACCATGTTAGAGCTCTTATCGGGGCCTTGAACAAATGCTGTGGAGACTGCTCGTCTCAAAGCTATTATTAGGGCCTGTGTGTTTCAGAGAGTGGATGGGGGGGAAAAAAACAGAGGAATGAGAGGAGGAGTGTCGCCAGGTCCCCAAAAGGCAGCCTTTCAGGAATGGAGAGTTTGATTGCTCCCCCAGCCTCTCCACCCCATTTCCCATTTTGCCACTGTGTTCTCTCATCCAGAGCCCTCAAGTTCTCATCTTCCCACAGCAATTAAAGAACCGTCCCTGCTTGAACTTTCCACCGCTGCCTGTGGAAACTGTGTGGAAATAATGCTGAAATCATAACATATCTCTCATCTTAAAGCTCTGTTCCTGCTGACTGGGGATTTTCTCACCTTTTTTCTTTGTAAATTGGCAGGTGACCCAGGTGTACTTACTTTTTTTTTTTCTTTTTAAACACATCAGCAGTGTGCTATTATTTGCCCTCTGTGTCTCTTTCATTCACTTGTGTGTGCACTCTCCCTTGTGTGTGTGTGTGTGTGTGTGTGTGTTTGTGTTTGTGTATAAATCTGAGTCACCCTGTTGTTTGCCGAAGGAAAGAGAGATGCTCACTTTATAAATTAAATATAGAAACTTTTGCTCCTACTCTTTTTCAAGTGAAAGTGAAAGCTCTACTTGCAATATAATTAAGCATCGTCTGGTATAGCCACACAGATGTGATAGATCAGACCAAAGAAGGTTATAAGCCACAAAATTACTATTTCTTTATTTAACTGCCTCACATTCCTGCTTATCAGCATTTTAATTCTGGATACTTTCTTTTCCTTTTATGGTCTCAGTTGACTGTTACGACTGCCATTTGTCCTGGGAAGTGTTGCAAAAGAAATCATTTTTAAGCCCATTTCGGGGAATCAGAGCTCAATCTAGTGTTCCTCTCTCATTTACTCATCACAATTGAAAAGGGAGGGGGGCTTCATTAACAGATACAGCACTTGAGTGTGTAGGTGGGGAGGCACAGTTGAGGCTGATTGGTGAGGAGAGGACGACATGGGGAGGACGGTTGATTGTTAGAGTAGAGGAGCATTATTGGTCTATTGATCTCTTCCCTCGGGCTGCACTCTCCAAATCCCCCAGCGCCCGATGAAAAGGCCCACAATGCCTCACAGAGGCCGGGAGCGCCGCCTAATTACTGTGAGCTGGTTATTATCTGTTAGTGTGTAGGATACATTTTCATGCATCACTGAGTTCACTTGCCAGTGTAAAGAGATTTCTTGGCGTGTTACACAGCACAGCACCAGCACTGGACGTTAGTCAGTGGAATCCCTGCTGAATTGTAGTAGGGTAATTGATTTTTTTTTTTTTTTTTTTTTTTTTATCTTAGTGCATCAGCCAATCAAACTGCACTTGTGATTTTGTGTTTTATTTTTTATTTCTGAAGGAATGCCGCAGATCGTTTTTTCGGACGCTCAACATCCTTTACATGTTTCATTAAATTTTTCTCGTTGTCTTTTATTGGTTTTCTCCAAATTATTTTTTAAAACCTGTTGATTTTATGATTTGATTTATTCATTTTATTTTATTTTAATTTATTTTTTGCTGCCTTTGTGGAGCACTTTGTAACACTGATTTTCAAAACTGATTTACCTTTTAATGCTCCTTTGGATTAAAAAAAAAAAAAAAATACATATATTCTTATCCTCTGAAGTGTTGGGTAGCAATGAAGCAGCAGCCAGCCTTGACATGAATAAAATCTGATGTTATACGAACAAAGGCGTCTTTTAAATCCGTATGCTCATTTACAATTATTATTGTCCTGTGGTGCGCCTCACTTCATCACAGTTGATTGAAGAAAAATGTTTATTTGGAAAGCTTACAGACTTGATTGAAGTTAAGTAAGTGTCCACAAAACAATTGTAGATCCTCTATATGCTAATGAATGACTAGAAGTTATGTAAGGACAAGCAAACTCTTAGTTGTTTGTTTTTGGAGACGCAGCTAGAGGCGACGAAGCAGATGCTTGTAGACGGCAAAACCTCTTTCTCACCCTGAGATTTAGTTAGTTGGTTTCCCTGATCCCTCACACTCCTCAGTGGGTTTTACAAATCCTCATCAATTACTGGAGAAAACAGGGAAGAGGTGGAGGTGGATGACATACGGGTGAAGGATATGGGAGCTTGTCGCACTCGTATACATGCTGTGCTGAACAGTGCGTGCGCTGTGCATGCACTCATATGTTGTAGGCAATTTGCTCAGTTGCCTGATGGGATTTACAGTGTCCCTTGCTGTGCTCCTGCAGTGTTTTGCAGAGTAATTACTTTCTTTGTGCTCAAAAATGGCTAAAATTGCTTTAAAGTCAGCAGTAAAGGTGGGTTTGTCTTTGCTGTCCGTGGTACCTGAGGGCCCGCTGGCAAACAGCAGGTGGTCGGCTCTACACAGAGTGATTAGGCGGTGTCAGGCAGTGGGGTTCATGCTTGAAGAGAGAACCAAGTTGGACACGAGGTATCTGTCAGGAGGTTGAAGGTTGGAGTGATAATTGATTCTCTACAGCTCCCGACCAGTGACAGCTTGTCTTTGTACCATGGTCAATTTAGCTCACTGATATGATCCCTGTTAGGAGGTTTTTGAGGAGGAGTCCAGGGACAAGGTTTCCTTGCTTATCATTTCAGGATGGGAAGCTGCTTCCTATAAGCCTCATACTTCCCTATGCTACCTCAAGGACATGTTCATAAAATGATAATCATTTTACTTCGTTAAAGGAGCAGTCATTCCTCCTACTCAATAAAATGTATATCATACCTGTGGTGGTTAGATTTTAGGATTTGTATGCAAAATTAAAGGAGCTGGAAAGAAAGAGGACTGCTTGGACTCAAGTCAAAAACGCGTATATTTTACCAGTGAGTTGAGCTGATAACTCAACCATTTAATTACATACTTAGTCCACTTTTTTTCATTTGGGTTTAAATGGCCCTCAGTTAAATTGACCATAGACAATTTTTCATACTGCACCATCGTGTAACATGTAGGGTTCTAATTAGAGATGTAGTTTCTCAAAATATGTTCCCTGTTCATCCTCTGAAACCTGAGCAAATTCACTTGATTTCTGTCAAAAACATTGGGGAAAAAACAATGATCAATATCAATTGACCCCAAAAAATACCAAAAGGAGTAAAATGTTACAAGAAAATGGCCTAATAATAAATAAATTAATTAAATAATTAATTAATAATTTTCTCATAACTTTTTACTAATTTTGGGCCATGTCTTGTTAAGTTGCTCATCTCTTTTTCTCGTGTTTTTGGAAGAAATCAGGCGAATCTGCTCAGGTTTCAGAGGCTTAAAACATTATCTGTCCTGAGGTTTATTAGTTTATGACTCAATTACTTAATGAAGACAATTAAAAAGATGCAAAGGCCAGCGGTGATGAATGGAAATGCTTACTGGTGGGCAGGCATTATGTGCTTGAACATTATTTGTTCATACACATATGCATTTGTGCACTCAGGCCTGTGATGTTTATTTATTTGAGTATTATACAGGGCCAGTTGGCATGTCAAATCTCAGTCCTGTTGTTTAATCATGTAATAAATGGCTCTGTCTAAATGATTAAGTATTGATATTGGCTAATGACCGATGGTTATCCACATGGAATGAGACTGGAGGAGCAGTCAAGGAAAGCGGAGATATGGAAGCTCTTTCTCTCTTGCCGCCAGACACATTAGACAATGCTGCAAGGGCTAACCACTGAGCAGTGCAATGAAATATGATAAGACTGAGAAGCAAGCAGCACAGTCAATGATACAATTACAAAAATCGTTATATATCTTTGGCTTATAATTAATCTTGAAAATAGCAAACCTACGTGCTCTCCCTTGCCACCCATTATCCCACACACTGCAGCTCTTTGATGCAGGCAGGTGGTAGCGGCAGCAGGGGATTTCTAACCCTGAGGAGAATGAGTTGGTGTGGTTGGATTTGTTTTTTTGGGGGGGTTGTTTTTTGGCACTACAAGAGAAATGGCTGCCTAGGTACAGTGCCAGCCCTCTATAATGGCTTGTGGCCCTTACAGAGAAACATCTGTCCTTCCAGCTGACAGAAAGATGTGTGGTGCCTTGGGAGAAGGCCTTGACATCCCCCACACCTCCCTGGGTCCACTTTCTGCTTAAAGTCCTCCCACCCCTGTGTCTCCCAGTTCTCCCAATGTTCACATTTGTCTCCTCACATCCTGCCTGTCATCCATTGATCCATCCTCAGTCATCCTCCAATCTATTACTGGCTGGGACAGGAACACAGCTTTATGACGACTGTCCATTTATGGAGCTGAGGAAGGTTGTTGAGATTACCACTGTGTCCACTTCCTTTCTTCATCCAGATGCAGTTTTCACCCTGCGATATACACACCAGTCTCTGTTGGATTCGGGCTGCTCACAGACTCTGATCCATCACTACCATTTTGGACTTTGGACTTTAGATGAGGCATCCTAAGTGTCGATACAGTGTGTGCAGTGAGAAATTCAAAAGTACCTTGTTTTGCCAGTAGAAAATAAATCCCACCAAAGAAGTAAAGTAAGCTCCCTCCTTTTGCATCACCTGGGTATGAAATGGTCTGGGTCCAAAAGTGGATGAGTGATGTGTATGGGAGTGTTTACATCAGGCAAGGCGGTGCATGTTTTGCTGAGCGAGTCCCTGCAGTTTAGAAAAAACCTCAAAGCAGCGATCCATAGGATCAGCTGCTGTTTGCCGCCCCAGGCTTCCATAGGATTTTATCCCTTTGAACAGCGGCATGGCTGAAAACCTTGGGGTGTAAAGGGCCTGATTAAAGAAAGCTTGGAAGTCGGTCCAAGCACCAGTCATAATGAAATTATATGGCTTGTGACCCGCGACCAACTCCATTTCCTGGCTCGGAAGGCAAATAAAGTTAACAGTGTCTGTATATGAGCAGTGTTTGAGAGATTTCAACAGCACAAGGAAAGAGGAACGAGGAGAGGAGACTAACATAGAAGTTAGGACTGGAAGTTCTAAAATCAGACAGTCCATCCTTTTTGATGGCCACTTTTCTCCGGTACACTGAGCAGAAGTTGTGGCTTTACAGAGCAGCTTTGCTGAAGTGTTTTTATCTGTGCCAGGATGCAATGACCTCATATACCACAGTACAACTCTCCCTAGGATAGTGGTACAGATCTGCCTCTAATAGTTGCAAGGTTGTTCAGACATACTTTTACCACTAGTTCTGTTCTTGGAAACTGGGGAAAATGTGGAAACGGGGTTAAATGTGTCCAACAGTGACTCGTGTAGTCCCATTGTGTTTGTGCTCAGACCTCATGCCACTGTATGGTTCTGATTAGACAACTACAAGACGGATGCAGTGTAGAGGCTTACCTCGAGCCCCATGTTGTCAAACTGATGGATTGGTTAGGCACCAAATGCTTTGACTGAACACTGGATTTGATCAAACGCCACTAGCAGATGCCCTGTCACCAGAATCCAAGGAGAATACTTTGTGCCAGTTTGTTACTGTACTATTCGAACTGTTCAGGCACTTTCCTCATTTAAATGACTCATGGGCAAGGTGGTGCATCCTCATGGCTGATATTCTGAGGTCCATAAGGACAACTTCATCATCCATGTTGTCAGCTGACAGTAGCATCTGGAGTCCGTGATGCACGTGGGGCTTATAGCCAGCTTGAAGAACTCTGCAATTGGACAGAGCCTTCTCTGTAAGGAGTTGTGGGTATCACTTGGGCTCTGGGTACATCTGCTCTCTGCTCGATGAGACCCCAGAGCCTACATGGATGATGTTTACACAGCTGGCTGGTAGGGGTCGGTGGTACAGCCTTAAAATAATATTATGTATATATACCGGGGTGGAGTGGAAAACACTGAACTAATTCCTTGTCAGAGGGTGAGGCTGCTCTGGCTTTCAGCTGTGTTTACATGGTAGGGTATGCAAATAAGTCAATATGTTATTGTGCTGCTATATCATTGATATCATGATATGACCATTTTTTTCACATATAAATTTATACTGGTATTGTTGTGAATAATATGACATGGTGCAGCCCTGGCTGCTCATTGACCTCACCTGAAAAGACCCACAGGTCTGAACCAACAGTGGCAAGTGGGTTTTGAAAGTATGTCGCAGGCCCTTGGTGGGTGGTCACTCATGCATACCCTTAATCTTTTACTCCCATTCATCCTCCCGTCAAGTACATCAAACAGAGGGCTGGCCTTTCCCAGCCTGAGGTGAAGTCCAGAACTACAGAGGGGGAGTGTCTTGCATCAAGCCTCCAGTCTCACCACCCTGGGCACCAGTTCACCCTCTGTTTGGATCAGAGCACGCTGCGTGGCTCCACCACAGGAAAGATGCTAAGGTGTGGATCACTCATCTGGCTTTCCTGCACTTTAATTTCAAAATGATCCATAGGCTAAGAGCATAGTTGGTGTTCTAAAGCCCAACCGTAAGTGAGAGGGAAGGGTGGACAGTGACTGAGCAATGATTGTACGTAGGGATACACATTTGAATTTGTTTTTTTTGATTGATTTTCACATAAAATTATCAGTTATCAATCATTGTTATACACAAACCTGCAAAAAGCACCCCCACCAGTGCCACACCACACAGCCCCTTTTAACCCTCCTGTTATCTTAAAATTTATTAACATTTTTTATCAATTGGCTATAATTTGATCCCAGCAATTTAAACCACCAGAAAATGATTATAATTAATCAGTGTTAATATAAATCAACATTCTTGTGGGAATTATGATTTCACCTCCCCACTGCCGTGTGAACTATCAGTGGTTCTGAGTGGTTTGAATCTGTGGCAACAAGACATGATTAATATATTAGGGTGACAGGGCTAGCAGTATATGAGATCAGCTGTGGACAGATACATGCATGCACAGACAGATACACACAACTAAATGCATGATCCCCTCTAGGCTGATGCCTGGCAGAGATAATGAAGGGTCTGCAGTTTTTATTCCAGCTAAACACTCAGCAGCTGATTTCACAGATTAGTTCTTATTCTGCGCTCAGGTGTGCTACTCAGGGGGTTGAGATGCAAACTTGATGGCTTTTGGCTTACGATGGCACATGACTAAAAACCACTGGACTGGGCCTACGTCTGTATTGAAGAGAAAGCAAATTTAAGCATTACTTTATAACATTTTGTAGTTGAGCGCTCACATAAAATGCACTTAAACAGTCACCATAGAGACTTTGCAGAACAGACATAAATGCAGTCTTCTAATTCTGGATATGAACTTGAATTGCTTTCCCAGGCCAAAGTACCTTTCTAACAGGATTATGCTGTGTAAGCAGTGGCCAAAGTGGCTGTGCCCATCAAGCACTCAGAAGTGTAAAAAGGAAATTCTCAAAGTAATTACAAAAACTGGAGGCAAGTTTATCATGGTGGATGACTTTACCGGTGCAAACAGGGTCTTGCTGTTCTGCAAGTGTAGACCTGACCCTAATTCTTTTGAGAGAGAAGAATTAGGGTGCATCCAGACAGACATCCTTTTTCACCAAATATGAGGGCACTCAACAGGAAAGACAGGATGGAATGGGAACGAAGGATAGACGCGGACACCAGAGGGGTCAGGAGGTAGAGAGAGAGAGAGAGAGAGAGCAAGAGAGAGAGAGTTAGTGAGCACAGAGTGGAAATACTGACATTAAACTGCTGGTGTCTCACCGAACTGAGAGGAGAAATCAATACAGCCCAACAGTGCCAGGAGCTCCTTTCTACAGTGGCACTCCTAAAAGCCATCTCTCTTTTATCACTCCTCAGACCTTTCTCTGCATGAAACCTTAACATTTCAGACACCCCTCTGGTACTGAACATCTAATTCCATAATTGTAGCTGATAAGAGTCTCTTTGGGTCTTTTATTCCAGTCTAAGCTGTTCGGGGACTTGAGCGGCACATACAAACCTAAGGGTTACAGTTGAGTAAAATTTGGATGACAGTTAATTTTATGGAATTATGATACCAAAGTGTTTATCTTGACTTGCCCTGTGCGGTCCTGTCTTGTAGTTGTGCCTCTCGCCACGCCAAATAAGACCCTTGCCGCTACGTGATCACCTCCACAAAGCGACTGAACTGTCCTTTTCACAGGAGCTCAGTGGATGTTGACAGCAACATGTTTATGTGTCAGATTCTGTCACACACCGAAGCTCTCTAAACATAACATTTATCTGTCACACTATTTCACCTTTACATAGCAGTGGGGTCGTGAAGCAAGCCAGACATATAGATTTCCACCCTTTCATTTTACAATACAGAGCATTAAGGGGTGTAATAAGTCCTCCAAAGCACACTTCACCAAACTGCTTTCATGCACACTTTGTGTTTTATGTTAATGTATGTATTTATATGCATGTCTGTGTGTGTGCATGTGTGTAATGATCAGGGTAGATTTTATGCTAATAAAGGGGAGGATCCAAAGCCCAAGGGAAGACAGATAATTATGGAAATAATGGAAACATGGAAGACCTTTAAAGTGCAAGAAGCAAATGGAGCAGCTCTTTCATGCCCACTTTTAAAGCCATAAAAGCAAAAGAGCAAATTAGTTCTTTCTCAGCAAGTCATGTGGTTCAGGGTTTACATATGATTATGCATATGCCCATCCTGGCAGTTAGAAAAGCAGCAGTCTACTTGGTGTTGACGCTTATGTAATGACTTCACAATTTCCTAGTTTGGACACTGATTGATAACCCTATGATTAAGAACTGGTATGATGACGAGCTCTTGCCCCTTTCCCACCTCCCATGGTGTCATCATCTGGCCGTTTTGTACCCATGCCTCCTGTCGCAGTGAAGCTGTGCCAGGCTGGAGAGCCTGTTTGAAACGTGATTCCATGGCACATGTCTTGCCATTGGCATGGGAATAAACATGGCATAGGTATAAAGACCATCTCTGTTTGCCTGTCCAACACAGACGTAGCTGATTACTTTCTTACCTTTTTATACAGCTTATTAATGAATGGCCTGTCAGCACTGAGGCTGGAAGCCGTAATGCTGTAATGGAGGTGTGCTGAGGCCAAATGCCAAAGTCAGCAATAGCTGTCCAAGAAATCAAAGGGAGGCAATTTGCAGGTTTTTGAGGCAGGGTCAAGGCTGGCCTAAATGCAGAGTGCTTTTGAAAAAAGAAAAGAAACACAAACGCCCTCTGATGTGATCACAAAGCTACTCAAAGGCATTTTTTTATATCGTATAAAATGTACTACTTTGATCTGCAGGTATTCTGCTTTCAACTTTCTGTTCTTGCTGTTTTGTGTCCACTCCAAACAGTAAAATAACAAAAACAACAAAAACAACATGGAATGTCATGCAAGTGGGACATACACTGATTGATATCCCGTACAAATGTATCCCTGTTATGCCTGAAAACAACATATAAACATAATTTATTTCTAATTGCCATCTCATCTTCAATAAATTTTGCTGTTTCTACAGTCAGTGATGTGGTAAGAGCTAAAACACTTTGTAATACTAACAGGCATCAAGAGAGATCGTTAACATTGTTAGCAAGTAAGCTGTACCCTGTGACTTCTTAAGTGGCCTTTGCATGAATTAATGAATTCCACTAATGCAACATTCATGGTTTTAGTGTCAAGGGTAAAGGCTGGCATTTTAGTGACTTTTGAGGGTTATTGGGAGTGGATTTACAGCCATTGCTGCAGTCATTTGTACAGCTTTGTAGATCAGTTTTCATATGTGGCAAAGGGTTAGAATAATCTTAAATCATGCTTGATAAATTTTCTGCTAGTGCAGTGTATCAGTGTATCCCCCTGGAGAAAATTATATCTGGAGTCTTTGAATAATGTGATGAATACAGCGAGCAGAGTTATGTGAATGTCCCCACTGTGTAGGTGAGTTATGTGGCTCTTCAGCTGTGCAGAACTAACAGCCCATTTTTCCACCTTGTGGCACCAGGAGAAGGAATCATCATAGGAAACCTGCATCTGCACTCACAGCCAAGGTCAGTGGTGAGTCAGTACTACTCATGACCAGTAACACTTGATAGTAAAGTTGGTCCAAATGTCCAACGACAAGAAGTTAAATTGTAGTTTCCCCAGGAAACAGAGCCAATTACAAGGCATTCCCTACAGCGGAAGATTCATGCAAAACTACACATTCACCCTGAGGAGATAATTCCTTTTTTTTTTTAATCTCCTACTTTTGTTTCATCTTTCAGTGCAACATAACTTTCCCCATAATCGCTGCGGGAGCAAGAAATGATGAATTTTGTCCTTTGGAGGGATTGACTCCACTGCAGCAATTTGTTTCCCCTATGCCGCTTATGACACATTTAGAAATCACGAAAAGGGAAATTGAACATGGGAGCTAACGCCGAAAGCAGATGAGCCTTCAATGAAATGTTTAGTAGTAATCATTTAGGCCTGCAGGTACTTCCATGTTTGATAAACATGATGGCATTCATTACCACCACTCCAGAGGTAATGAATGCTATTCTGGTCATTTTTCCAAAGGGTTCTGTCGGACCCAATATGTTTATTTCAATGCTGGCAGCTGGATGGCCATCCTGTGCAGCCAGAGCCATGTATAATTTTAGATGACAGGGACAGTCTGGTACATGGAACAGCACACTCAGAGTTCTCTCATCTACAAATCTCATAAATGCCTAATATTGATTACGGAGAACACTAGGGAGTGGCATGAAAAGGCAGAACAGTAAACTGATTGGATGCATGTAACACAGGTCAACATACAGTCATAATATGTGATATACACTGTTTTAAGGTGTTACTGTTGTAACATTTTCATAGCCTTATTATGCAGCCTTATTATGCAGGAACCTGTTGTTAATAGTTATCAGACAAGGGGAAACAGTGATGCACAATCACTGGCAAGCTGTAGCAGGAAGCGTGTCACTTATCTCCATGAGTCCCATCGAGTGTGTTCCAATTAGCCTCAACACTGATATGAATAGATGTCTAATTAGACACACTTAGATGTTTCTGGATTAGTTCCACTTTTGTTCCGTGCAAACAAGCTTCAAGGCATCTGCCACTTCTGAGAGAGGCTCATCTGTCGCTCACAATGCAATTGGACAAACATCATACCGGCCCTTTAAAACATCTCCAGTGTCTCCTGGCTATTGCCACCACTGTCAGGGTGAAAACTTGAGTGGACTTTGATAAAGCTGGGCAGCTACACGCACACCCTGAATACGCACACAGGCAGGAAATTTCTGTTGGATAATGGGAAGAGGTAATAGCTGTCCACTTGCTTATCACTGTGCCAATAGTAATAAAATGTTGCACCATGGCAGTGGATAAAAGCAGTCGTGGTGATAACTGCGGTTCCCCCTGTCGGAGGCGGGGCTGAGACAGAGAAACCATTAGAAGAAGAAAGGAGCTGTAATCTGATCATGTCCTATAGGAACGGGCCGAGCATCAGTCACATTTTGCCATAATCTCAACCTGCTGCCTGGGAGCAAAAATAAATGGCCACTTGCTCTGTGTTTATGTCAGATGAGATCTTCAGCGTGTGTTGTGTCTGTGCCATCATGATAACCTCTGACTTCACCTGACTGGGCAGAAAGACTCATGGTTTGGCCCTGTGGCGATAAGCTCATTAAGTAAATTGCGTGCTGGATGAACGCCTTGGAAGACACAGTCGCTGATGATTGCAATGGGTTGTAATCCATTTACATTAAGGACTTTTACAAAGTGCTGCCAATGCTGTTGTAAAACTCCAACCCTTTTTTTTTTTTTTTTTTTTAATTTTTAACTTAACTTGCTAGTGAAAAAATCATCTTAACAACTCCTCACCACTTCCACATCCATTAACACCCTTACACCGATTCATCCCAATTTTCACAAACAAACAACTCAAAGTATCTCACGCAGGTTCAAACATAGTTGAGTTTCATCTGTAGATGAGGAGCTCTCAGTCATCTTACAAAAAGCCCATCAATTAGAGTAAAAGCTACCTTGATTCCAGTTAAATGGACCTGAACGTCAACAACAACAAACAGTGTGGTTGTTGGGCATTAAATCTTGGCCACTACAGTAACTGAGATTTCATGCCCATGCTGTTATATTGTTTTTTGTTTGTTTGTTTGTTTGTTTGTTTTTGGCTCAGCTGTTGCACTGACTTTCTTAAATTTGCTGATTCCTTTAATTATATTGTCAATATATGGTCACCAATGGTCATGGTATCCACAGACCACTTTGTCTTTGTACCTTTGTATGTCAGCGTAGGCGGCAGAGTTAACTTTGTGTATCCAACCATTCATCAATACATGCAGCACGTAATCATAAACATCACACTGGCAGCTCATCATCTGGAATGGCATTCGCTGTAAGATCAGTAACTTCGGCCATGCTGTTACTTATTGGCAGCAAATGCAGAATCATCATCCTGGTGTGATGCAATTTTTTTTTTTTTTCATTTCCACTGGTATGGAACTGTGGAAGAAACACTTTTATGGGGATATGTGTAGGTGGAACATATTCACACATCATTAGTCCCAACTATGACCTCTAGGCAGCTGTTTCCATAGCATCTGAATAGCATCAAGAAAAAGTGCTAACATGCAGTCTTTAAAATCGCCCTGAAAAAGACAGAGATTTCGCAACCAATAAGCTCTCACAAAGCACCAGTCTATAATTAAGCTGTCTTTCTCTTCGCCGCGTGGAGAATCCTGCACACCTTGTCAAAGCTGAACTGTGTTTAATCTACCTCGAAGATACTTTTCCTGCTCTTGGTTTCGCTTCCACAGTATCTTGAATAATTCCTTTACCCCTCACTGCGCCTGCTGCAGAACACCCGGTGTGTGACTGGAGCATTTTTGAGCTGCTGTGGTCACTGTCATGCCTGAATGATACTGTGAGCTATTTTGCGAGATGCCAGAATGATCAGAAGAAGCTGGGATTACCGCTAAAGGGAAGATTCAGGCTGTGACTGAATGCAGACACGGAGTTTACTAACGACTCTGCCCTGTTTTTTTTTTTTGTTTTTTTTGTTTTTTTCATACAGTAGTTTCTCACTCTCCCTCAACTGCTTTCATTTAGTGTGTTAACTCTGTTTGGGAAGTTCATTATTAGCACATGTTATTTGTTTTACATTTTCTTTCAAGGATTAAGCCATCTTAAAATGTCCATATTGTCCATTAGGCTGGCTAAGGCAGTGATTGGAACTAAGCCATTCAGACTGCCTGTTAAACTCTTATCCAATTATATTAGTGATTGGAGAACCCAACCAGAATAAAAAAAAATCCAATTAAAACAAATTTATAACCTATCTAGAGAAGTCAGATTATATTTGCTTGCTCATACTACTTTAAAATGCTGGCACAGTAGCAAGACAGTGCTGGCTCTTTGTGTGCATTTTCGAGCGCAGGTATACGTGACACACTCTATCTGGTGGAAGGAAGGCTATAAATGGTATTCATTTCTCATGCTACAATGGTATCTTCTGCTCACATCTAAATTAAAAAGTTGTAGGAAAGTAGTCTGAGTGCGACAAAGATAGAAAAGATGACCTGGGGTGTATGGAGGGAGGTAAAACCTATAGGAGGCTGCTGTCACCATGATAAATGAACCAAGCGGAGTCACACTTCCTTCACTATACAGCCTAAAATCTCGAATGGCCAAAAATAATTTCTGTTTGAGGGATCACTACTCATGGGACATGGCTAGGAATCAGTATTTTCCAGTGGTCATTTTTTCCCCTTAGAGTGATCCTCCCTCGTCTAGCTGTAATAAACAGGAGTAGAAATGAATGCCTTAGGTGTTATTGCTGAATTTATAAGTCATTGCTGGGGTAATTGAGCATTGGCATTTGTGGATAAATAAACATACACATAAAGATGCAAAGAGAGCGGCTTTGCTGAGCTGCTGGCTTTATCTGAAAGCAGTGGGTTTACAATAGAACCACTGAACCATGAAATTTGCAGCTTGAAGGGACTCCCGATACCTGGGAATGTAGCTCTGTGGATGTAAGGCTGTCCAATCAGCCATTTTTCATTAATTAACATCTCAGAACCTTCATATGTCGGCTGTCAATTTGACATTTTTCATAACCGTGGCTCCTTTGCTTCACTGATATTATGCACATCATACAATTCTGTGTATACATATTGTATCTGAAAAAGGAAAAATATGATATGTCTCATGGTGTCTTATTGGCTATTCATTAAATACAGCTACTTTTATATGATGCATATGTAATGCAAAGTTTAACAATACATTCATACAAAGAATAGAAATTGTCATTTAGACTGTAGCAGGCAGAGGACCCAGTAGTAATGTGAGCATGTTTCAGGGAGATAAGCATTCAGAGCAGGCTTACTCACTGTCAGGCACACCTTATGCATAACAGCTTCCTATACTGAAGTGCTGTTTGATAAAGAGATTATGTCAGTGAAAGTATTAGCAATATGTTGACTGAAATACCCCTGAGACACTTAAAAGTCTGCTTCTCTCTTCCCCGTGCCATTTGGCTTGTCAGGAAGTTACGATGTGCTTGTTTGTAATTCCACTCTTCTGGCTGCCCTTGAAAGCTGTTAGCTGTTGAGAAGAGGAGTGGGTCTAAAAGGTATAATGATGCAGAGGAACCAAGGCGAACTACAAGCCACTGACCCTCCAGGGCTCTCACTCTGGATCACTGCCAGCTTATGACTGGACAATTCTCACTAGAGCTTCAATAAGAGAAATATGTTCAGGACTAGAAGAGCCTCTCAAAACACTGGATGATAGTCTAGAGGGCGTACAAAAAGTTTTGTTCCATCCTGCAGACAGAGAGGCCGAGGCTGAGGAGTTGAAGGAAAGGGTGAGGTCATATGGACATAATTCAGCTTGTGAAAAGTAATGCAAGCATAACTGAGATGGGATACAGTAGGTGGGACTATCATTTATCTCGGGGAGGGGGTGAATAGGGTGTTGGGGGTGGGAGGGGCAGTCAGAAGTGGGTGTGGTAGTGGGCATGGCCTGCTACAGAGAGTAACATAACTTCACAACACATTAGTTTAACACCGCAAAATTTTGATGCAAGGTTTGTCATGAACTAAAGAAGAGCATATTAATTTCTCACACTGATTGGGCCACATCCACCACTGCCATGACCACGCCCTCTTCATTTTTTCCCATGCAAATTCTCCAAAAGGGTGTGGTGTCCTCTGATTCAATGTGTTGGCCACACCCACCTCTGGTTGTGCTCTTTATTACAGATTATTACAGAGAGGTGTTAGCTCTACAGAGTTTCATTCATTCTTTTATTGCTTCAACTTCATAGTTATTTCAGAGTACACATACTGAAATAATTTTAATACCCTAATGCCGTCTTACATTCCTTTTACAATGATATATGACACAACTTTCACACAGCCTGGAATGCTTCATATCCTGACAAGTATCATGCTGTGTTTCAACAGCTTACTTCTTTAAGAATCTTAAGACTCCCTTGTCTGATCAGTGGTAGCAGACAACATATTTACCTGTTAGAGTAACTTCAGCCTTTCCTAATCATGTCATAAAAGCACAAGTAAAACTTTGCAGCCCAACTATGGGAATGTTACCTGACATGTTTTTATGTGTCACTTTGTAATTCCTCTTAAGCTGGCAAAGTGTTGAACATCCTTCCACTGTTGTATCACCAGCAACACAATTTTTGCACTG
Source organism: Myripristis murdjan (assembly GCF_902150065.1). NCBI lineage: Eukaryota > Metazoa > Chordata > Actinopteri > Holocentriformes > Holocentridae > Myripristis > Myripristis murdjan. The sequence goes on from NC_043994.1 coordinate 22,131,939, forward strand.
ACAAAACGACAAGCAGGCGTTGCATTGTCAAAGAGGATTCACCTCAGGCCAGGTCTGCGAATGAAGCTGGACAGGATGTATTTCTTTGCAGAATAAAATGCACTCTCCAAGAACTGAATGAAGCACCTTAAACCTACCTCCGCCAAATAATTTACCTCCCCGGATTTTCTGGTGGCAGCACTATTGTCGTTGGACTGTAAATCTAATTGGATTCTTGGTGGCAAATCCTCCTCAGCGAAAGGAATGGGAAAACAGTTTTCATTAAAACGCACACACACAGGAGCTGGATGAAGTTTGAGGAACAGAAGTACTGCTTGTGTCATGGTTTTGTCTGTGCTTGTGTCAGGGATTACTGTGAGATGTGTTTTAAGTGGAAAAATCTCAGATTCATAATGAGATATAGGCCACAGCTACATGCAGCTTAAATTTTGCATGCAGCCTAGACTTAGACAATCTTCTGCATCATCAGATTAGTTTTATTAAACCTTCAGAGATACAGTATTGCATATCTGCATAACATACAGCAGGTTCTGCCTTCAGCACCATGGACAGAGCTTGAGGGGATAGATGTGATTTCTAACCAGGTGAAGCAAAGCTGAGAGAAAACTGAAAATGTACCCTGGATCTTTATTGATCCATTCAAATTATGCACACACCACAAAATAATTACTGACACAAATTCAAGGGCTGACCTTTCGCTTGGAGCACAAATGTAGCTATTGTAAGTCAGTTGCCCACAAGCCACATGATGATGTGATTTCAGAGGACTCTGCATAATCTCAGAGGACCATTTCTGCCAGAGTGGCTTCATCATTGCAGATCTAAATCAATATTTTCTTCACTACACTCAGTGCTTTACACCTGCCGCTTTAAAGGGCGGGCTATTATGCGTTTCTTTATTTTCTGTCATGTAGGTTTGTATGAAATGTGGTCGAATTGTCAAATCATGAGGTAAACATATGTAAAAGTAATCCTCAGGTGAAAAGCTCAGGTGTCACACACGCGCTGAATAGTAGGTTTTGTGACAAGCTGATGTCAGCTGGAAATGAATTTTATACGGTCATCTGTTCCAGGCACAGCACACAAGCGAGTTTAGAGCATTAGCGAGAGAGAGAGAGAGAGAGAGAGAGAGAGAGAGAGAGAGAGAGAGAGAGAGCAGCGGTGGTTGAGCAAGCTAGAGAGTGAATGAAGAGAGAGAGTGGCGATAGTGAGAACAAAGCAGTGAATCCGAGAAATGAATTGTTACTTTAATTGTAAAGGAAGCTACATTTTAGAGCACAAACAAACACACATCTGGATTCAGTAAGAAATGCGGCCTTAGTGGGTTTACAGTTTTCTTCCAGAACCTCCACACCGGCAGTTTTTTTCCCATGGGTGACAGGATTTTTAATGAAGTTACATTTATTCTCTGTGGCCTAATGCAAGTCATAACCAACTTATGCCTAACCCTAGCCTTAACCCTAACCTTAACCAATAAGGCAAAATGACCACCCAAAAGGTAAAAAATTTCACCACCCTCTTTGAAAAAAAAGGCCACTGGCACCATGGCAGGCTGCTGGAAGTTGGCCAATCAGAGGAAAGTTGGCTTTTTGGGAGGGGGATCCTTAAAGAGACAGGGGCAACAGTAGCTTGTTTCAGACAGCGGACAACCTGAGGGGCTGCATAAAGGGGAAGCATGAGATAAATGAGGATTTTTTAAAACTGAGAATCATGCAAAGCTACTCTAGTGGAGTCCCAGAATGAAAATAAAGAGCTGACAATGAGCATAAATTGGCCCGTCTTTTAACCTTACATGCAAGACCTTGCAAAATGCATCATACTGCAATTAAACAGTAAAGTACCTTGTGCTGAGTGTTTTCAAAGTGACAAAATGATTGATCTCACCATATGCTCTCAGTCAGTGTAAGCGGTTCTGGCTCAGCAGGGTGAAAGGAAATCCCTCCCCCTTCCATATCTCGCTGTAAGTGATTGTGTGTCCTCCCCTTTCTCCTCATCTTTATTCACTGAAGATCCCCTCCTCACTACACTCTGAAGGATTGTCTCTCCTCTGTCTCTCCCACATGTCCTTTGTATCTCCTGTGATAGGCTGTATAAGGTGTGTATGGTGTTATGGCTCGAGTACACTTAACCCCTCAACATGCTCACACTAATTGCTTCAACACATGACCTTGGCATTTAAAAGGGTTCACCACTTATTGACTAGTATTATTCTCATGCTGTTAGGACTGTGCATCCATTGCTAGTGAACATGTACAATTTAGTCTCAAAGGATTGAAATTGTGGACATGACAGATTAGAGGGTAGGATAAACCCTTCTTCTGGCCACAGTGAATCATCTATGGATTGAACTGTCTTCAAAGTGCTAGGTGTAGCATTTTAGCATTAATACACCATTGATGCATTTTTAAAAGTATTTCTTTTTTAGGTAGTTCACAATTGGTTGAGATGGGAAGAAATTGCAGAGAGAGGAGGGGTTAGATAGGGAGAGGAGGAAACACTAGCATTAAAAATACCACTGACATGAGAAAGATGCTACCACTGGTTTTGTCCTTACTTGTTTACACACAATGACAATTAACTTGACAATGATACTGTATTATAAATGCATAAAATGCTACATGTGACACATTTTAGGCATGGCTGCATTGTGTCTCAGTGGTTAGTGTTGTGGCTTTGCAACAAGACAGATCCGGATTCAGTTTATGCCCCTTCTGCGTGTCATTTGCATGTTCTCCAGGAGCTCCAGTTTCCTGCCAGTCACAAATGTGCAAGTCAATTAAATGAATTTAACACTCTAAATAGCTCATAAATGTGGATGAGAGTGTCTGTGTATCTACCCTATTCAGGGTGTTTCCTTGTCTTCCCTCCAATGTATAGACTTCAACATCCCCACCGCCCCCTCCCATCTGCCCTTGTGACCCTCAACAGGATTAAGTGGGTAGAGAAATGCGTGAATGTCTTAAGGCATGGGAATAAGAAAGATCTATTTTATATTTCCCTTAAATACCTCTTATCATTTAATTTTCTCATCATCATGGTCAGGATTTAGGATTCATCGCTGATGTTGGCCATTCATTAATTCACTGCTGCTGACGCTCCCTTTCAAAAGCACTTTTAACTTATGTTTTGATTCCAAGTCTTTTGCCGGATAGCGTGATACATAATCCACTAGCCAAGCTGACGTAAAAGCACAAGCTTTATATGAGGCTGCCTAGTATCGATAGCGTGGACTCAAGTTTTTATGTGACTTTTTGAACTCTATTACCTCTCTATCTCCAGCTTTCTTGAAATGAATTGACAAGGACAGACCATGTGCAGCCATGGAAATTGTGCTAAGCATGTCTTTGTTCTGCATCCTGCCTCGGTCTTTGTGAGCAAATTAGATTAGAAAGCACCATTAATACAGTCACCTATTATACAGCTCAGCTCCCCCGGTAATTATCTTCTCATTTGAGAAACAACTAATATAAGTCACAGCATGGCTCTCAGACCTCTGTATTGAAAAAGAAAACTGTTAAACTAAGTGTTAATTACTGCCAGAGTAATTTTTTCCCTCAAGCACACAGTTCGACGTGTTTTTACACAAATATCCGGTGATATTTAAAATACACTGTGATATTTGCAAAACATAATTTTTGAACTCTACACCAATATGCGCCAGAAGGTGCAGGCCAAACACTGTTGTAACGGAGGTCAGCTGCTTTCGGTGCAGTTGGATAACGTGTCATTTTTAAAGGATCAGTCGATTTTTTTCAAGGATGTTTTTATGGATCAGCAACTCCAGGTTGTAATTGATTTTTTTAGAATTTCCAATGCGCGTCTGCTGAAAAGTAGACATTGCTCTTTTGTAAACGGTAATTCGAGTTGTGTAGTGCCTGTTCGCCCGTGTCCTGTTGGTCTGAAAACTGTGGCTTTGCCCGCATGGTTAAAGATGCAGAGACTGAAAGCACTGCCCTCTTTGTGTTTTACGCATTCCTTATCGCTTTTGGCACAAGCGACGGCCGCAGCTCATCCCTCCCCACCACCGCGTCCCCGCCTCCGTGTGGGTACACTGCAATGCTTAGCGCTTAACTCTCATAAAACAAGTGTGTGTGTGTGTGTGTGTGTGTGTGTGTGTGTGTGTGTGTGTGTGTGTGTTTGTGTGGGTGTGGGTGTGGGTGCCAGGAGTGAGACCATTTCACTTGTTTCCAAATGAAACTCAACTTCATAACGACCTGTCTCATGCTGCTGTGTTTACTGAAGTGCTTGACACAAGATGAGTGTTTTGAACAATTTGTACTTTAATGGAAAACACAGTCTCAAGACTGAGTATGAAACCACATGATTCAATAAGGCTGACATGTGTGCGGTGTAATGACAGTGATACCGCAGATATAGTTGGGACCGATTATCTGGCCAGTTGTGTTTCATCGACGCTTTATCGCTTTACCTCTGCTTGGATCCACTACTGCATAATCGATGTGCAATATCGCCGAGGAGCGTGGCCATGTGTAGTCGTAAGAGTGTGGACTATATAAGGTCTATATAGTCTTCCTTGTGGAAACTATTTGTTTGATAAAGTAATGCGCGACTGACTTAATTGGCTCCGATTCCTAAACTTTGAAAAACTTTTGTAGCAGCTTGTATCAGCGAGTGCACTGTCCTTTCTGTATTTGCGCCCACGGCTCAGTGTGTGAGAACAGATTTCAGTGAGTCCAGTCAACCTGAGTACGCATGGGTCCTTACACAAGGCAACACGCACAGCAAAAAATGGGAAAACGGAAATCCTTTGTTGTCGGCGCGCTACACCAACAAATGATGCACACGGATGCTCCTTTAACTCAGACAAATGCAGCGCTTATTTAACTCGTCCGCTCCCTCGTCGACAGTGGTGGGACACTGAAGTCTCCGGGATAGCCGAGGATGATCTCACCAGACACACAGACTGGATGTGATGTACCAGTGTCTCATATCCACCATAACATGAAGACTGCAGCTCCGCACATCTCCGTACCAGTCAGGGGACGACTGAAGGGAGATGAGTTCAGTAATGATCGACACGGGATTTTCCTGGGGCAATTAAATGTGCCACTATAACTTGTAAGAATCCGAGCGTCTCTGTGGTACAACAGATACGGGACGGGCATTTTGGTGCAGCGACCCAGAGGATACCGCTCGCGTTTCCATTCTCAGCCTTTGCGCAAAGAAGGGTTGAGCGCGTCTGGTTGGATTTAAGCTGCAGTCTACTTCAGTTCAACTGCATTGCCACAGCCGTTAGGCTGTGGCTGACGGCTTTGCTGATGGACTCTTCTTTTTTTTAATCAGCCACAATTTTGTGAAACAAAGGGGTTCTGCAGACTTGGCATATCCACAAGTGGGGCTTTTCCGCCAGTCTCATTTCAGCTACAGATAAAACCACTTCACAACTACAATGAGAAAACGTGGTGTGGTAACTAGAGGATAATTTTGTGTAGAAGTCACCCACAACACACTGAGAGGGCACTTGGCTGTGACTTCCAGAGGAAACCTGCAGGGGAGTGAATGCCGTCTCCGATGTGGAGCTTGTCGCTGTCCGACGCGCGAGTGGTGCTGAAATTTGGATGATGCCTGGCCAGCGACTGCAAGGCTGCCGCTCCCTGCACTTGAACGAAGACAACGGCCGCTTCTTGCTGCTCGCCATCCTCATCCTACTGTACCTGCTGTGCGGCGCTGCGGTCTTCTCTGCCATAGAGAGGCCCTCGGAGCTGCAGGCTCACGGCCGCTGGAACGGGACGCTCCTCAACTTCAGTGAGACCTTCAATATCAGCCTGCAGGACCTCAACTCCTTCCTGCGGGAGTACGAGGCTGCCATCGCCGCTGGGATCCGAGCTGACGCTCTGAGGCCACGATGGGATTTTACAGGGGCTTTTTATTTTGTTGGAACTGTGGTCTCGACTATAGGTGGGTGATCTATGCCGCGTTTAAGTGCCTCACTAATGCAATGAAATAGCATTCAGTGATTTCCCTGACCTTTGCATCCCGGCGGTTGCAGGCAAGGTGTCCTCTTGGTATTTGATGATAAGCTTTTAATTGTGCATTTAAGTGCAGATACCAAATATATCCGTGAATTTAACAGTAAGTCAATTATCATGGGGACATTCAAGGGATGTGGAGAGATAAATAAATAACGATCAAATTAATATTTGGGTCTCCTGCCCTAATAAAAGCACATTTAGGAGAATAGTTGGAGAAACTTGCCATGTCTTAAAAGATACAAAATAAATTCTTTAGCTCTCTATGTCAAAGCATCACGCCTGCTGCTACCACAGGAGTCATTAGTGATTGCCTAGGGTGTAAAAGGGACCCGAGTTACCATCCCTGCAGACTGCTCTCTTTCCTCTGGCTTACATACAGAATAGCAGATTAACTTTTTTTTCCCAGTCATGTGTTACACTTTGGCTGTGGGCGAGTTTGGCATGGGGGTGATATCAGAATTGCCTGCCATTTGGAACGGCTCACTCAATCCTGTCTATAGGACAGCACCCATGGGTGTACGCTTTGCCACATTTTCATTCAAACCAACAAGAATGTCAATGAGAAACCCCTTCTGCTCCCCCTCATTTAACATTTACTTGTGCAATAGGTCAGAAAAGAGCAAGTGTCCCTCCCAGGCCACCCTAAGGGCCAGCCGTGTGGCGCACTGCATGCCTGATGGTATGAACCCTTCCTGTTTCTGTTTGGACAGCCGCCACCGCCCCTCCCTCACTGATAGTAGCAAAAAATGATGGACAGCTAGAGACCATCCACAGCAGGCAGTGATAGGAGTGAGTGAGTGAGTGAGTGAGTGAGTGAGTGAGTGTGTGAGTGAGTGAGTGAGTGAGTGAGTGAGTGAGTCAGTGAGTCAGTGAGTGAGTGAGTGAGAAAGAAAACAGGCAAGCAAACGAGCTCCAGGTAATAATTTGAACTGACAGCAGCTCTATCCTTGACCTTGTCCACACACCCATGTCCACTCATACACACACACTGTAACACCCTCTGGCTCCTGCTAATAATTGAAAATTGTGGCAAAGGAAATGATGAGGAAAAATAATGGGTGTACACATGTGCTCAGGGAGAACTGGGATCACAGGGGCAGGGGATCTGTCAAAGCCAGGACTTTATTTATGCCTGTTATAAGAGCTTTATTGCATCTGTCTCTTTTCCTTCCCCCATCTCTGCCTTGGTCTCTCTCTCTTCCGCTCTCTCTCCCTCTCTCTCTCTCTGAGACACACACACACACACACACGCATACACTCCAGGAGACAAATGCACAGCTACTGCTCCTGGGAGGCAATGTGTTCTGTTCACCCAGTCACTGTGGGGAATCACAGGGTCTGTGTGTGTGTGCATGCGTCTGGCAGATTGAGATCCTTTGTATTCCGGTCCGCATGTCATGAGGCAGCAGTCATCCCCAACAAGCCATTATATAAACTGACTCAGCGGCATGCTGAAGAAAAGGTGATGGTGAGAATCTCTCCACAGTGTTTGTCTTTTCCCCTGCTTGCACGGATTTATGTCTGAATTTCCATCTTGCTTTGATCTCAGTGAGCTGTCCTCCCCTCCTTCCTCCCGCCTCCCGCCTGTGTGCTAGTTTTTCAGCGTGGTTGTGAGCTTGTGATATGAAAGGGACTTTGGGCCTCCCCGCACATCTCTTTATCAGAGCGGTATCCCCCTGCTGCTCCAGACACTCCTCCAAAACTCTTCCTGGCTCTGACTTTGCTGTGGTGGAGGCTTGATATCGGGAGTGAACGCTCCCTCCCCTCTGATGTCCCTCCAGACGGGAGAATGAAAGGGGAACCATAACTGGTTGAGGCATTTTAATTTCAACGTGCTAAGTCCACCAACCATGCCTAGTGTTCTTTTTTTTTTTTTTTTTTTTTTTAACAATTTCAGTCAATGCTGCAGGCAAATATATAAAATAAAGGGGTGAATTTACCACTTTAAAATGCATTTAACTCTGTAAAGATGTGCAACTGTGCTGGATCTATGCCATTTTGCTATATTGCTCTGCAAATCCAATGCATCCAGTAGAAGTGACATTTTATTTTTAGGGCTGTCAAGTTCTTGTAGTGATGAAACTATTGAAGACTCGGAAAGAGTATTTTTGTTGTTGGTGTTGTCGGCATCCAACTCTTAGTTGTGTTGCTGTCTTGCCCTGCATTATTTAGACACAGCAGGAGCACCATTACTGTTTGACTGCTCGTTAAAGAGGGCACTTGAGTCTGCTTAACAAACAGGGTATCTATTAATATGACTTCCATTTATAACTAGACAGCGCTGATTGACAGCTGACTACAGCCAATTAGGACAGCTCTCTCTGGCCATTTGTGGTCTGTCTGTCACCGAAAATGGGAGTTCGGTCTCATCGTAAGGCTGTTGGGACTCTTTTGACAAATAATGTGCAAATACTGAAGTACCAATGAACAGTGGGGATAGCAATCTGCCATATCAAGACTATTTTTTGATTATTTTTGCAAGTCCTTTGTGTTGTATCTGGTGAGATTCAGTATTAGAGAGCTTGTCTTGCACAGTGACAGGGATGGGTTGCATGCTAAGTGAGTTAGCTCGGTGAATGGCTGCAGGGGGGAAGCCGCCAGCCTAGCTCATGTGAAGTGAGGGCAACACCTCTTCCAGCATCTCCAATGAGTAATTTAAGTGATAATCTTGTATCTTTATTCCAAGTGAAATGAAAAACACAAAAATAAAATCTTAGCTGTTCTAAGTGTAGCTGCATGTGGAATTATTTTTGAATATCTTAGAATAACCATTTATCCAAACACTGGGCGCAGTGATTACTAGCTGTGCATCGCCTGTCAAACATGTGAGCTGGCTCAGCTGATTCAGCCTACCGTCATGTCTGTCCACTGTCCATAAGTAGCATTTTCTCTTCTACATATTCAAGCTCAAGTAGATGCAGGTCTGAATCTGGGTCTGTAATGAAGAAATGCTCCTCACAGTCTCTGTCAAAGTCTCTGGTTTTCTAACAGTGTAAAACCTCACACCTTCGGTCACCTGGGTGTTATTAACAGCCCTGATCTGGTGTGAGGCCGCACAGTTCACACCTTGAACCCCCGACTCACATTTAAAGTGGTGCAGCTGTAATCACTGCACCCAGCAGATGCATCAACGGTTATTTGCCAAAAATATATAGCTGAATGAATGTGGCTGCATTTGAGACACAAGATGTATCAGTTAAATAACTTGCTAGAGGCTTCCCCCTGCAGTTAACAGGCAGCCAGTCACTATCTTTACACTGGATGTGGAAGGATGAAACTGTATTGATCTTCTCGTCTGACTCTGGGTAAGATAGACAAAAGGCGACTTTCCCAGAAAGTTGGTGTGTTCCTTGAAGTGTTTTTCCATGTGATTTTCAGCAGTGAGTTTAGACAGTGTTGTAGACTATTTCTTCCTGGACTACACTTTGTCTTACCTCTTGGCCCTAGTAGGCACAGCTGCCTGCTCCATCACATCAACATCCACCCACTCACAGAAGTCAGATGGGCAGAGAAGGAAAATAGGACAGTCTTACACAGACAACACAACACATCCTCACACAGTTTGCTGTTAGATGTGACCTGGCTTAACTTCAGCGCAGCCTGTAACCTGCAGAATGAGGGGAAAATGTCTGAGAGGGAAGGAGTTAAAAAAAAAAAAGTGAAATCCAGCTAAGCCCTGGCTGTGCAGCCAGATGACGGAGCGCTCTTCCCTCAGGATACACTGGGGGAAGTGTCATCTCTCCCACCACAAATCACTTATTCCAGCAGCTCTGATAGCCTGCCTATACCATTCCAGCATGAGTCTGACTCATCTTCACTGTTTCCAAAATGAATACTGTGGGTTTGAATCAGTGAGGTTTCAGTGAGATTTTTGGATGTGCCCTTGAGCAAGGTACTTGACCTCTTGCTGCTCTAGTGGAGCTGCTCACTTGCAAACTGTAAAAGGCCGATGAGTGTAACTCTGAGTGTGGAGCAGGGTGTTGCTGAAAAAGACCATGCATGACCATGCACACTCATTTAGTAAGTGTAGGTTTTAGGAAGTCATACAGCACAAATAAAGCAGGCGTCATTGGGCCAGTCAGTGACAAGATGCATCATCCCTCCAACTTACATCAAAACTGGGCGAGTTAAGTAGCAGTTATTTCCTGTCAAAGTTTAAAATGCTGACCTTTGCCTATAGCACACACATTAGGCCAGTCAGTTTCATGTCGTTTGCACTTATGATGCCTGAGTTAAGGACAGTTTATACCTCTGCGTCAAAATGCCTCCATAGCTACACTGTCAGTGTCTGTGGCTCCTGAGTAGCCTGCAGGGACTGCCACTGCCACTTCAGATTTGTAACTGTGTTAAGGCCCACTGACAGCACAGACAGTTTGGAGCTGGCTAAGGAAAGACCAGATAAAGAGGCTTGCACTAATTTGCATGCTGCTTCATCTGCTAATTATAAAGATTACATATCCAAGACCATCAGTTTAACCACCATCAGTGTGTCTGAGAGTGGACTTTCTGTTTCAGAGTAGGCCATGTGAACACAGTTGCTTCCTTTTTTTTTTTAATCTGTGCTTCATTAGCATGAAATTAAAAAAAAAAAAACTTGACCCTTCTGTCTAGTGTTTCGGCGATCAACACACAAACTCTCCATCGCAGAACTATCCGTGTCATGTTCGATACTTTGATTTGTAATTATTGTGACATCATGAATCTACTCAGTGTGGCATTTTTAAACACTGGAGGACAGTGCCAACACGAAGCATTCCTCCAGTTTCCATAAAAATTTGAATCAGTTGTGTCACTGGAGATGTCATGTTTGACAGACAGATGGCCAGCCTTGCTCAAATATGGAAAGGAGGCGACTCAGAATCCAGATCGAGCTAATGAGCGTGGGAGTTAAACTAATCCCTTTACAGCATTAATTAGCAGACATGTTGTTTTTGTGTTTTGGGGCTTTTTTGCAAAATATAATCCTTATTTTCTCATACTGGTTGAAAAGGTGCTGATATGGGATGAGAGTCTCGTTGAACCACACTGGTGAAGCTTGCGGGGCTATTACACGCCTGTCTGACCAGAGCCCATTTATCTGGTGTGGGATTGCCGGCCAAATTTGCCCTCTTCACTGTACCACACTGTGTAACTCAGGTGTCTGACTAAAGGTACGATACAAAGTCAGACTGGTGGAGTGTGTGTTCGGCAGTCGTGTGCAGCGAAATGTCACTTTATAGGCTGCCCGGTTTTCCTGAAGGCACGCTGTGTTTTCTCTTTGATGCCATGTTTTTATTTAGATTAACTACACTGCGCCGCCACACCGGATCAAAACCATCTGTGTTGTCGTTACTGTCGGTATATGTTATGAATGTGCTGGGGGAGGTGGGTGGGAAATGTTTGCTGTGCTCTGTGAAAGCAGATTTATAGGTGCAAAACACAGGACCAAGCTCTTAGTTCTTTCCTTCTGTCTCTTACTCCAACAGAGTCTCTCTCTCTCTCTTCTCTATCTGTGTCTCCTGTCAGTGTGGTCTGTTTTCAGTCCAGCTCTGGAAGTATCGCCTCAGATATCTCAAAATATTCAAACATTTTTTTCTCTTTTTACGCCTATTACAGTCATCACTTCACTTTGTTTACATGTCAGTTTTTTTTCTGGGGGTACATAGTAATTATCTCACCGAATAGCACTTGCATGTGTTTTCAGAATTACATAATTAGAAAGAGATCGCTCTATAGTTTCCTTTACAGAACTATTTAAAGCTGGCCAGTGCAGTTCCCTATTCTTCCCATGCAGCTTCCTGCTCTGCACCCCCTCTACCTTTTTCCTGCTCCTGTCTCTGCCTGCCCCCCCTCCCACCAACCCCCCTCTCCTCCTCTCTTTAGATCTCCTGGCTTGCTCTGTGAAATCATAGGCTCGGAGGAAATGTCAGTGTTAAAAATGGAAAACAGAGGGCCCTCTATCACATGAAAGGCACTCTTTAGATTGCGTGCTGTGGCTGAGTGACGCCGAGCCCAGAAATTGTCTCCCCGATGAAGAGGGGGAGCCGAGGTCTATGACAGCGCTGCATAGAAAGCCTGTGACACCTCTGCCTAAACGAGGGGAGCGCTCAGTGTTGCATAACATAACTTAAATCTGCCAGAAAGAAATCTGAAACATGCTGTTACTGGTTTTTGGTGGGGAATTAATTGCAGTGGGAGTAAAATGTGAAAGAGCGAAGGTTGCGAATGCGCAGACTGAACAACCCTGCCAATTGGTTGTTTCAGCATGAGACTCTCTACATGATATTCAATGATATTCCTCTGTATAAAGTGGAACATGGTGAAATGGATGCAAACTCTCTCAGAGTCCTTTCTGACCATTCATTCATTAAGGTTCATTATATTTGATTAAAAGATAAATAAATACTTGCACAAGTGAACCTGATAACATCATTGGTAATAAATCAATTGATCATCCTCTTAAAGACTCAACCAGCCAACAGCTGAATGACAGAGAATGAAGAGTTTTCCATCCCATTAAGTACCAAATTACAAAACATTTTGATGCATTGAAAAATGGAAGATGTTCTTTTCCTCCATCACTTTTTTTTTCCATCCTCCCCCTCTCCCTCTTTCAGCTTGGGTGCTACTGTGGGAGTCGAGAGTGTGTGTCTGTGTGTGTAGAACAAGCCTGTTCAGAAGCGCAGGCCTCTATAAATCCCCATCTTGGTTAAATGCTGCTGTCCGGGCCGGCTGTACGCAGCGTCTCCACACCTCCACGCTCTGTCAGAGTGGGCCATAAATCTGTGCTGAGACAGGGGCTGAGGCACACAATCCGCCTACATACTGTAACTCACGGACCCATATCATCACGGCGAGGAGCTATCAAGATCATTTTAGAGGACGCAGTCTGCTGCGTCCGACACAGCAGATTTGCCAGGCTCCAATCACCTTAAACTGATTAGCATTTCACTGATTCTGCTCTCTGCGCCGGCAGGGCAAGGAGATGATAAACTCTCCGCGCTCTTTGCACTCCGCATCTCCTTGACCTGGTGTCTCTCTCCAGGATGAACTGGGCCGCCATTTTAGATTTTTTCACTAAAATGGATATATCCTTGACTAACAAGTAATTAATTTCATTCAACATTTAAAGGGAAAATGAATTGGATTTTCATAACAAAACAATGTATAGACTCATATAAAAATAACCCCTGTCAATCATCACTTATGACTCACTAGAAGTGTGTGTTGGTGTGTGTATCTGGTGTGTGAGACTGTGCCCTCTTCCTGATTTTCTTGTTTTGCTGAGCTCGGGACTCTTCTGGGTGTCGGCCTTTGGGCAGCGGGTGTGTAGCTCCCAGCCAATCACAACGCTCAGTGCCAGATTGGTGGCATGACATCCAATAGGAAGCTATGAAAATTTCAGACGTGGACCGGGGGGAATAAAAGGAAATGTAGTCATTTCATTTAATTTCACTGCCATCCTAGAAATAAAAACTCACTTTGCCTCTGTGGGAAGAGTTCAGAGGGGTGCAGAGAGGCAGGACGACAGGAGTCAGACAAGCTCTGTGACTGCATTTCTCAAGTAGCTAAAGAAAATACTTCAGTGTTCAAATGAAGTTACATGTGCAAATTCAGTGATCCAATGTCAAGTTTCCCCGATGCCTCCGGTGCTCTCCTTTGAACCGCAGTCAAAATTTTCATAAACGCTCCAGATGCTGAGGTAGTTCATCTCATGGGAGACTGCACAAATAACAAGACACAGAGATGATCTGATGTTCTCTGGAACATTAAGAGACAAGTAGAGCGTTACCTTACATCAGTGAAAAGCCAAATGATTAAAACTTTAGATTAAAGGCAGAGTGCAGCGTCAAAGAGGAGGACACGCCAATTTGTTTACTAAAGTAAAGAACACGGCTGGGCAAAAGTAAAAAAAAAAGTCGTCTAAGATGTTGACACCAAAGCCGATTAATGTGAGACTTTTAAATGCCTATTGAATTCATTTTTTTTAAATATCAAATGTCCATTAAAACATTCTTCATTTTTTACCATAACAGTGTGGTGTACCCTCCCCCAATTTTTATATTTTTAGCTATTTTTCTAACCTGGTAATGGTATACTATCTTAGCCAGGTCTCCCTCAAAAAAGAGATTTTATCTCAAGGACCTTGCTGGCTGAATAAAGGTAAAATAAAATTTTAAAAAAATCCAAAAAAAAAAAAAAAGGGGCACAATACGCTGACAAAACTGACTAATCCCTTTGACTATAATCGCTTCACGCTGGAGTTTGAAGTCCTGGACCTACACTGGGAGTCAAACAGCTGCTTATGGGACAGCAGTGTGTCATCAGGAGAATTAACATGCAACTCAAACAGAAGAGCTGGTTCAGACTTGAAACCAGCGTTGGAAGAAACGCGTTACTGTAATTCCACTACTTTTGACAGTAACCGCAAATGTAGCTACTTACTTTTTCAAATTAAATAATGCAATTACATAATTTAATGATGTGCAAAAATAGCAGGCTAATAGGCAGCAGCAGAAAATAGCAGACACACGAAGCCCATCCATCTAATTTTCCATTCTAATGTCACTCCTGGGCAAAACGTGGCCAGACATGTAAATAAGCAAAACTTAGCACAAACACACATGCACACACACACACACACACACACACACACACACACACACACACACACACACACACATACACACACTCACCACACTGGACTGATGGGTAATCACCGCTGGTGAAATTAAAAGTGTCCATAAAAATTCATTTGGGACATGAATTAAAATCTCGCTCCTTATAATTTTACGATCTCCCCTTCTTCCTCTCCTCGTTGGTTTCATTAAGTTTGGACAGTTTTTCAAAAGCAGAGCAGAGTAACAGCAGTAAGTAACAGCAGAGTGGGTAATTTCGACTTTTTTTTTCTTTTGTAATGGGAGAAAACCAAAACTAATGGTAAGACACAAATCATACACAACAGGGGGATGTGGAATAATCTGTGTTTACAGAAACTAAATTGGAAAGTCCAGCGAAATGTAAAAATGACGCATTAGACAATGTTGAAACCTGTTTGTTTTCACTGATTAAATCCACTGTAGATTTAGTCAACTAAAACTCGACTGAAACAAACAAGACAAAAAAAAAAAAAAAAAAAAAAAAAAAAAAAGTTCCAGCATTTTTCATCAGAGAGATAATATGTACATTGACACATAAAATTTGGCAGTTTTTTTTTGTCCCACACTGTGCCACAGTAACACTAAAATAATAAAACTATGTGTGTACTAATAATTAAAGCAGTAACACAAAAGTTACTTTCCATAGTAACTAATTTCTTTTTCTATGCAGTAATTGGTAAAGTAATCCAATTACTTTTGAGAGAAGTAAGAAGTAGCTGTAACACACGTTGTATGTATGTATGTGTGGCACAATGCTGCTTGGGACATAACAAAAATAAAAGTCAATCCAGGATTAGGGGCTAAATTTCTGCTTAGAACTTCATCCAAATTTGAGAATGAAAAACATTTCTTTTTCTTTTTTTTTTTTTAAACCTTTGTTTATCCAGTGAATAACATACTTTCCCTTGTCATTAACGCTCTGTTTCACACTCATATAACAGGTACATACAGTGCATTCAGACCTGAGAGCTGCTCAATGAAATCCACTCTCCTCTTTTGTTGGACATTGTGCAGCTTCACTGGAGTAGTTTCAGCTTGACTGAATTGCTCCAACACACCTCTGAAAAAAAAAAGTGAGATTTTTTTTTTTCTTTTCATGCTGGTTTGAGGATTTGAGGAACCGGTGACATTCAGGACATCAATCCACTTCCTTGACTTTCAGCCTCTCGCCTCGCTCATGCATCGATTTGGTCTGCATTTTGATTTCTTCCTGCAAACAAAACAAAGCCGGAGTTGTTATTATCCACAGAAAATGCCAGGATCACAGTATTACAGTAAACTGGATTTGGTGAAATGGCTTTATTTTAGTTTCATAGTACAATCAATCCAAATTATTCAAGTGCAACCTCTGGCAAAGAGTCTGGCAGTCTAGAGCTGTAGACGCAAGAAGCTTATGGTTGGCACACTCTTTGATCGAAAAATAAAACTTCACTTAATTGTGAGCGACAGAGCGATGTAACCTTAGCGCTCCTGTGAGGCAGCTGGCTGTGGTTTGTGTAGAGAGGAACCAAGATCATTATTGAGGCTGTCAGTAAGTTGACAGGCCCACACCAAAGCAGAGTTTTCTCCACTGCTCTAAATTTCAGGGGCTCCTGCTTTCACATTAGCACTAATGAACAACCATTAAATTGAATGTCTGCTGAATCTCAAGTGCTCCAAATCCCGTTGTCATCTAATCTGGTTATTTTCATGTGCCTTCATGTGTTTGTTACAAATCAGGAACCGCCTGTGGCCTTCTCAGACGCTAAACAATTAGGAGATGACAGACATATATTTAATGTACCCTTACTGTGATGAGTAGCAGCACCATATCTGTGTGGTATAATATGCAGGACACTGAGGCCTTTCATTGTAAGCTGAGTGCCATAGTCAGTGTTTCAGAACCTCCCTGTGACAGGTGTGTTTACTCTGGGGAATAATACAGGAGGGCTTTATGGAGCTAAGCCTTTATTCAAACACTGACTGTGCATACACCAGAAGATAATGGGAACTGCAAGGACACAGCCTTGAGATCCATCGTGGAGAGCATATGAATCTGATAAGAGATCAGATACTCCGGTCGCATGAGAAGACAAATCTCTGTTACTGTTTGAAATTGGACAATGAGGCGACATTTATCCTAATTCTAATCTTGTTTGATTGAACTGTGTAACCTTTCTGTGCCACTGTCTAACATGAGCCTTTGTGTTTTGAGTCTTTTTTTTTTTTATCCTCTATGTGGCTTTTAAAATTCTCTAAAGACGACAAACGGATCAAAAAAATGAAGCAAAGAGAATAAATGTCTGGGTAGATCCAAAGGCGATGCAGCAGATTTTCTTGACAATAAATCAATACAGACCGGGCCAGAGTCATCAATCTTCCAGGTTCTCTTTGCCAGTGAATTAAATACAAGATACAATTGAAAAACGCTGGACTGATTCAGTGTTGGAGGAGCGAAGCCACACTAATCACAAAATTAGAAAGAGCATTTTTGGGGGGGGTTTGGTGTTGCCAACTGTGTCATAAGGAGCTCTTTGCTGCTGGCAGCTGCAACTTGTGCATGTAACCTTGCACATTTTAGGCTTACAAGATTTATGAAAACCCAATGCCCAACAGTGAGAAAGACTGATGCACGTACGGCTGATTTGTTATTCTCTGGTAATTTATGTCTGAGTCGACCTGCTTTAATGATTGTTAGCTTCATGTTCCATTATGATTTCCTCAGTCCATTATTTGTAATTACTGCACAACCATGTGTAGCACAATAACGCTGATTATCTATGCTCTGACATGCATAACAGATACCATTAACATACAGCCTGTATTGTGAGTGGGTGAGTTGTGTGTGAATTTCAAAGTCACACAGCTATGCCTCAGGGTATCATGGAAATATCATTGTTGTACACGTTGGCTTTGAGTGTTTTATCTCATGCAGTAACTATATATTATAGCCTTTGTTTAATTTGTGCGTGACGTGGTTTTACGACATAGCTGCGCAACAAAATTTGCAACTCCCTGTTGTATACAGTCCATTCTGTCATCTGCATTTTGTTAAACCGGCAGCGTGGTTTTTGTTGATAGTCTGAATACGCCTGTTATTATCCGGTCCGCCAGTTATCTTGGCAGCATCTCAGCAGATGGTGTGGTGATGATGTCTGAGGACTGGCCATGTTGCTGCTTCCTCAGCCCCGTGTCCTCTCCACAGACCCCTGCCACGCCGCCCCATGACTAATGATTTCCTGTTCGTCACAGAAACACAGTCATCAGAGAAATGGGCTTGCATGGCACTTTCTGCTGCCGCTCTTATCAGGCCAATTTGAGGCCATTGCCACTCCTGGGACACAGTTGGTTTGGCTGGGAGATTGTTTTTAAAGTGGCATATTAATTGTAGATATGGGAAGGCAATAGAGAGGGTTATTTTATTTGTGTTTATTTATTTATTTTTTTTTTGCAAATCAGTCACAAAATTACCCGTTCAGTGTGTTTTCAGAACATCAGCATGTGTGTGGGCGTTTATTTCTGGTGGGTTGTTGTCTGTGGTGGTGCACAGTGACCTTAAGGTTCAACAGTGCTTATTTTAGCTCACACAAATGAATACATACGCTCAGTGCAGCAGCTCTGCCATAAAATTTACCTTTTAAGAAAATTTATAATGTTCAGTTTTTGTCAGCACTGTGGAGAATGTGTAAATTTAATTCTATGTTTATTACTGAGGTTGTAATTTGCAGGGGTCTTGTACTGGACTACATTATATTGAGAGGTGTTTCTAATTTTTTGTCCCCCCCCCACTTATATACAATGAGGGGGACAGAATAGTAGAAACAGCTCTCAATAAAATGCAGTCCAGTGTAACAGCACCACTAACTATGAGCTCAATGCCAAACATAGAATTGAATGAACACCTCTATTACTGTGACAAAAAGAAAACCAGAGCATTATAGGCAGCAGAAAAAGAAACTTTATTGTGCAGGTGGAGCTAATAAGGTGGCCACTGAGTGCATGGCCACCATTCAAACATGGAAACATGGCTCCAAACACTTTTAGCCGCTCTTGATTCTGTGTCGTATTGTCTGTTCCTTTGTCCCTACATATTCTCTCTATAACCTGGCTCATCAGTAAATGCAGGCTTCCTTGACCTGATTCGAGGCCTAATGGTGTCATTTCAGAGGACTGACCTTGTGAGCCTGTTTCCCCTCAAAACGGATCAATATGCCTCTCGCAGCATTTGTTGTCCAAAGAGTGACAGCAACGATTTCACCAGATGTGCTACACATTTGAGAAGGTGCTAAGATTTAAGAAAAAAAAAAGATCAGATACAGTAACCTACACTTTACAGTAAATATTAAATTCCTTGTTTCATTTTTTCATCATATGGGACAATCTATATCTATTTGCTGTTCGTTCATGAATGTGCCCATTTGAGATTTATCTGCATGCCCTGCGCTGATTTTTTTTTCTTTCTATTGCTTCGTTGTTTTCATACACAAAGCATACTATAGAAAAGCACAATTCAATATAGTTCGTTGCCAGGGGAATTATCTCTCCTCCAGCTTAAGAGAATGTAAGCAGTGTGCTTTATAGGTTATACACTTAATAGCTGTTATCAACGCCTTCAATATCTTTGTGCTACAGATATTGATAATATGATGCTGGCTGTGTATGTTTTTTTCTGCCATTTCCTTTAGAAATTGGCTGAATATAATAGTATTTTAAGGGGAGCAGTTTGCCAATTTTAACAAACGCATTGCAGAGAATTTGCAAAGTCCATCAATACACCTATTAGCTACACATTCTGTAATTTGTGCTATTTGTTTAGGTCCCTATTTTACGAGACTATTTAGTGAGGCATAGTTATTTGGTATTAGACTGTAATGAGTGCCACTCAGTATAAATTGTGTCAACCCTCTCATTGCTGTTCAGCACATGTGGCTTAAAATCAGCTAATAGTGAAAAAAAAAGGGGGCCTAACCACTGAAATAACAACAACGCTATAATTTTCTCGCCTTACGCTGCCTGACTTTGTTTCCCTCCAGTCTGATAACCATTAGAGCATCTTCTTCTACTCTTAAAACTGTCAAACGGTAATTAATGAATACTAATGGCACCATTTCCATTATTTTCCTTCTGGTTGAATCTCTAGTGTGCAATTATGTGTGCAACCATCATCAGCCATTTGAGCAAAGCATCATTTCTACATACGGATGAGCATACTTTATTTGATATTAATGAATAAATACTCTCCCACAGCTCTGATCTTATTGGATTAACGCATATGTGATTTTCTGCCTGATCAAGCTCTCATCTTGGTCTGGGCCGAGTGGAAACATTAGAGGTGGAGTCAGCAGTTTTGGAGGAAGATTTGTGATATTTGAAATCAACAAATTCAGTGAAATTCTCTTCACCATCCACTAGCTGTTCGTTCTGTGTGTGTGCGCTGAAAAAAAAAAAAAAGGGCCACGGCTGTTTGGAAATGGGAAACAAACACAGTGGCTTGGACCGGGCCAGACAACCCCATTCCAGCCAATCAGCAATGAGGGGGCATTTGTGGAGGGGGAGGGGAAGAGGGGAGTGTGAGTGACAGGGCGGGTAAATCTGGCTGTACAATCTCCATTTTTAAGGAAAGTGTTTTGGTCAAGATCACATCCTGTTGCTGCTGAGTTTTGCCTTCAGTGCAACTTTAAATTTTTATAATCATGTCAAAAAGAAAGCTCAAATAGTTTTTTTTTTGTTTGTTTGTTTGTTTTGTTTTGTTTTGTTTTGTTTTT
The DNA here is from genome assembly GCF_902150065.1 of Myripristis murdjan. Lineage (NCBI taxonomy): Eukaryota > Metazoa > Chordata > Actinopteri > Holocentriformes > Holocentridae > Myripristis > Myripristis murdjan. The sequence goes on from NC_043994.1 coordinate 22,152,315, forward strand.
TTGGATTGTCAATAATAAATAGAACAGTAACTGTACAGGGAAAGAATTTTTTGTTCTTCCTTTCACAGTCGTGTCACAACCCATCCATCTGCCCACGCAAACACAAACACACACAACCACAGCTGAACACAGACAATATGTCCTGAATTATGGATAAATAACATTAAAATTGTAGCAATACAACAATACAAAACAATACAAAGAAAACGTCTATAATATAATATAATATAATATACATTAATATTAATGTTATAAATAGGGCCAAAAAATAATAAAAACAGAAAATAAAATAGCAGATAAGTGAAAAAATGTCACAAAGGGGCACCACACTTTGTAAAATGTACTCTCCGTTCCTCAGGTAGCATAATTGTTTGTATGAATAAAGTCACACGGTGCTAGCGTCTTGGCTTTAGTTCGCCTGTTCTCTACTTTCTATTATTGTTGTGTTTGTTCCTAATGCATCTTGATACAGTGGTCTGGTGTAATGGCTTTGAAATGCGACACTGAATCGATGCCTGGTGTCTTTTCCTCTCTTAGGTAATTTACTTGGTAATGAGAGACGGTGCGGAGGGCCATCTCTCCGCACACAGAGAAGATGTAATCTGGTCTCTCTTTGCTTCAGATGGGCTGGAGTGAATTGGAGCGCTAATTAATTAACAATAAACACTGAGCTATGCTTTCTCTGACAGATCTCCCCAAATCTTCCTCTCACCCACTTGTGCCCTTCTTGTCTGCTACTGAGCTTTGTAGTAGATAAAAGTAGAAATTTTCCTGTCTGTGTGCAAGGACATGAGGTGCATGTACGTGTGTGGACACATGGACAAGACTGGTGATATTCCCTCATGTATATCTCAAACAATCTGTAACAATCAGCGTTGATCTAAATGGCCCAGCATGTCAACAGAAAGCCCACATGAGAGTGGTTTTCAATTTGAGAGATAAGGTCAAAAAAGCCATTTTGGGCATCATAAAAGAGGTATTGTCTCAATATTGATGTCATTTATTACATGACAGTGAAGGGGCAGTTATAGAAGGGTGCTAGAAGAAAAGGGAAAATAATGCTTCTAACGCTCAGAGAAGACAGAAATGGGAGGTGGCAATGATGGAAAAATCAATTAACCTTGGCACAGAAGTGATCTTGTTGATCTGTCAGCATGCTTTTATTTGTTGATATACCACACCATATGCTGTTCTGTGGCATGATACTGTGTATGTGTGTGTGTTCATGTGTAACAGGTGCGCTCATGTGTAATGAATATCCATGTGCGTGCATTTGAAGGCTGCCTCCAGCCTCCAAATGCACATAGTGTATCTGGAGTGTTTCCACTGTAACTATATTACAGAACTGATGTAGCCTGTGCCCTCTTGTGGGGTAATTTCATGGTTTTATTTCCACAGCCAGCCTTGTTTGGGTACCACATTTGGTGCTGTTGTTGGTTGCAGCTCTACACTATTCTTATCTGGATACACAGTAGTGATAAAAGCATAATTTGTGCTCGCGCACACGTATATGTGTTTATTCTTTGTGAGAGAGACTGAGCCAAATTATTTCCCTAATTCTCTTGAACGCTGGTGACACCTTTCATGGTGCAATGCTCCACCAGTGCTGAATGAATGAATAATATGGTAGGATATGATAGAGGGAATTAAACAGCGTACCCAGACACTCATCAGGTAATGTTGGCATCAGGGCTGTGGTGCAGCTGCAGACTCAATCCTGCACCTGTGACACTCCTCAAGATTAGTGCTCACTCAAAATGCAGCAGAAACCATAAACATCTAATCCTCTCCTCTCCTCTCCTCTCCTCTCCTCTCCTCTCCTCTCCTCTCCTCTCCTCTCCTCTCCTCTCCTCTCCTCTCCTCAGCTTGAACAGGCAGTCTAATTGACTAAGAAATCAGAAGATAGCAGGAAGCCAAATTACACATCCAAAAAATTAAAAAAAATCAGGCTGAGAGCTTATCTTAGCTTATCCTGGCACCCTCTTCCCCTCAATATAACCATATGACCTTATTTTTTAGTCCAGAGAGATTATGTAAATGGATACTTCAATGTAAATTAAACAACAATGCCAAATACTGTAATGTGTTACATAAAAACATAAGCTCTTCACTGGGATCTTTTGCCCATAACTGATTCAGCAGCAACACTATTAAAGCAAGTGTTGACTGCCTGTTTGCTTTGGTGGTCAAATAGACTGCACTGCAGATTTTGTAGCTGTCATTTTGTTGATTTTATGAAAGTAAATATGCCAATATTTATCTTCAAACACATTTTGTCTTGAAGCATATGTGCAATGTGTGATATCATCTTGAACTGAAAATGATCAAAGTGTTGGCATATTTCACTTTGTGTGGACTTTTGCATATCCACAAATAACAATGCAACAATAATCTATACATTTGAACAGATACATACAGTGGAGTATCATAAACTGCATTGGTTTGTGGCATTACGAACAGTATAGCAGCGTCCAAGACATTTTGTAGGATGTAGGACACAGGATGCAGTATACTTGTTAATATGTTAACTTACTGTGTAAATACACTCTAAATTACTTAATAGAAATAAAACTGAGCATAATAAAGTCTATATATTCTGTTAAACTGAGATGAATTGTTGTAATCTCTTTTTAATTCCCATAACATCCAAATAGACCAGACAGTCTCAGTGGATCCTTTTATAATGTATAAAAGTGCTTTTCTTTGTTTTGGTTCTGTGTTGATTTTTTGGACGACGGAAACATCTCCTTGAATTTAGAGATCAGACGATTCAGATTCCTCTGATTCTCATGGCTTTAAATCAGCATTCTCTCTGGCTGCTCAAATTGTCCATAGTTGTTGTTGTTTTCCCCCCTTTCTGTTCCTCTCTTCTAGCCATATTTTCCAGTCAAGAAAGCACATACAGTCTGGTCTGAGTAGGTGTGTCAATAAAAGTCATTTAGCAGTGCTTGTGTTTTCTATTAACTAGTACTTTTCTATATTTCAGCTATGTTCTATCCAGTTTCCCCTCAGGGATCAATAAAGTATTTCTGATTTCAGGTATACCAAACTCTGTTAAGCTCCCTATAATGTCAGCTACTGGAACAGCAATTTTAAAACTGGGGTCCACAGACCCCCAGGGGTCCTTGAGGGGTGTCCATGGGGTCATGAGCAAAATGAGAAATAGTTTAATTCCACTAGAAATTAATTCACTTGAAACTGTTGCCAATACCAAAATTGTGTGAATAATAACATTATATTTTAATGTCAGTGTTCAGGTATATCATCAAAATAATTTAATACTCAACACAAACCAATATGTCTTTTCATAACAGGGTCCCCAAGGCAAAACAACTGCAAATGGGGTTCCGTGGCTTAATGAAAGTCAACTTGGGTGTCGAGAAGATGAAGAAGTTTGAAAACTCTCAGAGGACTTTTTCACAGCAAACACAGTCATTTACAAATAAACTCTGTGATTTGTAACACCTCATATTGGTTTAATCATCACTTATTTGTTACTTACCTGATCTCAAACCAGTCAAAATATCCTTTACTAGTGCAGTGAATGTCTATTTTCAGCCTGAGGGGACTTTAAATATTTGATGTCTTCCTTCTATTTCTTCAGGTTTTGGGATGACCACTCCTGTGACGGTGGCAGGTAAGGTGTTCCTGATCTTCTATGGGCTTCTGGGCTGTGCCGCTACCATCCTTTTCTTTAACCTCTTCCTGGAACGCATCATCACCCTGCTGGCTGTGGTGATGAAGGCTGTGAGGGAGCGGCGAATCAGGAACAGCGGCCTCCTCCCACCAGGCATCCACCATGACTTCTCAGCCTATTCCCTCCCGGGCTGGAAGCCCTCGGTGTACCATGTGATGCTGATCCTCGGACTGTCAGCCATCACCATCTCCTGCTGTGCTTCAGCTATGTACACGCCAGTGGAGGGCTGGGCCTACTTGGACTCCCTCTACTTTTGCTTTGTCACCTTCAGTACCATTGGCTTTGGGGACTTTGTGAGCAGCCAGAATGGAGCTTATGAATACCAAAGCTTATACAGGCTAGCCAACTTCCTGTTTATGCTGATGGGCGTGTGCTGCATCTATTCACTCTTCAACGTCATCTCTATTGTCATTAAGCAGGTGCTCAACTGGATGCTGCAGAAGATGAGCTGCTTGTTTTGTCAGCGCTGTAATAAGGCCAATGCCTTCCTTGGCCGACGCAATGCCATCCGTCCAGGCTCCCGGAGCCGCAAAGGTCGGTTTGGACGGCCGCCAGACTCAGATGGGCCTTGTGATAGTGATACTGAGGGACGCAGACTATCAGGGGAGATGATCTCCATGAAAGAACTCACAGCCTCCAACAAGGTGTCCCTGGCCATCATGCAGAAGCAGCTGTCAGAGTCTGCTAATGGATATCCCAGGACAGTGTGCAGCAGCTCCTGCCATAATGGTTTCTCTGGAGGGGTCGGTGCACTTGGTATCATGAACAACAGGCTGGCAGAGACAAGTAACTCCAGGTAGAGGACTTGAGTGTTTTAGAGACAGCGGGAAAAGTCTGGGAGGTCTTTATCCCTCCATAACAAAGCCTGAGGTTGATTTTCTCAGACAAAAACACGGTTGTTGAAATGGATTGTCAGTATCACTCTTGTATGCATGATATGCATGAAATTTGGATACTTTTGGCTGGAAGTAACAACCTGTGGTGATGATGATGATGATGATGATGATGATGATGATGATGATGATAATGATGATGATGGCGATAACGATGATGACGATGATGATGATGCCAGATTATATGATGCTGATGACATGAAGAGAGAACCACAGAGTCAAGTAACAGCACTATATGTTGATATGGAAGCATGGAGGCCATAATCACCCATTTTACTCTACCTAACTCATACCCAACCAAGAACAAATCACTGAAAATCCCTGAAATATCAGTGTTAGTCAATAGAAGAATTAGTCGGCTCTACATGCTTAACATATATCAGATTTATTTGACTGAAATGGTAGTGCAGTCATTATTGCTTTTGAGGTTTTGCCAGTATATTTGAATGTACCTGCTGAATGCTGATGTAAGACATCTCAAGACAAATATAATAACTGGATGATATAGCACATATTAAACTATGCATTATATTTCTCCTCATGCATTATTTGCACCATTTCTAGACCTTCCATTGATTGTGCACAACCCACTTTCCTTGACACGAGTCAAGTTTTACCCTCAGGTGATTGATTTCTGGGGGCAGGTGGAAAGTACAGTTGCTGTGCATTGCTATGATGTAGCCGATTTAGGCAAGGCTGGAGTGACAACAGAGTTTTGCAGTGCGCCACATTACTGGGCTTCAAACAGTAATTTTCTTATTGCTTGAGATGGAGAGAAGAGCAGAGTGGGAGAATGAAAACCCATTTCTCATGAGAGAGGAACTGGGCCTCTTATCAGCTCAAAACATGTTTCAGTGGCCAAAGACTTTGACTTGAAGGGTAAAAAAAAGGCACCTTCCAACTCTCTTTCTCAACCAACAGCTGTCTGCAAATGAGGAAAAAAATATGAAGCCCTGCAATCTAACAAATACACTTTAGACTTAGGATATATGCTTATTTCTGAACTAGAATGGAGTATAGGAGAAGTGTATGTTTATATTTCTTTGGTTTGAAGCGCAATATATATGAGGGAGTGGAAACTGAGGATGATTTGGGCACATTATGTAAAATGTTGGCACAAGCAGAGTCAATTGTAGATGCTGGGAGTGGAAAACTACCCATTCATGCAAAGGATTCTCTCACTTGCATCGATTTGTCTTTAGCAGACATTTACACTTTTTCCACGAGAGAGCCGGCTTCGCTGTTACAGCTCGGTTAAACAAAGCGTGATCCAGCAGCGCGTGGAGGTTGCTTTTCCTCTTGATTTCAGTACAAATGTGTAGGCACGGTTTAATAGATGGCAGGTGTTTGTAGAGGATGTGGTGCTACGCTGTCAGTTTGCACGATCAATGGCCTTGTTGCTGCCAAATATCTCTTCAGTGAGTCAATGCGGTGTGATAGTGTTAGATGTTCATACAGAGAGGGAGGAGGAAGCCGGTAGTTTAATTGTCCCACAGAAAGTGCAAAGATGAGAGTCAGAGAGAGGTGAGGGGCTGGTGAGACTCGCTGAAATTGCCGGCATACGTGTCTGAATCATTGTAATAGTAGCAGTAGTGTGAAAACAGAGTGAAAGAAAACCCCACACATTCGAATCCACGTCCAAATGCAAATCTACAGCCTATCTAAGCCAAGGGCTCAACTTTTCCTGGCGTCCATCTTTAACATCTTGTATCCCCCCAGTCCACCCACTCCTTTTTATAGCTCTGTCAATATCTGCATTCAATTCACACACGCTGCACCATACACTCCTGCTTCCTTTTTCTTGCAGACCTCGGCTCTCTCCTCACGCTCATCACCCCTTCACACTGTGAATAAAAAATACGCCATAACTGTATATAGTACTGGAATGTCCTAAAAAGCGCTTTATAATAAGGCGTGAATTAGATTTAGATCCACCCTTGGTTGTTTTCCATGCTTTTCGTGCATAGGTGTGAATTTCCTTTACTCCCCAGCCTCCTCGCGAGGAATAGAGAAAATGACTCAGGTAGTTGAAACTTCAGGCTTGTCTTAGTCTCCTGCATGCCATTATGGTAAAGCCATACAAGATAGCTGTATATAAAACAGAGGACTCTTTAAAGTATATTTTTCTACGTAGCTTTCAAATATCTACAGACAAATATAAGGAATGATTGAATATGAATGTGTCTCACTGTCACGTGTCTCTTACGCAGAGGACTGATTGAGCAAGATGCAGAATTCAGAATCATGACTTAACCACACTCGAAAAACATGGACTATACGGTTACAGAGTGAGCACAGGCTGTTGAGCCTTTAAAGGAATACTCCAACGTTTTGGGCAAAATACCCTTTTTCCGACTTAGCCTAGACTGAGACAAGATGTTCGACACCATTTTCGCCTCTGTACGTTTATTTTTTTTTTTTTAACTTTGAGTGACCTAGGCTAATGACTCCTATAGACTTCAAGTCTTTATGCTAAGCTAACAGGAAATGCTACCCATATGAACCGGATCACTGGACATACAGAGGTGAAAATGGTATTGATCAGTTTGTCTCAGTCTGGGTAGGTTGAAAAAATGGTATTTTGCCCAAAAACTTCTGAGTATGCCTCCTTACAGAATTTGTTATAATCAGTGCAATTAACATAATGACAGTAATGTGAAGCTTGCAATACCATGGGCTACATACGTTGCCATACGCTGTTAGCATTACACAACGAAAACACCATGCAAGCAGGAACATTGGGATACTGTAGCAAATAACATACTTTGAATTTAATACTGTTCCCTTTCTGTAATATGTCACCAAAACGGGCCGTATAGGCTGAGACTTCTCTGACATGATTATTTCCCAATGATGTTGTATATGAACTTTAATTTTCCCTGTGGTGGCATACGGTTCATTGGCAGAGGCTTCCAGTATTTCTTACTGACCGAGCAGCCCCTTTCCCCCCTGGGATCTATCTAGCAATAGCGGCAGACCTAAATTGTATCCTTAAACAACAATTTCTTAACTCACCTTTGACAAGAAGAGTGTGTGTACGAATGCATGCATGTTTGTGCATCCAAAATGAAACAGTCTGACGTGTAAAGGACTGAAAATGAGCGTTAAAGGACTGTGATATGTTCCTTGTTATGTACCTTAAAATGCTTTCCTTACTATAGGCCCCACAGAAGTTATTCGATACAATACATTATCGATTAAAATGTATTTTCCTTAAGCCTGAGATACATCAAGCATTTAAGACATTGAACATAGTATTTAGAGTAATGTTTGCTCACTTAAAATGCATGCATGGCTTGAAATCAATTGCCTTACTTTTGTCCTTGCATATTACAAAAAAATGATTCCTTATTGAAAAGAATATAGTGAGTAGAGCTTGTGTGTTGTAATATACAATCCTTTTTGCATTTTGCAAAATTGATCTCCATTGATTGCAATGGTTTTAACTGCCCTGCTGTCCTCTGTATCTTCTGTAAGAGGAGACAGGTGGTCTTAGGAATTACTGAATGTTTGTACCTGTTATCAACATAAATGCTTCTTAAATGTGATATCACTGACTCCTCTCTTTTAGTGTAATTAGTTCCTCTCATGTTGCCATCAACCATGAAATCCAAACCACATCAAAATGATGCAAAATTTTCAAGCCCACACAATTTGTACATAAAATGGGTCAGCATAGCAGACTTGGATCACAGCACTGGATGTTCTAGATACATACCTACACCACAGCACTTTGAGTGGGAAAAAGCACCATTACAGTTTCATGTGAGAGGAAAGGATTGACAGCATCTACAAGCTCCAACTATTTGATTTATATCACTGAGGGCTGGTTATATTGTTAGTGTTAAACATGTGGGATTGTGATGATGACACTAGCCATCCTGCAAGGGATTAAGGTCTGCAGTAACACCGCCAGTGAAAGTCACAAATTCTTTTAACGAGCTCTGAAGATACTTAGAGTTTGTCTTAATAAGATCGAGGTGAGTCTGGTCATGTAGCATGATGAGCGCAGTATCATTTATTCAGCAGAGTTACAACACCGGAGACTCTCCTCTATTTTAAAGAGACTTGGTACAGTGCGTTATTGAGCATATTATGGTACATTACATTAGGATGATACCACACACCTTGTAATTTCATCTGACAAATAGCACACAAACTAGAGTGCATTTTGTGACTGTTAAGAGCCCATTTTTTGGACTATTAAAGCTGCCAGTTTTGATAACACAGTCCTTTACAATTAATACGACTTAAGTGCAACTGCGGTCAGGTAAACAGCGGAGTGCCTCACCAACAGAATGACATACTGCTGCCTGCTTGACCGCCTCTAATCCTTCACAAGGTAAACACTCACAGCTTTGATCTGGAACTTGGACGTGAGCCCCGGTAGTTAGACGGCCTCGTTTTTTTTTTTGTTTGTTTTTTTTTAATTCATAAAGACTAATGCTATAAGAGCTGCATTTAAAAGCTGCTTCAGGTATCTGTGATCCAGGGCTATGCTGACCTTTTGCTGTACTGACAACAGCATAATTATACACCTTGGTGTACGTCTCATGTTGCTTGCATCGTGGTGTAACATTGAGTTAATGTATGCAAGTTAATTCTGTTTGCAAGTTGCACATTTATACTAATGATTGTACTTTTATATTTATGTAATTAAAAGTAAAACCTATATAAAAGGAAAAGGAGGTACATTAAACTGTGGTATTTACTCTGAGCTTCCCTTTGATTTTCTTAATTGAGCGTTATTCTGTCTTAATGTGATATGAATGTTATTGAATTCTGTTTATGGGCAATCTGTTACAGATGTGGAGAGTGACGGGAAAAAAGAGAGAGAACATACGATATGGCTGTAATTAGACTATTTGAAATACATAACATAATCTCTCTTGTTTAAGAATTCAATTGTGCCTCAAGCAAAACTGCAAAAAAAAAAAAAAAAGGCTGGTTTCTTTTCTAATTTTCCACTGATCTGCTGTTGCTCAGCTGACCTGCCTGACACATAGTGGAGGCAGGAAAGCTCAATACTTCACCGTGTCTTGTCAAAACCTTGGAGTAGTTTTTCCTACGCCGCAGATGTTATCTTTGATTTTTACCCACCTGCAGCTTCACACTCCCCAGCCAAGGGAGAATAAAAGATGTGATTCATTTGGCTTTTCATTAACTGCTCTACATTTGATCATTTTCACAGGACCTCGACTCAAAGCTGGCTGAACACCGGCTCTGCGTTTGTTTTGCTCTGATCCTTGCGAAACCTTTGCTGAGCTCAGTATTTATTTCAGATATAATTACAACCAGAAAGAGTACAACATGCTTGAAGGACCTGGAAACAGTGTGGCTCTCTTGTAAACGCTCGATCAGGATGTTAGTCATAACAGGAGACCTGTAATTGCATTCATTATTGAAATAACTCTGATCCCTGCAAATTGTGCTCGAAAACAGCACACATTATTGCTCTGCACATGGGGTTAAGAGGAGTCTGTGCCGAGGAAATCTGTCACTAAGTCTGTGCTCATCAGTTGGTCTATTTTCTGTTTCCACCATGCGCAGGCAGACAACAAAGCCCTTTGCTGTGGGATTGGTCAGTTGAGGCAATTAGCGGAGATGCTGAACTAGAATGTTTCCAATTTTTCCCTCACCATTTACTTCGCCACTTTTGATCATCATGGCTTTTGTTTTTATGTAATGCCTGCATGTTGCCAGGCTTGTACAGTACAAAAAGCATCATAAAAAAAATAAAACAGCTATCTCTGTTTCCCAAAGGAATAGCAGACTTGGAAATTAAACACACTACAGCCAATCCAACCCAGCTTTGACACCCAAATCAGTTTGCTTATGTAAAAAAATGATAATAATAATTTGAATAATGACAAATAAATCAAATTCTTGAATCTGTGCTTTGTTTTCCCTGGGTCAGCACACAAATGAAACTCACTGTCACACAAAGACAGTATGTACATGCATGATTATCCTAAGGGGAGGCGAGATTGCAGCTGAACCTCCTGCACCAAGCCACAGTCTCGCCTTGGGGTCTCAGCTGGTGTCAGAGCCATGCGCCTGAGTTCCTTCACTGCGGCACAAACCTCTGATTCCCTCATTTGTCAAAAAACTGCTGTTGCCATTCCTCTGCCTCTCCTCCCTCCCCCTCATCCCTCTCCTCTTTAGATTACAGCACATTAACACCCCTATAGCAGTTGTTATCAGATAAACTGCTTTTGTTTTCACTACAGAGGAATACACTAACTGAACACATATTTAAAAAAAAAAAGAAAAGAAAAGAAAAGAAAAGGAAGAAGAAGAAGAAGAAGAAAAGCTCCACCATGTTCCTGAACCCACTGGTGAAATGCCCTTGATCTTCATTTTAACAAGTCATCTAGATGGCAAGCTGCACAACATCAGCTCCTCTTTAAAATCCTGTCAAAGCAAACACATTTTCTGCTCAGGTTTCAGAGTGTGGGGCAGCTGCAGTGTTTTAGAGGCATTAACAGAGTCAAAGCGGCTGGTAGATTATAGGGTCTTAAAACTTAAATTATGTAATCTAGGTCCAATTTGTTGTCTTAATTTTTTTTTATTATGCATTTTAAACCACTGGGAAATGGTGTGTTTTGATTTAACAAAACAGTGAGACATAAATAATCAGCCTATATATTTTATTGTGTATTATTAGAATAGAATAGAATAGAATAGAATAGAATAGAATAGACTGCAGCATTCATGGGCAATTTTGTTCTTTTGTGAAAACTGGACTGGAAATTGAATCGTCTGCTCACTACTAAAACTGGACCAAAACTCAATGCCCATATGCCTTCATTTTAGCAGTATAAGTAGTTTCTGTGTAATTAGAATTTACAATATAGTGTTTTTTTTTTTTTTTTTTTTTTTTTTAATTGTAGCACAATTCCCCTTTAATCATAGAAATAAGGCAGCCACAAGTTAAAGGTTTACTCTTTTGGTCTGTGCTTGACTAAATCCGACCATTAGAATGTACTGATTAATATTCAGATTGAAGAAAATGAAAAATATCAAACTGTAATGTCAAAGCCCTAACTTTCCTACATTAGCTGTTTTGTACATTCATTTTCTCTCCGTTGCTCCCCATGCTGAACAAATTACAGCTGAGCAGATGCATACAGATGCCCTGATACACTGAATGTTGTCTTGAAGAGCTACAGTAATGTGTTTCTTTCCATTGACTGACTATGTAAAACAGAGCAAGGGTAACTGGAGGACTCTTGATGTGTATTATAAGCAGAGTGCAGAGGTCTGCCATTCTGAAGGACAAAATGGCCTTCAGTATAAATTTAGACATTTAAACACCGACTGTAATGGTTTTAAATCATTTAGACTGCCTCAGTCTGATATTCTGTACTCTGTGTGCTCAGGTCTTAACTCGGGGCAATGCATTTAGCATGATAGATTTAGCCATATTAAGGATCACTTTCATCCCAGCAGCCTCTCCTTAGGTATGCATTTCATGTGCGATGAAAGGCAATGCTGTTTTTTTTTTCTGCCTTTTTTTGCCTGTCTATTGAGAATGCACATGGGCAAGTCTCTTGAGATAACCTCTGGTGATATCTGAGGAAGTCATTCGCACATCTAAATTAAGGGTAGAGTGTGAATCAAAAGTCGTTGTAGAAACGAGAGAGTTACATGTCCATTGCTTGATTACCCTGAGTGATGATGCTATTACCTTATAAAGTCTATTCTTTGCTTTTTCTGGAGGAAGAGGCAGAGGGAAGGACGGGTTAAAAGATAAGGGAAACTCACAAATTCACTTAATGAAGTTTGAAATGATGCCCTCTCTCAGGTTCGTCTGAGAATACAGTGGTGTTTATTTGCCGAAGCTGAACGCAAGAGACGATCCGTCACCTTCACTGCAAATAAAGTGAGCCTGCTATTGATCAAGCTCGGAGGCGAGAGGAAAGCCTTTCTGCATTTAACACTTGAGGGATTCCTGCAGATCTAGCGCAGATAAACCAAAGTGCAGTCAGTTTGTGAATAAAACGGCTCCACAGAAGTCCCACCTGCCTTTTGGGAACTGAAATAGGAGATTTGATTTGCTTGAGTCTGCTTAGATCTAAATAATCAGCAATGAATCTCAGGACAAAATAATGCAAAACCGAATTAATTAAAAGAAGGAAACACTATTTTGCAGAAACAGAAATCTTTAAATGCAATAAGTCCACGTGATCAAACTGGAATCAGACCAAGAGAATAAATGTCAGCTGCAGACTAGAGTTGATTTAGATAATGGAAGCCCTCGAAAGCCTGGATTTTGTGTGGCGCACTACATCGTTAAAAAAAAAATAAATCAAAAGATCAAATATTTAGCTTTCCTTACAGGCAAGTCAGACCTGATGTTTGAAGTGGGATTCACGCTGACATTTCTTACAGTGTCTCCGTTCAGAGCCTCTGACATTGTAATGATGTATTTATGCAAATTTCCACAGTTACAGGCATTTCTTTTTTTCCCCCTATATCGCTGCTGTTGTGGCAGACTGTTTTAAAGACAGACTGGCCACCTCCAGATTTTATTTTCCCTCAACAAACTGCTGCGTAGTTTGCAGCTCAGCTTTTGAACTAAGGCGCCAGGTAGGAATAAACCTTGTTTTTCTTTACGCTGTTGCTTCAGCCAAAAGCTTTTGGAGCATTGGCTTTGTGTGGAAAGTGAACAGCCGGGAAATTCTATGTTAAAGGGAAATGATGGTGCATTTTAACTCTTCTTGCCTCATTACCTTCATCACACCTCATGCAAATTGCCTCTTTGCAATTTTCCTTTGCATGACTTTGTTGTTTTAATTTGGACAGGATGATTTAAAATCCGGTGCTGTAAAATGTAATTACTGTTAAGTTTACACAAGATTGTAAAAATCCAATCGAAAGCTGTCTTGGTACAGAGTGCACGTACCTGCCCTGGGACACTGACCACAGTATGGCGGTGGGTTCAATTGCCCTAACTCTGAACCATCTTTTAGCCCAAATCTATTTGCAATATCTCCCACAGATACTAATGTGTAGTGCAAAGAAGCATAAAAGTAGATCAAAGAGTGGTAATGTAATACCATTGATTTTTTTTTTTTTTCCATTGAGCACTATGGTATGTTTACAAAGAAGTTAATCAGTTTTTATTTCTAATGAAAACTGTATCAATTCTACGTAACTGTATTATGAGCTGTATGTATTATCAATACAAGCTTGTGCAGACCTGTGTAAAAGAAAATATGTCCTGTGTGGCGTTAAAAAGCATGAAAGTAGATCAAAGAAAGGCAGTGTGTCATTGTTTAGTTGATCGTTTTTTGGTCATTAAAGGTGCACTACATGCAAAATTGCTGAGGGGCGATTGAAGTGATTGTTCAAACCTTGGTGTAGACTCGGTTGACAAAAAACATGGAATAAGTGTGTAATTTTCAGAGAGTCAATGTGAACCACATAGGCTCGACCATCAAATTTTTCACATTTTTCTCTGAGCGACAGTTTTGCGCGCTGCACCTTTAAACGTGATGGCGCGCTCACAGTGAAATCAATCAGTTATCAGTTCTAATGCTTTTTGTATCGACTCCACATAGCTGTATTATTCCAAGTCTTCTTGTCTGCAAGGTAATGGTGTCTGGCCTTGGACTGAGGATGCTGTATTGGTGTGATTTTACATTGAATGGGATCCTGTGCGAGGTGGCGGCTCAATGGCTTTTGATGCGCACATCACCGTGTAACATGCAGCAACCTTGGTGGATGTGAAGGAGTGGAGACATGACAGAGACAAGTGGAAAACCCATTAACACCTGCATTTTCTCTTTGGTGTCTCATAGTCACACTGTAACAAATTGCTGTAAGAAAACAGCCAAATCGTGACAGTAACATACAGTTTTCCATGAAAACAGTACTATACGGTAGAAAACAATGCATTCTGGGCAATATTTATCGACGGCTACCCGTTTTACATAAAATACTGTAATATACCGTAAATAACGTTGCATTCTGGGAGTGATGTAGAATTCATGGCAAATAGGCCACACAAATACAGAACACTACCGTATTTCTGTAGGAGAGGAGCAGCACAGTCGACGCCAAAGAAATTTATTCTTGAGGAATATCCACCTGAATCCTGCACTTTATGCACAAATCGAGCAGAACACACGGTAAGTTGAAATACATTTTATCTGTCTGGTGATATTTGCTTGTACTATCGGGTGAGGACCGGCCATTTGGACTTTTCTGGAGAAGCTAGCACAGGACTCCAGTGGTCGAGTACGGCTAGCTGAACTGTTAAAATAATTTCAGAAATCGCGATTTGAAATGCAGTTAGTTAATTGCAAAGGCTGCTACATGTAAGCCATACATGCAGCGCATCTCACCCAGGGCAAACTCATGTCATGCAGGAGCACAGGGTGACAGAGAGCAACACGTGTTGGAGCCAGTAGCGGCATTCAGTTACAGAGTGGGCGGTAAGTAAGTACCACGGAGCCGAAAGCGGCAAATAAACAGTGTAATCCCCACTAAACCTACCGCTAAACTAAAGTGAGTCGTTGACAACTTTTTCGACTTCGTCAGGTGATTAAGTATATTTTATTTTTTGGAGACAATCTTGCTTTTTACTGTGATAGCTGACTTGTTTAGCTTAGCAAGTTTACCAGTTTTAACCAACACAAAGTCACCGGCTGCGTCTGAAACTCCTGCCAACATATTAACCACGCTATTGTGTGGGGTTTATCAGTGTGTCTGAAACTTTAGTGTAAAACTACAACTCGTGAATTGCAGATTATTAATGGGGATTTATTCCAGTATACAAGTACAGTTGTAACTTTTGCAGCCATTCTAATACTTGTCTCTAGCCTTTGGTCATCATATCCAAATTACTAATGATTTTCTATCAAAAATCATGTATGCAAATATCTTACAATAACATCACAACATTGATATTGAGGTATTCGGGCAAAAATATTTTGACATTTGATTTTGCTCCTATCATCCAGCCCTACTCTATATGGTAGTAGACTTTATTTCGATCCAACCTCTAATCTCAGACTGCTGTGTTTTTCAGGCGCTTCATTGGGATGAACCCAGAGAGAGGTACCAAGGCCAGCCGGGGCAAGATGGTCTCCAAGAGGACAGGGAAAGTTGTTCAGAAGAAGCCTGAAACAGTCAATCCCCGTGTGTCCAGTCTTCTGAAGAACCTCATAGACTTTGAGTGGAATTTCATATAGGTCAGTGAAATCTCTCTACATCAACGCAGCCACGATTTTTTCACACTGTTTGTCTTAAGTTATGTGTTCTTGTTTGCCTGTCTGCTAAATTTGCTATATTTCACTTCAAAAATTTGTGTATTTATGCTGTAGAACTACTATTTGGCATATTTAAGACCAAAACACTACTGAAGCCCCTTCCAGTTCCATTATTTTGCAGCAAGGAGGAAGGAGCTCCTGGTGGAAGGGTGAGGCGGGTTTTAGTGCAGATTTTACAGAGTGCTTCCCCTTCAGATGTAACCAGCCAGCTACTCTGCGGCTCTCCTTGAGACAGACGTAAAAAGCCTCACTGATAGAAATAGGGCCTGCATCTTCCTGAACACTGTCTCACTTGGCTGTAAGTGTTGCGTATCCCTGCGTGTTTGTCACCAAGGTAAATGTACACAGCCCCCTTTTTATTATCCTACAGTGGTGCGCCGACGGCTACATCTCGGAGACTGTCTCCATTTAGATCTGCAACAGAGGTGATGGTGGTCCCAAATCTGCCCCGAGACAACACAGAGACCTTCATCTCACTCTTCAGTTTCAGATGCGGGAAATGAGAAGATTAGTTAATAAAGGCATACTTAAATGATAATCCCAGTATTTTTCAACCTGGGCCCTGTTTTGCCACCTTCTTGAGTCTAAAAGACTGATAGGGTCAGATTTTTGGAATTGGAAAAACTATGTTTGTTGTTCTTTTGTCAGGGTAATACTTTCCTTTTTTTTAAATTCAGTGTCTCTTGTTTTATCTTTTGCTGCCACTCCTCATACAATCTCCTCGTATCCATATTTTGTCCTCTTTTCACCTTTGGCCCTGTATTTACCTTTTCCCTGTCTCCTCTTGTATTTTTCCAATCAGAGCATGCAAAGTTGGCTTGTCACAAACCCTACTGATGTTTCACATTTCAATGAGCTAGTGTATTCCTTTATGATGGTGAGCTGCGATTGTTGTTTGATTGTTGTGTTTGATGTTTGCCCACTGTGGATTGACACTGACAGTCCGTTTTAACCAAGATAATGAATGTTCAACAGTTCTTCATTACCATTGGTTTCTGGTGGATAATTGCATTTCACCCTGCTGCCTTTTTAAATAAATCATGGGTTACATCGTTAGTCATATTTTGTAAGTCTCTTCTTTTGAATAGGTCTTTTTTCATTGCTACATTTTAGTTAACTAAGTCATTCATTATATATTGCACATATCACATTGAAATTGCTAATCAAGGTTACTGTAAAGACAGTGCTTACTTCATAGTGATTGTCTGTCATCAATACTGCCAGTAATATGCTCTTTTTAGAAAAATGACTACATAGCACTGTATTTGGTATTATGGTGAAATTCCATTGCTAATTTGAAAAAAACAAAAAACAATACTGTAGACCCTGCCACAAGTATACTGTAAATTCAACAAAAATCAGCACTATACTGTGTTTTAGTACATGACACTGTAACAGTAATAAACTGTAAATAAGTTTACAGTAAGCAAACTAGCAAAAATGGTAATTTACTGGCAACCTTGCTGCCAGTAGTTTACTGTAAATCAGGAAAATACAGCAATGTACTGTAATTCAGTGTGTGGTATTATTACAGTAACATACTGTTGAGTTGATTACAGTAGGAGAACTGTTAAATTAACAGTAAAATACTGGCAACCCTGCTGCCAGTATTTTACTGTTAATCTACATGACAATTGTTTACAGTGCAGTTTTAGAAGAATTATCTATCTTTTTATGAATCTATCTCAAATTATTTGTAAAACTTTAGTAGCTGCATGCATTTCTTGT
Organism: Myripristis murdjan; assembly: GCF_902150065.1. Classification (NCBI taxonomy): domain Eukaryota; kingdom Metazoa; phylum Chordata; class Actinopteri; order Holocentriformes; family Holocentridae; genus Myripristis; species Myripristis murdjan. The sequence continues at coordinate 22,169,912 of NC_043994.1, forward strand.
TATGGAATTGCACATGAAATTACTCATAGGAACACAGCACTTTGGAGAGGGCAACATACATTCAACCCTCTCCCTCTCTATCTCTTGTTCACTCTCTCTCTCTCTCTCTCTCTCTCTCTCTCTCATTCTCACCCACACATGCTCTCTCTCTCTCTCTATTCTCTCTTTCTCTCTCTCTCGCTCTTTCTAGAAAGAAGACATTGCAGTCAGTGTAGAATCTGCTGACTACACTTAAAAGCCTGCTATCAGTGACTGCCTCCACTTTAGTTCCCCCAGCAGCAGCTGAATTAATGTGACTGAACCCTTGGACATTTATGGTATTTCAATAAGGCTTAGTGGCAGAACAGAGCGGGAGAGGGACTGCAAAATCATTGAATGCATAGCTGTGAGGAGGCAAATTGGCAAGAGGCATTAATCATTTGCATATGGAGTTTAATTGGTCTCTTTTTACTATGAAGAAATGAACGTTACCAGAAGAAAAAAAAAAAAGGCCCTCTCTTATGATAAAATCCTTTTATGTTGGGCTAAACTCAAAAGAACAACAAAGACAGAGGCATTGTTTATCTGCTCTTCCTATGTAGTCATTAAACAGCAGGGGACTGGGGAGAGGGAGCATGAGAATAAGGGAAGGAGGGTGGTGGTGTAATTTCATGATGCCTCTCGATTCACTACGAACATTGCATTGGGATGCACTCGCTACATGAGAGGGTTAGGAGCCTGATGTGCGCTCCTCATTATGCTGAGAGCATTCCCATATAGCTCACATACTAGCACTGCGCCAGGAGCGGCTGGAGAGGGAGAAAGACACCCGGGAGGAATAACGAAGGTAAAAAAGAAAAAGAAAAAAAAGGCAATGGTGCTAGAGGCTATCAAAGAGAATGGAAATAAGAGCGGGATAGTTGAGTCACACAGCAAAGAAAGTCTCTGCTCTCCCCTCAGCTTTAATGCATTTGATCTATTCCCCAAAGAGTCTGTAAAGATGTTTGTTTCATTTAAGGAGAAAACTGGCCTGATTGAGCTTTTTTTTGTGCTCGTTTCTTATTCTTTCCACACTACTTCAAAGCCACCTTTCAGACTGCACTTCCTCAAATATGATTCCAAGGCTCACACGACGCCGCTCGGTTTGAAACGCTGTCAAATATCACGTTGACAGGTACCTTCATTCTTTGTCAAGCCAGAACCCCAAATACACCAGCGAAAACTAAGCTGTGCCGCTTAATTCTGACTTGAAAATGGGAGTTCCTGGCAGTGTCTGCTTGCTAGGTACAAGTTTAGGTTTCTAGTGGTAGCTGTTAATTGTTATTCCATGCATGCCGCCATATCTATGAACTGAATGTCACTCGGTGAGCCTGCATCTCCTGAAATCTCATTTGAAATAGAGGTGTGACGAGGGGAATGAAAGTGAAAAATGCCTGCACTTTTTAAAGCCGCAAAAACCAACTTCGTACTTTGACGGTCCCAAGTGCCAGCAGGAGATAACAATTTTTGAAAGTTTGAAGGACTTCTTTTATTTATTTATTTATTTATTTATTTATTTTATTATTAAACCCAGAAATCGTGTAACGTGACGTCCATAAGGTCTGAAGTCCTCTGAACTTTTCTTCTCATGGCTGGTTGGAGTGGAGATTCCTGTGCTCGGAGAAGAATACCAACCCTTGTCCATAAGCAACACAAAAGTTTCATCTCGACAGACAAAACAAAGCAGTCTTGGCTCAAATTAGTGGTTGGGGTTGTTAAAGCCCCAGTTTGTGATTTAGTCAGATAAAGCATGTTTATTTTTACATTAATATTTTACCAGGCACATCTTCAAGCTTTATAATAGTAGCATCAGCTGCAGTGGAGCAATATATAACTTTTTATAACCCCATCACTGTTTGCTTACTTCCTGAAAACGCTTTACACAGGTCAAACAAGCGCACACATTTGTGAAAATATCTGTCATCCAAACAGGGTTTATAAAGAAGACTCCACAGCACTGAAATATAAATAGTTTATGATTCGAGTAGTCTGGTATATATTATCCCTCCGGCTCATGGCCGTAATGCATTCATGGCCCTGCACTGAGACAGGCTGAGAGGTGAGGAAAGACTTGGTATGGACGCTGGTATCTAAAAAAACACATCTACAGTGTGTTACCCATGTGTTTTAACCGGTGAAAGTCAACACCTGTTAGCCACAATATCTGCCATTGTACTACAGTATTGCATCATCTTATTTGCAGGTCCTGCTTTTATCATTTCGACAGACTGTCGCCCCGGGGCACTGACGAAAGTTTTTTCAGAAACAGACAAACAATGAATATCCAAGTGTTCTCCGGAGCGGAAGATCTATTTAATTATCCATGATCCTCAGACATAACTGACTGCTGGATTCTGCTAAAAGACAGACACTCCCTGTGATCTGTGGGCATTTGTATGTGACTTGCGTATTACTGAAACGCCCTCTCCCCTTCTCTCCTCTCTGTCTTTCTCATACACGTATTTTCAACAGCGATGTAGTTATAGTTACTCATTGATGAGTGATGACCAGTCTATTTTCATTGAATTAAAACCACTCTCCACAATACTGCTGTGTAAGGTTTCATAATACTGTCTTAATTAGATGCTCTCTATCACCCACACACCATATGCCAAAAAATCCTATGTGGGTGGATGTTTGGCTGTGCTGAATATTCAAGGACACTCTTGTTCCGTGTTTATGCATGTGTTTATGCGTGCTTTACTCTATGCTCTGACACTAAGCCATTGTACTGTAGATGTATTTGGATAGGCCTTTTTTTGTACAACACAATAGGGAATAGCATCCGCACTAAGACTGTAATATTTCAAGTGATGTTTTCTGCTGAATCTATATAAAGTGAAGCTGCGCCTTTGCCCATTAAAGCCCACTGTTTGTAGCAACAGACCAGAGGTGTAACTACAGTCTGAGAGGTGTGGTGGAATCTTTCTTTTTGCCTTTTATTATTAATGTACAGCTTTTTTACACAACCCCACATGACAGATTTACATGTGTTGATGTGGATTTCCATTTTTATACTCACGTGTTGGCTAGATGTTAACTAGCTAACCAGTTTAATGTGCAAACTATTGTGTACACGATCTGTAAACTACATTTTTGTATTTCTATCAAATGTTTCTGTATGTACTGTAAACAAATAAAGAATGTAATTTATAGAAATCTTACAGTGAATATACATTCTTTGTTAATAATAACTGATTCTTTAAAATTAAATAAATAAATACAAATGCAAGGAAGGTAGATGGGGACAAAACAGCAATTTTCTTAAGAGCCTACCCCGTCCTTCATGAAAAGATGTAGAGAGAGAGATAAAAACTTCTCAGCAGGGGTCTGGACGTCTTTGATAGTCGCTTTTCTCTGTTAAACTAAGCAAATGCACACAGTGGAAAAAAGAGCTCTGTCTCTTTTTCCCTTGTAGGAGCAATAACTCCTCCTGAAAACTAATAAATGTGACCATACTGTGACTATTTATTGTGTCATGTTTTCAAAGAAAAAAGGCCAATCATTTGATACCGAATCGTTATATTATCATTCACCGGCTTCTGCTCCGTATGTGCGTACCTCACCACACGTTCCACACACTGAGGTGTGGTTAATGGCTGATACGCAACAGTCCCTTCCTGTTCCTGTGCAATTTGATTCTGTCAGTGTTTGGATAACACTGTGTGCAGGTTACTAAGAGCATCAGATATCCAGTGGAATACATTTCCTTTGTTGTGCCTCTATTTGACACATACAATATGTGTGACCGCTGATTTGCATATTTGTGCTAAGGTTTTGTGCTCACCCGTTTTCAGATCTCAAGAGAATCGTGAACATGAGGATGTCATATGCGTCCCTGATGGATGAGATTGTATAGATGTGTAGGGGCCCCTCTGACACCGTGGAGCCTCCTGAGTGACTATTTTCATTTGAATGTTTGATCAAATGCCAGTTTGCATGATTATAGAGGGTATGGCAGAAGGCTGCATGATGACAAGCAGTTTTCATCGCTGTTGTCTCACTATTAGACATTTCATCAACAGACATTTCAGTTCCTCATCATTTCCAGTATCCCATCCTGAACCCCTTGTGCATTCAAAGACACTCTACATATGCATATCATCAAACACAATGCGGTGATTATACTTGAAACACCCATGCTGTTACATTTTCCTGTTTTTAATGTTTTCCATACACCACAGTGTCTGTCATCAATCATTTAGGTCTGGCTGATGCTGCAGAGACAAAGCAAGAGATCAGCTCTTCAGCACTCGTGTCCATTTCTCCCGCAAGATCAGTGACAAAATCAACCATTGCCTCTGTCGCTCTCTTACACACAGTGATAATTATATTCTGGCCATAAGAGTTGAAATGTATGCATGCATGTATGCACCGTGAGGCTTAAAAAATGTATTTGTGTTCTATAAAATGTCTTAAAAACAATACCAGTCTTTTTTTCAATTGTTTATGACATTTTGTTAATCTTAATTGTTTCTGCATGCTGTTTCTTCTGTTTTTGTTTTTTTAGATGTCAGATTTCAGTTTCCTGCCTTCTGCAGAAGTGATTTGGTACCAGTCATTTTTTTCTTGGAAACCGCCTGCGCAGGGTAATCCATCACAGTAAACATGCTGCCTTCAAGGAGAATTCCAGCCTAAAACACATTAACAACTATTTAAAACACCGGATTGTTGATTTTCTGGTGCTGTTTTGTTGTTGTCTCTGCCAAAGAGGTGAAACCTGCAGCAGGAGGTTGTGAGATTGTCCCGTCCATCAATCTGTCTGTCTGTCTATCAGGAGGAGCAGGATAATCCAAAAAGTACTGGATGGGATTTGCATAAAACTTGGTAGGAAGTTTGGTCAAACCTTTTTGTTTTGTTTTATCTCCTATCACACTAAAAACAAAAAAGACCAAAATGAACGTGCCTGACAGAAAATAACTCCCCTTTACTTTGTTGCTGTGGTTTTCATTTATTTATTTATTTTATTATTTACAGCACAATTGTCAGTGTCAGACAACAGTTCAATTCAAGCTAGGTTGGACATTGAAATAGCCAGTAGGCTCTCTTAGGGGAAACTGGAGACTAATTCTTGCATGCAGTGTGTACAGGGAGGGCAGTGGCAGGTGCTCAGGCACATAAACCAGTACAGTAACACACCTCTGTCTGCTGCAGGTCTCCAGGATGGAGCTGCACTGAGGCAAAACTTATTGGGAGAATGCATTTACACTTGATGCCACTGGGACATGTAATCTAGTGTGCATTCCTGGTACTTCGGAGGAGATTTTATAATTATTCCTAATGTGACTGAGGGTTGATTAGCTTTAAGAAAACGTAATGAGTGTGTGGTCGAAACTATGACTGACAGTGTGATGCTAATCGGCTAGACAAGAGCTTCAAAGTTATGTAGCCCAATATTACTTCCTGTTTTGCTGTGTCTCTTTAATGCATTTTTTTCTAGCACCAAGAAGAAAACGGGTGATTCTCAGATCTCTTGCACCTCTACCTGATAACCCCCACCGCCACATCCAACATGCAGCAAATATCAACTTTCCTCTATACATGCACACACACACACACGCACACGCACACGCACACGCACACATGCACACATGCACACAAAACACACAGAGGCAGCAGTGGCATAGACAGACAAGAGAATAGATGGGTATAAACTAATGAGACTTCAGATCTGCTGTATTACTGTAAGGAATCTTATTTTACAAGGACGGGACCATTTTTTTCACTAGTCTATTATGCACATGGATTTCACACACACACACACACACACACACTCATACACACACACACACACACACACACACACACACACAGAGAGATAAAAGAGAATAGATGGCTAAAAACTTTAATGAGACTTCATTAAAGTTTTGTATCACTGTAAGGAATCTTATGTTACAAGGACAGGGCCAATTTTTTTCATTAATCCATTATCTACATGGATTTTTATGGATATCGTGACTCCATATTAGAGAGCAGCAACACAACTCGGCCAAACAACGGGGGAAACAAAAAACTGTCTTGTACATTAGGAGAAGCTCCTGTCTCGGCCAGTACCCTCAGTAATGTCAACAACCTGTCAGGGCCACAGAAACATGACCAGGCCGTGGGGCTAACAAGCTAGGAGAGACTGTGGGAGAGCTAATAGGAGGACTGTGAGGGAGCTGGAGAGCATCGCCCTCACTAAGGTGAAGAACACACACTTGCACATCGACTGTGTAAAGTTTGACAAATCGGGGCGTGTTGTCATAGAGTGGACATGCGATAATGCAGCCACACGACTCCAGCAGATGTCAATTACCTGGTTGGGCTGAACGAAGGCGGGTGGTGAGAGTGGCGTTTGTTTAAGGCAGAATGAGCAGGATTTGTCAGTTTTAGGTCATAAACACAACATTCAAAGTTGGCCCTTTCTCCTTGGCTAATGAAATGAAATGTAATGCTGTCATCCTAGGAAAAAAAAATTGGCCCACCGACCTGTCCAATAGAAAACAGATCAACACTAAGTCGCTCTTCATCCTCATCCTCTCCTTCAGTGCTCGCCAGTGGGTGAAAGCCAACCTCAGCTTTGTCCACTTGGTCTTTCGCCTTGCTATATTTCCTTTTTTTTTTTTTTTGCAACCCTCATCCACAATTTTAGAGGCCTCCTATTGGATGTTGTGTGCACCATCTGGCACTGCACGCTGTTATTGGCTGGGAGCTACACACCCACCCAAAGGCCGACACCCAGAAGTGTCCCAAGCTCAGCAGAACAAGAAAATGCAGGCAGAGGGTAGGGTCCCTGCAGATATACACACACACCAACACACACTTCTGGTGGCACATAAGTGGTGACTGAGATGAATTATTTTTGTATGAATGTATGCATTGGTTTTTAAGAAAATCCTACTCATTCTGCCTTTAAGTTTGGCTTTTGTTTTGTATTTTGTTCAGTTTATCATGCATGTTATTTAATCAGTATCAGGCAACAGTCATTTGTACTTTGTGTATGTAAATATTAGTCATGCTAAACTTATAATACATTTGCTAAATGTAGTGTAGGAGTGCCCATGTACCCTTCTCTGTATAATGGTGTTGATAGAGACCATAGCTATAAATGCCAGGTGGGAAAGCAGTGTGGTGTGTCACCTCAGACAGGCTTGTATTTGCTGGAGCAGAGAGAGAGAGAGAGAGAGAGAGAGGGAAAGTCGACCTTTTAACAGTATTTTCAGTCCACGTTAGTGAGCACTACTCCCAGTACGCACAAGTATATCGAGATGGGTCAAAGGATCCAGAACACCAGACTACTTGGGTTGCTTTTTTAGTTCCAGCAGAAAAGTTGCTGGAATAAACTGAGCTTCAAATTATCTGTGAGTCTACCCAGTGGAGATGGTGGCAGTACTCTTGGCTCTGCACTGGGCAGAGGAGAATAAACCAGTCGACACATTAATATGCTCTGGTCCTGTTTCAGTTCTTAAGAGACAGAGATGGAGGTGGTTTGAAATGTGGTTCCAGTCGGATTTCTACAAATGCATCTCAGTCCCGATTCTGCTCAAATCCTCTTTTGCATCACTTACAATGCAACACACAGCGATGACGGCACATCCAGACTGACGGAAGTGCATCAGAGCGGCAGAATACATGCTACTAATAGCAAAGCAGTTTGGAGGACAGCCTTTCCGTGTTGGTAAGCCTGTGTTGTTACCACAGCTACCCATGCAGATTGGTTGGTGATGTCTGCACACAGAGAATTTGATCTGATCACTTGCCAATAACAGTGTGGACAGTCTGTCTTAAAGACCTGACTTGAGAAACAAAGCCAATTTGCCTGCAGTTTGAACAAGGCCTAAGTATAATCAAGAAAGACAATATATGAAGGAAGAACTTAGGAGGACTGAAGTTCAGGAGCTCAGCATTAAAACTTTAATGAATCCCACTGGGTCGAGAAGCAGAGCCTCTGTTGAATTTATAAAAACAGATAGGATTAATGGGTAGGATTTAATCTCTGATCCTCACTCTGGAGCAGAGGGTGGCAGTAATGCACATTACCTGCTGGATGCCTACTGCCATTAAAAAACAAAAAGGAGAAATGTGTGGTGGTGTGTCAGAGAGAGTGGGTCAGGTTGGTCGTCAAATCTGTTGTTGGTGTCTGCTGCACCTGGGGTGGTAATTTTGTTGTCCACCAGCCTGGTACATGTTTTGTGAGAATTGTGGGACTTTTTGTAACTTGTTATGGTCACTAGTAGAAATCAGAGCTCTGGAAAACAAAAATCTCCGCTTGACTGACGCCGCTCATCTCTCCATCACACTTTGCACCTTGATCCTGCTGGCTTTCATCCTGTTTGTAAGGGTGCACCACCATCAAAACCTCTCAAGGACATATAGGAAGAAAGCTAATGAGAGGGGAGCAGTACAGCTGCAGAGTTCAGGGGAGTGAAGAGAAAGGTAACAGAAGGTGAGATTAAGCGTGATGGGGTAATGAGGGTACAGGTGACATGAATATGGTAAAGGAGTTGAGTCAGAGAGTGCAGCAGCATAGGTCAGCTCTCGACGAGAATGTATAAGCTGGAGATGGGATCACAGCCAGAGCAGTGGATAATTGGACAGTTCTCCCGGAGCACTCTGGATGCAAAAATGTGGTAATTATTGCTGGAACATTTTCATGTTACTCTGTGTTTTCACAAACAATGCAGGCATTTGAATACAGCTGTTAATACGCGAGATGTGCTCACTGATTTATGGCCATCAAAACCCAGGATTATTAATGAATGTGCGTTGGCTCATAACTGGCTTCATTTGTTGTCATTCAGTGTCAAAGGGGTAAGAATAAACATCAATATCAACATGATAAAATGCATCAATAATATATGCTTTGTAAATATAATACAAAACCAGCTCTCTCTCAGAAAAGCTTTTTAATATTTCCTCTGAAAATACACTGTCATCATCTAAGCTGCATCAGTTTGATACAACACAGTATGACATATACTCTGAATTTATGAAAAAAAAGACATCTGCCTAGAGTGGTGGGTTTATCCTTCATTTCTTCTTCTGTGTTGCTGCCATGCATCTTAGTTGTGCTCAGTCATTAAAACCCCCCTGTCCTTTCATAAGGCTCTCTGTCAGACCATCATTATAAAAAAAAAAAAAACATAAAATTGAATATCTTTTCAATTATTCTCCTCAGTCAGTAATGATTAAAAAGCCACGACAGATCAGATAAATGAAAATACAAACTTATATGGCAAAAGAGATAATTGTTGCAGAGGTGGAGAAGTATGAGTCATTCTCCTTGTGTAATGGCCCAATATTACCATACAAGCACAAACTATTTCAAGACCAAAATGATGCATGGTTTTGTTTTGTTTTGTTTTGTTTTGTTTTTCCTTTTTTCCCTTTTTCTGTCTTTTTTGGATATTGTATAATTTGTAGATATTGCCTTTTTGCAGAAGCAGTCTCATCAATAGTGAGCCCAGGCATGAAATTCAAAATGTCAGAAAATGGTTGCAAAGAGAATATAATTGCTATTTCTGAAATAAAACCGTGGCCTAAGATTGCCAACATGCAGGGCATTACAGTAAGAACTGTGGCGCAAGAGAGGGAGACAAATGAAAATGATAAATAAGACAGAAATAGACAAAGTCCTGTCTCTGAGGAACAAACATGCAGACTCCCATCTCAGCATCCCATCCTCCCAGCCATGATGAGTCATAACTGTGAGTCTGTGGAAACAGAGTAACTGTAAACCAGACACAATGTCAAGAGGAGATAAAGATAGGATTTGGAGACAGAAGGAAATGGAGACTGACAACCATGAAAGGGCAAAATAAAACTACGCATATACTTGCTTGTGTCTTTTGCATGCCCTTTTAAGTGGAAATGTCTGTCCATGTGAGCATGAAAGAGGAGAGACAATGAAGGAGAGAGAGGGTACGATGTGCGTAAGCGTTCTGCACTATATTAATCTGTATCAATAATTAAATTTAGAGCCACACAAGAAGAACATTTTCAGCTGTTGTGATTAGATGAGTTGAACTCCTTGCAGTTCTAATTACAGTGCACTGGTTCGGTGGCGGAGACAGTGAAATGCCATCTGGTGACGCTGAGAGCGGGTCCAAAGAGAAAAAGATTAACATGCGTAAACAGCTGTGACTTTGCTTATCCGGCCAACACCTTACAATACAACAAATGTCATCAGTATTTGTGTTTAACACATTTGCAAAGTGACAGCTCTCTCACTATCTTGCTCACACTCAGATATGGGTTTTCAGCATTGGAAGTGCAAGTAATTTTCCAACTGAAATACTACTCAAACTTTAAATGGCAAGTGTAGAAAGTATAAAAAATGTTTTTGGGATGTTTATGGATAAAGACATTGACTGATTACCGAATTTCACAATAAATGCTGGGACAAATACAACAGGAACTGAGACATAGTGCAAGAAGACGGACCAAGACATACTAAGAATAGTACACTATACACATGACTTTGCATATATATTCACCTTTTAATATTCCTTATCTGTGTGCATTTGAGCACTGTGGCATAGAGGTCTCATATATCTGGACGGAACTATGGTGAGTAACCGGGGCCTGATTCTAGTGGACCATGAGGATTTTATATTGGGTAGAATTAAATGCATGAAATAAATCACGGTTATGAGAAAAGCCACACTGCCAAGCAGAAAAAATGTCATTGTGTGCAAAGTCTGAGGCCACTCAGGGTTGTGCAGACATTGTAAATTGTGCCTGATTGCAAAGAAAGATATTAATGGTAGTAAGTTAAATTGGATGAAGAGGACTACAAAAACTGTCAGGGTTTGTAGGGCGGGTTCACTGGAGCCTCAACTCTGCAGAAGAAGTTGTTGAGGTGATAGATATTCTTTGTCTTAATGGACCGGTTTTGTCTCCCCGAGGTAAAGCCTTTGGAACAGATGGCTTCCAGGGTGGCAAAGGCGGTGGCAATCCTTCCTGCTCTTTTAGTTGTATCCCGCCATGATTACAACAGATGGTTAAAACACCCAAAACAACCACATTTACATTTTAACTATATGCTTAGAGATGGTGTCATGGACTGAACGCTGCCCCTGGAAACAAATGTGCCTTGGCTCTGGATGAGACACCCACTGCAACATTGTCTCATGTGTCTCCCTGCTCTTTCTGTCTCATCTTTCACACTGCCTGAATCCAGGAATAAAACGCACAAGGGAATGGACTGCCCTCTCGTTTAGTCATCATGAGTCACTAATATGTACAAATAAAACTCACTTCTACAGGCTATGCAACCTTTCATATTCTCTCTTTCCAAATGAGAGCTCATAAGTAAAACAAGAATCAATTTCGTCATATCAAATTAGTCTGGGCTCATCATTCTTGAATGAACCCAGCTAGAAGTTGAATAAATCTCTGAAGTGAAGAGCCGTAGGAAGAGTGCAGACTGGCCTCAAGATGACAGGATCATTGCTGTGGTCGTCACAACCAATCAGTAATATTAGATCTGACACATGTTTCAATATTTCCCATATCCAGAAGCAGCCAGTGTTCTTCTGTTTGAGATCTAGCCTCAGTGTAATTTCATACTGCCTCCATGTGAGCCTGAATCTACATCTCAGCCCAAAGCAGTTCTGTCCAGAAGACTCCTCTTCATCTTTTGAGAAAATGTCTTTGTTTGTTTCTTTAACCATACTCAGTATAACATTATGGAAATCTATGACAGTTGAGCAAGACATCAAAAATCCCATTATCATTGTGGTCAGGTGTGTGGCCATTAAAACATTTCAGATGCAGTTTATTTTGCTGCAACTCTGATGTGTTTTCATTGCCAACCATTTTTTAAAATTTCGTATCTATTTTGTATCTTATTTAACATTGCTAGCCAGTCTATTCAATAAGAGAATACATAATATACTATAAATGTAGTGATACAGTGTATTATTCTGTGTGTTGTCAATGTTTTCCTAACAATGAATCTGAAACAAACAAACAAAACAAAAAAATGCACCCATGTGCATCTTCATGTATCACCTTTACCTCCCTAATCTGCTCTTCACTCTGTTTGCAACACAGCCCCCCTTAGCTTTATCAGTGAAAAGATGAAAAACATGTCACAGTGTTGGCCACATTCATCACAAGCAATTTGGATTCTGCCCTGCTTTTCAATTACATTACTTGTTTTCACACTTGAGTCCTGTTATATGTGAGTGGCTCTCAACAGATATTACATTAGGATGTGGAACCTGTCTGTGAAATCATAACCATAGTCAATAGTACCAATAGAAGGCTTAATGACGCATTATTTTGAGGTAGAATTAATAATTACTAATATACTGTAGAAAGACTGCCAATATACAGTGTGTATTATAAACCATATTGCTTGAATGAAAACATTAACTAAATACTTTTTTCATAACAGCTAACCTCTGCTATATCACCCTAACTTTGAATAAATCTGATTTACTGATTTACTGAGTAAATTTAACTTAAATGTGGCAAAATGAAGGTACTTGTTGAAAGCCCCCAGACAGCTCCATAAAGTGAAACTGAAGCACCTGATGTGAGACAGTAAGCCCTTAACAGTGACAGGTACAGCAGAGCCTTGTTACAGATGGATCCATGGCCCTGAGGACTTCATCACATCTGTGCAGTTGTGTTTCATGCCGGACAAATGCAGGTCACTGGGGCTGAGGAGGAACAAGGTGACTAAACATATTTGGCTTTTTCCGAAGAGCCACTCTGATTCCATGCATCACGGAGAAACCAATCAGAAGCCTGAGCAGGGCCTGTGACTGCGCCCTGAGGGACAGAGTGTCCGTTGGGAGCGATTTTTCCAAGCTCTGGGAGGCTGAGCCTCAACATATCAAATTCACAATTAATCCTCAGCTGTTACCCATGAGCCCGGGGAGACGGATGCTAACACTGGCATCACAACCAGGTGCTGAAAGCTGCAGAGGCTTCATAAGGCATCACAGGCATACACAACTGGAAAGCAGTCAAAACCAGCACTGAACTGCAGAGGAGGAATAAAAAATGACTGTGGGTGGAGAGGAGTAATCTCTGGAGAGCATGTACTATTTTGACAGGCTGATTAACTCAGTCTGGGTTACCTCAGTAAAGTTAACTGAAAGACTGGAAACATCCAGTACTCTGAGATTATGTCACTGATCATCTGTTCAGGTTCATCAAAAGATATGTATATAAACAAGGCGCATGAAGAAAAAATATATATATACATACATACATTTTGTATATTTAATTTACCAAAGTCTATACCCTATAAAACAAGATGCCTCATAGAAAATCCCACATAATTACCTTCATTTTTAGCTGCTGCAGTATCTGTCCATACTTAATGTCCACTCTCCCTGCAGAGAGCTACTCATTAGCTGTTTTTCCTTAAAACATCAATATACCTCAGTCAATACAAAGCTGATGCAAATTAGCCAGCCATTTAAAAAGCTTTGTGCAAAATCCCAGAGAGCAAGGTGCAACATGGGCAGGAGTCAGGACACAAAGAAAATGACCTTTTTCTGAGATTTATGGTTGCCCTTACTCAATGCACGTCAACATTCACAGTATTCTTGGTGCTATTCAACTGTGCAGGATCCCGTTTAGGGCCGTTGCCCCACATTTGTAAAACTCTGTCAAACTGTGTGTGCCCTAAGCTGTTTAGCACCTTCATGTTATCCCGCTAAGTTACCATTTACCAGCAGCTCAAAATAAAACTGCTGTGGCAGACATGAGACAGCTGGCTCCCCGTGTCCTGGCCCACCCGCTCTACTGCATGACTCAGGGTGAGGAAAACTGCCTCGGGGTAAAGGGGAGCTCCATCACCCTGCCGTTAACCACCCATTGCTCACATCCACCCCTGTTCCAGGCATCCATCCCCACTGCAGACAAAAATGCCTGCTGTGTCGTGAGCATGGAGCCTGAATGCTGAAAAAAATGCAAATTACGGTCTTTATTTTACTTTCCATTTAGGCTTGAAAGACCAGTGAATCTGCACACACAGCAAATGGCTTTGAGGCCCAAAACGACACCTTTTTTGTCATCTTTTCTCCAACACACAGTAAAGTCTGACCCAGAAATTTATTTTAGGATATTTGCAAAATACCGGTTTCTAAAAGAAGAAAAATGTACTCCCACCCACAATGACATCTTTTTCTATTAGGTTCTTTGTATCTGATAGTTTTCATTACAACTCTTGAGGATGTTATCACTCATTCAATAGATTAGAGCCTAACAGTATTGAGACTGCACTTAATATAAATACTGAGAACGCAGTGCCATGATTCCACCACAAATCATCAAAAGATGAAGCAGATAACTTTGATCTCTCTGAACTGTGCTGCTTAAATATGTTTATGTGCTGTGTGGATCTTCCTCATTCTGTGAGAACGTCTACATCAACCACCTGCTGACATGTAAATCAGCACGGCTTCAATATGGGGTCACGGAAGACATGTTTCATGTTTCAAAAAGATGGCACAAGCATATGATGAATTTTTCATCCCCTCTGCTGCAGAAAATGAATAATGGCTAAGAAGAGGTGAAACGTGTCCCTGTCATTGACACATTCTAAAGAAAAAGGTGTACTCTGCAACTTTCCATTCAGGAGCAGGAGCCAGGAATTAAAGGAACTAAAGCTACAGGATGTGCTTTTGATAATGGCAAGGTCATGGAGTTTCCATTCTAGTTTTATGGGACCCAAGGTAGGTTAGCATCCTGGCCATTCTTGGTCCTCTGTTAATCACAATTTACATGCTACCCCTCAGGCAAATCATGTGTGAATTTGATATCCATTTCCATTGCTACGCGGATGATACGCAGCTATATGTCCTGTTAAAACCTGGCACTACCGCTGTTTCATCCATTACGTCCCGTCTCTCAGATATCAAAAATTGGATGTCCAATAATTTTCTGCAGTTAAATGATTCCAACGACTCCCCACAAACAATTTCTCTTCTAGTCTGTCTGCAAAGGGGCCCACAACCTGGGAGTGATTTTTAACTCAGAGCTGTCTTTTGATGCTCAAGTGATCAAAATGCTACAGTCCTGCTTCGCCCAACTGAGACAGCTAACTAAGATCAGCTCTTTCCTTTCGCCTGCAGATTTAGAAAAGGTCATCCATGCCTTTATTACTTCCAGACTTGACTATTGTAATGCACGCTATTCTGGTATTAGTAAGAGAAACATTCAGAGATTGCAATTGGTACAAAATGCTGCTACCAGGCTTTTAATAGGTACAAAGAGAGTCACCCACATTACACATGTACTTGCTGCCCTTCACTGGATACCTGTGGATTTTAGGATTGATTTTAAGATTTTACTGCTTGTTTTTAAGGCATTAAATGGCCAGGCTCCTGTCTCTATCTGTGAACTGTTGATCCCTTATGAGCCTGATCGCTGCCTGGGATCCTGGGATCCTGGGATCCAGATCAACTATGGGTCCCTTGATCCCTGCTTGACAGGGATTTTTCTGTTCACGCCCCTCGGTTGTGAAACTCCCTGCCTGGAGATCTCAGGTCGGCAAAGTCAGTGTCCTCTTTTAAATCTCTTCTTAAGACTGACTTTTATAATTTACCTTTTGTTGTCTGATGGTGGCCGCGTCTTAATTATTCTATTGTGTATTATCTCATGTTGGATTTTATTTCTTGTGTTATTGTTAAGCACTTTGTAACCCTTGCTCTATAAATAAAGTTTATTATTCTAAAAGCATGAATCTCTAAAAAAAAAAAAAAAAAAAAAAAAAAAAAAAAAAAGTATAAAATGTCCCTGAAACTCAACATTATGCACGCAGAAATACGGCTGCTGCACCGGTGGAGGTCACCTGTAGTGCTTGTCATTGTACAAAACTGCCTGCAAAGGTCAATCAGCAGAAACAGCACCACACTGGTAAAACATCCTACTAATTGAAACTGGGCGAGGTGTGGCAGCACAGAGACATACATTACCACACAGTCACTTTGGCAATTTCTGGGACTCTGGCCAAAGCTATCAAAGCAGCTCTTCCAGGTGGCAAAGAGGCATTTGCCACACAATTAAGAATACAACAATGGTACTCCACTGAGAGGATGTAAGCACCATACCAGAGAAGTCACAATATTAATTAATTTATGTTGATGGAATCTTAAACCAAACATGGAAAAATAACTGCATTGTGATACATTATAATGGGATTCAATAGAAGCATCTCTGTTGTAATATTAGGCATACCTTAGCAATACCAAAGGAGATAAAATAAATAAATAAATAAATACTTTATGCTCACTATAAACTCACTACCATGTGCCACAGACCAACTGTAAATCCCTATATAACAATAATATATGTAATACTGTTGTTGTAGTGTTTTTTTTTTTCAGGGTCCACAAAGAGTGCCTCTGATAAATTACTGTTATATTATCATAGGGCAGAGCCTCACGCACTCAAGAAGACTGGTGTTTGAAACATGATGGCATAAATATCATGGAAGTCTTGTTAGCTTTGCTTGAAACAGGCCTACAGCAAAATGACACTAAACTGTGGCCAAGCACTGTCCTCTTCTGTTCGGGCAATGCTATTGTTTGCATGTAACTTTTTTTCTTTATTTTATTTTATTTCATTTCCCTTTTTGAGAATAAGGACGTGTGGGATAGTGGCACACAGTTTGAAAACTACATGAACATTCTTTTTAGTTATTCATACATTCCCTCACAATTTGTGCATATCATTTAGTATTTATTATCCTGATTAAATCCTCATAATGAATTCACTGTAAATGTTTGTAGGATCTTAAACAAGTGTTGTACCTTGCCCTACCACTCTGTCATGAAGGCCTTGCTTCTGAACAGTGCATATTGGCTATCCCCTATAATTATTGTAATTATTGTATTATAATTAAATGGAAACTTTGGAGGAATAAGTCATCGAGTAGCTACTCCTCACATTTTAAAACTTTATAAAATCACGTAGCAATAAATTAATTGAGATTTAGGAGCATATCCACATGGGCTGCTGAATCAGCCTGCGCCATATAACCCACAGTTCTTGTAGATGTTACCTTAAAACGTTATACGACTAATGTTGGCAAGCATTGCATTCAGAAGTGAGCGATGCACCGCTCATATACGATTAAAATAATCCATACCCAGCCTATGACATACAATCATATCGTGTAGTAGATGAGTCAATATGAATGCAAGGACACAGTATGCTCAATTTGTTCATGCCAGAGGAGTGCACTCTCCTCCAAGGGGGGCGGTCTAGTTCGTCTAGCGGCGGACTGGGCCTTTAAACGCGGCTGTTACCGTTTTTCCTCCACGTTGGCCGCACAGGCGCACTGATCCCAGTCACCTGCTGCAAATCTGAGGCGAACAAGGAAGTCCAGCACTGGAGACTGGATGCCAGGATAGCGTCAAATAAACACCTTTCCGCCGGACTGTAGTTATTTGGTGGTTCGTCTATAGCTACATCGGCGTGAAAACATGTTTAAAAAACTCAAGCAAAAGATAAACGAGGAGCAGTCACCGCAGAGGAATGCGCAGTCACCACAACAGGCCCAGGTTGGTTGTTGTGCAGTTTGTAGCTAACTGTTAACTAGCTAGCTAACATCTGTTTTGGACTGTCTGTGGTGAGGCCAGGGAAATACCCTTGTAAACAGGCCCTAGTTGAGGCTTCAGTGCCGATTAGTTAAAGACAAGCCTTTGACACAACTTGTTGAAGTGTGTCCTGTTTGCTGACGAGCTGGTTTGTAGAGGCTAGCAGCAAGCTAACGTCGTCTAGCTAACAGGCTGGCTAGCTGTCACCAGCTGCTGTGAAGGTGCGTCCAGGACACAAACTAGGAAGTTGTGGCCTCCAAGTTGGGAAAAAAAATACCACAACAGGACGACCAGCCAGCCAACTGGGAAGTCTAGTGCGGTGAAAAAGCTGGAAATGTCGTCAGCATTGTCATGTAAACAAGAGTGGTGTTTGTGCACTGTGCTGCCTGCCTGCATTTTGTTGGTGGGCTGTCAGCCTGGGAGCTTTGACGTGTACTCGCCCTGATTGCGCTTTCCTCTGTCCTCTGCTGTGTCCCCAGAAAAAAAAACTGTGCATATGCCGCTTTTTACTGGAATCAAAGCCCAGGCCAGTTGCTTGATCTAAGTTAACTTCAGTGTTTGTGTTGCCCATAACTCAGGGAGTGGGATGGGCACAGGGGAGTGTTTGGGGTCACCTCTGAGCTGCTTCACTTGGGGAGGCTTTCCAACAATCTATTCACAATTTGTTTTATAAACCCACTGTGTCATTTAGACAAGGTCAGGTGTGTATGGAAAGTGAAACTGGGTGAGTGCACAGATGGGCCCCAGCAGAAAGTGTTTTTCCCCACATGGTCTGATTTACAGTATGTCTGTTCCACACTATGCTTTATGATGAAGAAAATTGGGTTGAAGTCCAATTAATTTCCAGCTGTTACTGAGGAACATTTATAAAAATATTTATCTCCAACATCAAAGACTTTGATTGGCATAATAGGCTGATTGAATGCCCACATTTCTTCCACATGTCAGCACCGTACACGGTCACATAATACTTTTTTTTTTTTTTTTTTTCACCATAGTGTAGAATAGCCTAAAACAACAATACTGCAACATTCAAAACATTAAATACCCCAGGGCTCTGGGGCAGAGCTTAAAGAGTAAGAATTTATGGATTAATTTGATGAACATCAAATGAACATTTTTCTCTGCACAGTATCTTGACAGACTTTTATCTTGACAGATTTTTTTGTACTTTACTACTGTTAATTTGCCAGAGGATAGTAAAAACAATGAAAGCATACTGGTTGGACCTTGAAAAATTATCTAATGTTGTGAGTACTCTTGAAATGTTTGGAGGTAATACATTTACTTTAAAGGCACATTAAGCAATATTACAGGTATTTTTGCAGTAAAATTACCTCTTGCAATGTGCAAGTCATCACAGTAGTTCTTCTTTCCACCAGAAAATTTATAGCCAGCCTGTTGTTTTTGCCTGGTTTGAGCTTTCTAAATTTCTGTAGCAGCCTGTCAACAAGCTCCTCCTCGGCCGAGTCTCCTCACCCTCTTGCTGCTATCAGCTTCATTCAAAACTTCTCTGATGCCACATACTCTGTAGATCAGGTATCCAAATTTCAGATCAGTTGTGCAAGTGCCTCTGTCGCTACATTCTGCCCTGCGGTGACAGAAAAAGTTCATTCAAAGCAGCTACATAATGGCTGAAAGTCTGCAGCTTCGCCACATTTTCAGATTAGCCAGAGACAGGTCAGAGACAAAATAATACAAATAATCCAACAAGAGCCTTGTGAGAGTGAAATGTATCCCTCATTTCGATCCCAAAAATGCTTTTTTTTTTTTACCTTCTTGTTTTGTACAAGCAATCTACTGTACAAGCATTACTGACACTGTTTACAAGTGGAGTTTGAGCTCTCAACACCTGCAGCTTTAACCTTATCATGCCTTGATGTTAGATTGATATATAGACATAGGCTCTATCTATCTATTTGTCTATCTATGTGTCTATTTAGGAATGACTTTGCTGTCAAACCAGTTGGGCATATTTCAAATCATTTTTTTTTAATGTTAACGTTAACTACCTAGATGACATACTTGTCATTTTTTGGCGAATTTTTTTTGTTACACTTTGTCAGTGATTGGAATTCATGACATTGTCCTATCACAAAACCTGCTTGTCAAGCTGAACAGGTCAAAGGAGAAGCGTGATAAATAGTGGAATGCACTGACAAGGTGGTAGACAGGACAAATAGCGAGACTGAATTACCATAATGGGGTTACTGTATATCACACTTATTTTAGGCTACCAAAAAACTTCAATCTCCGGTATAATCCGGTTTTTACACATTTGATTGCTTATTCAGAGATGGACCGTTATCTGGTTTGTGTCTTATGATATTGGAAGGGGAATTGGTAGGGTCACTAGGTCAGGTTGGCTTTGTGGAAGATCATGTTTGATACACGTTTATAATGTCTCGCTGCTCTTTTTTGTTTTTGTTTTTTTACAGGGGGCTGGAGAGAGGCGCAGCAGCCACACCCCTGCATTACACCATGACGGCACACCCTCTCCAAGTGACAGAGAGGTAAGCATGGAGTTACTTTGTGACTGATGCAGTTTCAATAAGCTTGCACTTATACTGCCGGCTGCCTGCACAAGTGGAGCATTCCCTCCCCTCCCTACTTTATATTCACTGCGATCAGTAGACATCTTTTAGTTATCAGTGCAGCTCAGTGATATGGGCAAGTACCCAAAATCTTCCACTCTTAACGCCCCCTAAATAAAGAATTTTTAATCAAGCCCTAATCAATGGCTACACTAGTAAGTCAGAGTAAATCTGTGGCAAGTAAATGTCAGAACTGTAGTTTCCAAAGAGGGCAGGCTATGATACCTAATTCAGTGCCCGTTCTCAGTCTTTGATGTAAGCTGCTAAAATTATCTCAGCTGTCAGCTTTCCAAATCTGATTGCAGCTGGTTTGCACACTGATGATAGAGGCAGATTATTCACATTGAATTGTAGATGTTGCGTTACTTACCCCACTTCAGTGTTTTGGTTGAAGACAACAGATGGGAATCACCACAGGGCATCTAATACGTTTAACAGAGTACATGGACCTCCTTCAGTTGACTGCAGGAAAAAAGCTGGATTATCCCTTAGGGTAATGTCCAATTTTCAATAAATTCAGAGCCTTTATACTTCTCATTTTTTATCATCACAAACATTTGGGAGATCATCATTACACAGTCTTTTGTCAGAAGCTTTGCACTTTAAATGAAATACCAATATATGTCGTCACAGTGTCACAATGAGATATTACAATGGCGTAACAATCCTATTTTCCTCCCCTTCAGCCCTATTTAAGACAGGAGATGAATTATTTTTCATTAATGTACCGAAACAGCCCCCATAAAACCAGATTCTCCATCCAAGGCACTGGGAAGGGCATTTTGTTTGTGGCGAGCAGACCATATTTCAGCATGTTAATGAATTATTGATGTATCCTCCTTTCAGTGTTTTTTCTCTAGTGAGTTGTTGCAGTGTTTTTCCCCAGTGATCTCTGTTGATGGGTATGGACAAGTTTATGTAAGACTTCTTTGACTCATTATATTGAGGTACATTAGCAGTGAAGTGTACAACATGACCAAAGATGGATGATGCAACTCATGGTTAATACATGTATTTTAGCTTTTAGTCTGAGCTGTTTGATCTTTAGATTATTAAAAAAAACGGACCTGCGTTATTTATGATTGTTCATTAATGACACATTTGCTACACTTCACACAGCAGACCCCAAACTGGAAAGGTCTTTTGAGACATGCTTGTGATGAAAGGCTATATAATGAAGGTATACAGTAGCTTTTGGTCAAATTTAGACATCCTTGTCTCTTTCGCCTCTGGAAGCACAGAGGGTCTCTCATAGCTGGGGACCATGTGCCTGTCAACTTAGAAGCTTTCTCATCATCACAGCATCTTTGATTTTTCACCTCACAATCTTTGACATCGCTGACACAGTCTATTTGATAAATTTCATTAAGCCTAAAAAAGGAAACATAACCTATTTTTGAGAGCATCATGACTTGAGATGACTTCAGAGATGTCAAATGGTTATTCATAACATTGATGTTGATTGGGTGTTTCACTTTCCCCCTTTTCTTCTTTATCTTCCTATTTCATATCTTTCTTACTATGTCTTTCTCTCCCTCCCTCTCTTTCTCTCTGACTCTCTCTCCCTCTCTCTGACTCTGACTCTGACTCTCCATCCATCTCAGTCTCTCTGGCCAGCCTGTGCAGAGAATATTCTGGACAGTCTGGCAAGACGACCCCCTCAAGGCTATTTTCACACTCATGGTGTTGTTTTTTTTCCATTGCTCTCTGTCTCCCTCTCCTCTCCCTACCTTTCGTCCCGTTACTGCACTGACGGGGTCAGATGCTGGCCGGGATGATAGCAGAGCCCGCTTTTCTCTCTGAGTATACTATCTTTGCTCTGGACCATTCAAAACGACCCAAAACGGCCCAGGTAGCCAGTGTGGTGAGTTTGTCCTCACTCCCTGCCTCCTCCCTTTCCTCTTCCCCCTCCTCCTCCTCCTCCTCCTCCTCCTGCCCTGTTCCTTCCTCGCATCTCAGTACCTTTGGGGACTAGGTAGAGGATTGTGGCCCAAGTAGGGACAGCTTGTTCCCTGCTCTCTCTCTCTTTCTCTCTTTCTCTCGCTCTCTCTCTCCCTACTTCCTTTGGATTTAGCAATAAGAAGGCATCTCACATCTAGGCTAACCTTGCATCCAGTGGGAGTAATGGTTTATACTGTGGGATAGAAGCTTGTGTGCTTCCTGGCATATGCTGGTGTATTGCCCTACCCTTCAGTTACTCTAATCTGTCACAGGACTTGAATGTCATCCTCCTTGTCTTTAGGTATCCCTTAGCTCTGAGCTGCTTCCCTTTTTAGACCCCCAACATTTTGTCTGTTATGTTGACTGATGGCCTTTGTTCGTTCTCCCCACAAGCCTGTTTATTTGGAGATTTGTTGTTGTCCTTTTATAAGCTGTGGGTTCTTTAAGCTGTGGAAATGTTTTTTTTTTCTTTTTTTCTTTTTTGTTTTAGCTTTTCCATATGAACAAACAGACCCGGGGCA
Source organism: Myripristis murdjan (assembly GCF_902150065.1). NCBI lineage: Eukaryota > Metazoa > Chordata > Actinopteri > Holocentriformes > Holocentridae > Myripristis > Myripristis murdjan. The sequence goes on from NC_043994.1 coordinate 22,192,535, forward strand.
CCTTGGTACATGCCCTTGTTGAGCTCATATCATAAACTGTGTGTTCCTGTTTGGAGGCTGTTCAAGCTCATATTCAAATAAATGATCTTGCAATAGTCACACACAAGAAAAACAAATGTACATATGCTAATTTGGGCCAGAAATTACTTTATTTCAAATGTATCCTTAATTACTACATGAGGAAAGGTAAAACAAAATAATCTTGTCTAAATCTAAACCTCCATTTTGTAAACATGATATTTTCTGGGACAGGAAATGTTTTGGCATCACATGCAATAAATAAAGATGTTGTATTATTTCTGTGTTTAATTTTAAATAGATATGAGGTGTTTTGCTAACTCAGTAACTGCTCCATGGCAAGAGATTGAGGGTGCTTTTCTGCTGTCACTATGATGTGCATCTGATTTTAATATGCTGGTTCAGGCTGTTTACCCTGCTCCCCGTAGCACTGGTACAGTTTTCAAATGCTCTGGGTATTTTATGGTAATATTGATGTATCTTATAACAGCAAAAGTAGCTGAGGTAGCTCATTATTTGTAGGTAATGCTAATTTGTACTGCCTAGGGTTACAGTAGTGGCCCCATCTGAATAGTGTCCTCAGTGTTTACTGATGCCAATAAATACATACTGGTAATGTGGGCAAGTCCTTGGTCCAGTCAGTCATCATGTGAAAATGGGTCCTCATGATAGCTCCAACTCCTTACTCCATATCTTAATATAATCTAAAAATCCACACAGTTCTTTCTGGGTTAGCCTAAAACTTATTTTTCCCCTGTTGAAATGCCTTTGTTGTTATTTATATTTCCTAGATTGTGGTGAGCATTAAATTATTGCTTTATAGTCCAGAGTATATTCATTGTAGTAAAGCAGTCGAGATTGTTTATTGTCATCACAGTGATAACACAACCACACCAGACTTTTTCATCGTGCTAGTTTTTTCCTCATAATTGGAAATGTCAGCCATGTCATCAACACACTTAGGGTGAAAATTTATGCCATAAAGTGTTGGTCTGTGAAATGTCAATTGCTTAAGCATACTATGTAATGTCCATTGCATATTTCTGTCATTCCAGCAGGGCTCTACTGAAGGAAAGATGTTGTTTTTCCTGTCTCTGTAAGCTATCTGTGTGGTGGCAGCTGATAAAGATACCACTGTCTGCCGCTGTGATCCACAATGCAAGTGCTGTAGAGCACAGGAATTTTAATTCATAAACTATTTGAAGCATTGGAGTGTTGTTCATAGTTAGTGACCCCTTTTACACCTGGTATTAACATGTGTCTCGTATCTAGATTGTTTGTGGATTAGGGATGGGATGATATAGGATTTTATCATTGATTATGATTTTAAAAAAAAAATAAATAAATAAAAATAAATAAACACTAATGAAAAGTTGACTGTGGTGAATTTCCATTATCGGGATCATTATAAATTGGGATAATTGTGAATACTCTCACATGAGTGATTTGAAAAGCTATTAAGTTCGCTATATTAATATCCTGGTTTATATATACTCAAAAAAAAATTTGGTGCCAAACAAAATGTAATGTGAGGTGATTCCAGTATGTTTTAGTGCCACTTTTAAGTTTTAAGCATATTTTGATGATCAGGATAATATTGTGAATCACAATTATTTTGACCAGGATAATCGTGGCATGAATGTTTCATATGCCTATTCTGGATATGATTTAGCTGGAATACATTTACACTTGGTATTAATATGTATCTCTAGTGTCCGCACTGGGATCCAATTGCTTGTCGTTATGAGTCACATGATATTATAAACGTATGATCCTCTGCGTGTTTTTATTTATTTATTTTTGAATAATGGTAACTGTGTGCAATTTCTGCCCATCTATTTGTTGAGTATGGATTGAAGATGCAACTGCATTTACACTTCTGTTCAGTGTGGTTACGACACGTCCCTGACCACCTCCAGAGGCAGTTCGGGCGATTAGATCACATCATCTGTCCTCAAAGCATCTTGGGTGCATTTACGGCTGTATTTTCAAGTGGTCAAGCACTATCTGATTGCTGCCTGACCACCCAAGACACATTCTAACACCAGGTGTAAAGGGGGCCTCAGAAGTGAGAATGGGACTTTACAGCTGTGTCCCTTATGTGCTATTGTAAGGGACGTTAGTATGCTATTCATTTACTTAATCTTCTGAGACTACATAAAGAGTCTCAGAGTTTGCCTTGATCTCTGACCTTATCGAGGCTTAGCCTGTCAGCTTGTTTCACTTCACGGTAAAATCAGTGTTGTCTTTAAGCTTGTTTAGCTTTTCTGACACCAGAACACAGACATACACAATATACAGAAATTGCTGCCTACCTCATCATTTGGTCTTAAAGCCCTAATTTTCTAATCAGATTGGAACCATTCTCAAATTACAACACCGATTAAAACTGATCCTTCAACTCCAGGCGTGACTACCGTGCCATCTACAAATGTTCTGCAGGAAACACTAAAAATATCTTGATTGTTTTGTAGAATATCCCAGAGGAAGGAGTAGCTAGGAGCTGGACAAGGGAGGAGAAAAATCTGCTTACTCTGACCCTGCTTCTAACAAGTCAACTAAACCAAGCTGCTCAATGTTTACACACTTCAATTTTGACTCTGTGCTCTTGTAATACAGCTGCGCACAGCACCGCCAAGCATCTTTTAATTCAAATACTGGCTCCTTTAATTGAGTTTGACTGTTTGTTTGTTCTGACTTCATGGCTGTTCAGTAGTGTATAGTTTTAACCCCTTTTTGTTTAATGTACATAGAGATGCCTTCTTTTGTGTATTTAACCCCTCTGTTTTTTCCAAGTTGCATGAGGGTACCCATTGCCCCTGCATTGCTCCCAGCAATACTAATATTGCTCCCTAAAGAGTAATCAGGGAGTGGCACGCTGGGTGTGGATGACTAACTGGCCCGGGATAAATCCCCTGGCACATTTTATTTTCTCACATTTTATTTTTCTGCAGAGTGCCTCTAAAGGAGTGACAAGGTCTCCCAGAGGCAGCGTCAACGGAGATGCAAGTGCTTCTCCCCAGGTATGTTTATCACCCAATCATCATCAATCTCTTCAGTAAACTTCAACTTAATGCTGTAATGTTTCAGCTGCCATGCTGAATGTAGCATCAGGGACTATGAGACAAAATCTTGGGATCTAGTCACTTTTAGTGAATTAAAAGCTGTTGTAAAATGTAAGGAAACATCATCAACAACTGTAAATGTTAATTATGTTTTTACTGCTTGCACTTTTGATGTATTGTACTGTGTGCTTGGTGTTGTCTTGTGAGTTTTTAAATCATATCCAAATCATATCCATGTACTGCTGCTCTTCTTGGCCTGGTCTCTTTTGTAAAGGAGATTTTAATCTCAGTGGGATTAAACTGGTTAAATTAAGGATAAATAAAAATAATAAATGGACCATATTCCGCAAATAACCACATTACATCAAAACGTGAAATAAGAAATGTTCTTGTAAACAGCATTTTCTTAGTATAATATCCCGAATAAGGTCATAGTTGGAGTAATGCTCTGATTAAGACGTGGAGTATTCCGACTTCATTTGGGTTATTAAAGGGTATTTTTGCAATGCATATACATCAATCATAATATGTCATCCTCTTTGAATTTTTGTGACAAATTGCGACACATACAGCAGTCCAACTGCTTGATGGCTCATGTTCTTTTATGACCTTTATGGTGAATCACTACTATCAACTAGTACTTTGGAAAAGATGACCAACAACGAAGGCAAAAATCTCATTTTTGGGATGAGGTGGAAACACACTGCATGCTCAAATATTTTCTGTGAAATGAACACACAGGGCCCTATCTTGTGCCACCCGCTATCCGCTGCCACTACCCGCTACCCGCAAATTGCGGATTTAGGAACGTCCGCTATCCCTAAATGGTATCTTGCGCCACCCGCTACCCGCTATCCGTTATGCCGACTGCATCATTTGCGCCTGGAGGTGCGTCGTGGGCGTGTTTCATGCGCTATCCCTAAAGTTGCTATCTTGCGCACACACTTTAGGGATAGCGGATAGTGGGTGGTCAGGACCACCCGCTATATCGCCCCGACGGAGCCTCACCACGCACACGGTCGGACTGATACCGGGACGCCGCCGGAATGGACTGAGTATATTACTCATATAGACTGTTTAGAGGAAAGACTGTTTTAATTGGACACTTACGCCAGCACGTTTTATTGTTTTATCATAAGCCAGCAGCTGTGCTATATTTTTATTTTTAATATTTCATTTGCCCAATCTACCTTGTCAATAAATTAGTTTACACATAGTTCCACCTCTGCCTCTTGTGTGTCTGTGGTGTGACCCGGGGATTTTACTCAATCAGTACAACCTTGTGACACGTCCACTTGGACACATGTGGCTCCACCTCCCGAATTAACTCGCCTATAATATAATATAATATATAATATGTATATAAAGCCAACTTGCTTTAGCCTCAGTAGAAGCCCTGAGAAAATCTATCTCCCTCTCTCCATCGCGGGTTTAGGATTTAGGATTTAGGATAGCGCATCCTGCCCTTAAAGGCAATGGCACCTGGCACACTGATTGGTTTAACTGGCGTAACGCCCAAAACACGCCTATGCATAATATAGCGGGTAGCAGAGGTGTTTTGCGGATAGCGGGAGGTGCACAAGATAGCAACTTTTACGGGGGAACGCCTCTTCCTAAATCCTAAATCCGCAAATAGCGGGTTTAGGGAGTCTGGCGCAAGATAGGGCCCACAGTGTCTTATGTAGCACTTGGTAAAGCCAGGAAATATGAATGGAATCATTGTATAACCAACGCCTGTAAACAGATAGTAATCTGACTTTTGTCATATTTAGGGGAAGGCCAATAATCTGATTATTGTAACTGTGGGCATTGTGGATTAACATGAATGATGTTAGAATTTTATGTGATTTCTCATAAAATTTCCTAACAGAGAGACGAGCACCAGTCATTTGCCCAGAAACTACAGCTGAAGGTTCCCTCTGTGGAGTCTCTGCTTCGTGGCGGTGCCAGTCGGGCAGAAAATTTGTTCCGCTCTTCCTCTAGAGAGAGCCTGGTACGCAGCCCGTCCAGAGAATCCCTGACTCCTTTTGGGGAAAATGAATCTGTGGCCACCCCAACGTACGACCCCCCTTCAGATATTGAGAGTGAGGCTGAGGAGTCACCAGGAAATGCAGAGGCCATGTCCAAAGATCAGCTGCTGCATCGCCTGCACAGGGTGGAGAGGAGCCTGGGAAACTACAGAGGGAAGTACTCTGAGGTGAGGCTCATAATTAAATTTTCCACCCAAACTCTCCACTGACGGTTAAGAGGTTTAATTTGTTAGCTAGTTCTGATATACAGTATATCATGATATAATGCCCAATCTACTCATCATCTCTCTCTCTCTGTAGCTTTCTCTCACCCTCTTTCACCCTCTCCGTATGATTCTCTCTAAACTTTTCTTACTGTTTTTTCTTAGCCTCTGACTTACTTCTGCTTTATTTTTCTACAGCTGGTTACTGCTTACCGAACCGTGCAACGAGATAAAGAGAAAACCCAGGTAAATTTCACAATCTACAGTGTCAGTTAATATGTTTTGTGATCTTGATACTTCACAGATTGCGCTTTCCCTAGGAGGTCATTTTCGAAATGAATTCTTATCATGAACTGATCGGTTGTACGTTATTCTCTGCTCTTATCCTCTCAGGCCATCCTTAGTCAAAGTCAAGATAAAGCTCTCCGCAGGATAGGAGAGCTGAGGGAGGTATGGCAACAATGTGATTGTTGTTATCTCGTCATGTCAATATCTTAACCTCGTGTATCTCTTCCTTTGGGCTATCAGAGCAGACACGTGCTCAGCAAGCACTAGTAACAACAGAAGAGTGTCTACTCCTAAATTCCTCTTCTGAGATTTCGTCATATTGCACACAGTACCAACACAGCAAGTTCTTTATCTAAAACATTGCTTTTATTACAGTATTGGATTTATAGTCAGGACTTAACTGTGTATTCCCTTAAACAAATCTAAATAGTTTAACATAATGAGTTTTGAACGTATTTGATGATCTCCAGGAGCTTCAAATGGACCAGCAGGCCAAGAAACACCTGCAGGACGAGTTTGATGCTGCCCTGGAGGAGAAAGACCAGATGATCACCGTCCTCCAGACCCAGGTCAGTGTGTGGGTGTGTGGATATGTGCGTAGATACATGTTGAGGACACAGCCAGAGTTTTTAATCTTGTCAAGCCAAGAAAGTATTAATTCATGTTGGGCAAAAAAACTAACCTCAATATATACATTTTCTACCTCAAGATACATTTGCAAAGAGCATGTCATACAAACAATATTTACACTTGTTTTTCTGTAGTGGACTACAGCGTATCTCGTGGTCACTAAGTACACAGGGTACCAAATAACTGACCTTTGCGGTATGAATATTGATGCGGACAATAAATGAGGATGAAGGAAAATGCACAGACTAATGCATGGATAAAATCATGCCACATTTGGAAAATTAAACTCTCCTTGATCCCAGTAGTAGAAGAGGCTTCTTATCTCTTAGCTGTGGTTTTGTCTCCTTGTCCCAGGTGGCTCTGTTGAAGAAGCGAGTCAAGGGGGTGTCTGATGGTGCTGTGCCACCTGAGAATGAGGCCTCTCAGTCTGCAGATGCTGTGGACTCTGCTTCAGCCCCACAGAGCCCCTCTAAGGAGCCAGAAGTAGAGCCTGGTCCCACTGAAGGTAAGCACATATTTATTACATATGCACATATAATTTGAGTAGATGTATCATGTGTAATGGTTAAATAACAATTTGAATGGTTGTTGACTTTAGAGTTACTATTTAAAAGCCGTGACTAGCTTTATTTTGAGAGTGTTGCATTTTGTCTTCTGAGCAGAAGAGGGCAACAGTGATCCTGCCAAAGTGATGGAGGCACTGCAAAAGAGAGTGAAGAGGCAGGAAAACCTGCTGCAGAAGTGCAAAGACCTGCTGCGAACACACAAGGAGCGCAGTGCCCAGCTTAGCAGTGAGAACGAAACTTTGCAGGAGCAGCTGCAGGAGAGACTGCAGGAGCTGGAGAAGATGAAGGTAGCCAGCCTTTGTGTATTAACAACTACATTATACCAATCCTCATCCTGCTCATAAATGTTTATTAATGGAAATCATCAAGGAATTTCCATATTAAACTATTCTATCAAACTTCCCACTAATCTCCCTTTTTATACCAAGACCAGCATCACCTATAAGATATTTTCAAATGTAAAACTGTTAACCAGATATTTCAAAGGAATTCCCCAGAGACAGCCAGTTACTAGAAATTGATGTGGCGGTGAACTATAATTATGATGAGTTTTGATTAATATGGGGTTGGGTCAAGATGTTCCAAGTCACTCAACAGTGTATTTGAGCTATTGAATATAATGTTGTAAATCTTCTTCCACAGTCTTCATGGTCCACTGATAATGTGACTCCATTATCTCAGTGACACAGTGGAATGCTGTGGTTCTCACAGTCCGAGCCTCCAAACACTCTGGCTCGGCTCCAGGAGCGGGGTTCATGTCATGTCAGCTTGACATGAGTGGAACTTGATTTTTTTTCTTACTTCAAACAATTTGCTTTAGTGCTAAGCATACGGCATAGATACTATGATGTTTTGTAGCATCTACTCGCCAATGTTTGTTGGTAGAAAGACTTTGTGATAATAGACAGTTTGTCTGTGTCTATATGTTTGACTTGCATACTTTGATTTTTGTGTACTGAATCTGAACAATGTTTTGGAATTGGGCCTTTCCTGTGTCAGGAAGAGCAGAGGTTAACAGGCGTTTAGCCATCCTAAACGGCGTGGCAGCATCCTGGAATGGCTGGCCTGTGCTCATCCTCTGCCTCTGACAAATACCCTGTAAAACAGGCCAGCTGTCCACAATCCAGTCCTTCCCTCTCAGGGATTTTAGAATTTATTATATACTTTCCTGCTTCATAGAACAATACTTATTGTGTAAAGTGTACTGGCATCAGTGCATTAGTGTTATGGATTTGCATATGGATTTTTTTCTTGATATTGATAGTAAAATTCTGGATAATAGCATATCTGTATTTTTATTTCTGAGCCTTTTTGAACATGTAATGTTAGTTGTTGCATCGCTCTGTAAATCAGTTGGTTGAGTAGACACTCAAGCCCCATTACATTGATCAAACAACTGGGAAATATTCAGTCCAGCATTTCCTCTTTAGTAACCACCAGCTAAATAGCCGTGGCATAGAGACACAGCTACTGCAGGCCACTGCTGCTAACCTGGCCTGTAATTTGGGTTGGCTTGTTGGTTAAGCTGGGCTTGTATAGACTCTGGTTGCTTGCCTTGTGGGTGAGGTCTCCTGGGTGGTGTAGCAAGCATCTCATTTTCTGTGTCTGGCTGGTGAAACATATATTGCCTGCGAAAGACTACCACTGTAAAGGCATGAAAAGTGTCACTACTTTGAAGAACATGCAGCAAGTTACACATCATGAAATTTGAGATTGCCTAATTGTATTTGGGTCATATATATGTTTATGTTCATAGGAACTGCACACCACAGAAAAGACAAAGCTGATCACTCAGCTGCGTGATGCCAAGAACCTCATTGAACAGCTGGAGCAGGACAAGGTGAGGGAGAAGAGTCTTTTATGCTTTGGCCACATCTTGACTGAATATCCTGCAGACCCTCTTATTTATGAAATACAGCCATGTTTTTTACTCTGCCACTGAGGAAAGAGGTCAGAAACACTGCAGTCCCAGGTTTTTGCTCTTAAACTTTGACCTCAGCTCTGTGGGATAGACGGCAGCTCATGAGATCACGTTGAGGAATGCACCGACAAATGTCCGAAATGATTACAGGCCCAGAACCTGATTCAGAGTGAAAAATGTAAAGACAATGCTTGTCAAATTAAATTTAGTTTGAGTGTATTTTTATCTCTGTCTCTGAATGTAAAACCTTATTTTTCGACTATGGCTTGTTGGTATTTAGGGAATGGTCATTGCAGAGACAAAGCGTCAGATGCACGAAACTCTGGAGATGAAAGAGGAGGAGATTGCTCAGCTACGCTCCAGGCTTCAGCAGGCGAGTGCCCAGAGAGACGATCTGCAGGAGCAAAAAGAAAAGTCTGAGAAATCAGGTGAATGGAGTCCACCACTACTATAAATGAGCAGTGAAAAGATGTTTATGGTTGTCTTGACGATATGTTTTCCTTTATAGCTTTTGAAGAACTTGAAAAGGCTTTGGGTGTAGCCCAAAGGGCAGAGGAGGCCCGAAAGCAGCTGCAGGTTCAGCTGGAAGAGCAGGTGAAAGAAGTAGAAAGGGCCAGTGAGGAAGAGAGGAAGAGTTTGCAGCAGGAGCTCACACGAGTTAAACAGGAGGTTGTCACCATAATGAAGGTCAGGAACTGTCTGTCATCGCAACACTCCCTTTCCATCTGTTTACATTTCAAACAGGAAATTTTTTGCATTAACTGTTTTCCTTTTCATCCTTTTTTTTTTTGGTTCTTTGTTAATAACAGGGTGTCTGCAGGTCTTTAAAATGACTTATATTCAATTTTATAAATGTTAGGCCTGAAAAGTCATTAAATTTGAATTCCTTTCTAAAGTTCATTATATTTTCTTAATCCTTTTTCCATTATTTCTTTTTGTCAAATTTATTTGAGCATAACAACAGTTCATAAAATTATCTGGTCAACTGACTGACCGTATTCCTACATGAAACATGCACTGGACTAAATATACAGCACTAATCTTTATCATTATCTGTAATGCTTTTTGCATGCATTTTTTTTTAAAGATGATGTCCAAAAATGTGTTGTTAAATTTGTCTCAGAAATGTCTTACAAGCATCATATTCAGTCCTCTGATACCTGCAGACACCCTATAATATCCAGAGTTGTATGCACTTAAGGTCCAGATTTCTGTTCACATTATCAGATATGATAACATACATTTCAGCTGCAGTGAACACTAAAAAGACTAATAAACAGTCACAGTAACCAAAAATGACCAGTTGAAAAAATTTCCTCTACTCTCTTCCACACAGTGCAAGTAATGGTGATGCATTTTAATTTTTTTTTTTTTTTTTTTTTTTTTAATTGCAATAGTTAATCTACTTTACTTATATTAATATTGTAGAAATCATCTGAGGAAACAGTTGCCAATATGGAAAGATGCCACAACGAGGCACTGGCTGCTAAAGAAGAGGAAATAAGTGCCAGAATCAACCAAGCTTTGGTGAGTGCTTAAGATTTTTATTAATTTCATTCACCCCATAATCACATACAGCAGATGAAAAACAGTTTTAAAAATATGAATTGGCAAGCTGTTTGTTTTGTGTTGGATGTAGGAGCAATGCAAAGAGCAATTTGCCCAAAAAGCCAAGGAGCATGAACAACAGACTGCTCTTGCTCTGGAGGATGCAGAGTTACAAAAGACAGCTCTGAAGGTAGAAGCTGACAACAAGGTTAAAGAGATACAGCTGGAGCTGGAAGCTGCAAGAACTGTGAGTTTTGTACCACTGAATACATTTGAAATTGTGTTTAATTTATTTAAGAATAATCTGTTTAGAAACATAATATACAGTCTGGTTTTAGTTATTTCATAATCATGTGAAATTATTAGCTGCACTGATCTTATTGTGTAATAACCTTAATATCTCTGATTGCAGAGAGTGCTGGAGCTTGAGAGCTCCCTGAAAAAGAGCTGTGAAGATGGATCAAGCCTGTCCCATGAATTCTCCAGTCAGTTGGACGAACTGAAAGCTAAACACACAGAGCAAATATCTGCATTAGAGGAAAAGCACCGAGAGCAGCTGGAAAAGCACAAGGACACCTTAACTCAGCAGCATAATGCTGGTCTTGAGGAGGTCAAGGAAAAACATAAAGTGGAAGTGGAGACCATCCTGAAAAATAAAGAGCTACAGTTCCACGAACATATTGAAGACATGAACCAGAAAACTTTGGAGAAATTGACTACAAAGGAGACAGAGATAGAGGCACTTTCCATTGAACTCTCTGAGGCATTGAAGAGTAAACAGCTTCTGGAAGAAAGGCTGACTGCAGCTGAAGATGCTGATAGTGTTGCTCAGCAAGAACTCGAGCAGAGGCTACAGGATCAGGTGGCAAAGCACAATGCAGAGATTGCAAATATTAAGCAGGAACATGAGCAGTCTCTTGGAGGTATGGAGAAAACTCTGAAGGAGGAACTTAACACATTAAAAATTGTTTTGAAGGAGAAAGAAAAAGAGTTTGAAGAACACATGCATAGAGAAAAAACACTTAAAGAGGAATTGGATTCTGTGCTACAAGACCTGAATATCAAGGCTAAGGAACTGGAGGGTCTTCACCAGAGTTTGTTGCAAGCTCAGTCTGAAAATGAGAGCCTGAAGGAGTCTGGTGCAGAGTTAAGTAAGATCACAGCAGATTTTGCTCAGTGTAAGAGTGACCTGAAAGACTTGGAGTCCCAGTTGCAGGTAACAAAGACTGATTGCAAAGACAAAGAGGAGACACTTCAACAAAGGATGAAGGAGCTTAAAGAACAGGAACAGCAACTACAACAGGCTAAGAAGGAACTCTCTGAGCAAGACAAATCTTATAGTGAAAAACTGAACGCAAAGCAGGAAGAAGAGGAACGCCTGAAGAAACGGCTTGATGCTGAAACAGCTGCCCATGAGAAGAAGGTTGCAAACATTGTGAAGGAGATGGAGGGGAAGCTCAAGGCACAGGAAACAAAGATGGACAAGTTAAAACAGAAGGCCAAAGAAATGCAGGAGAAATTCAAGAAAAAGCTTCAGGAGACTGAAGAATGTATGAAGAAGGAACTTGCAAAGAAGGAGACAGAGCTCCAGCAAAAAGAGCAACAAGTTCAGGAGAAAATTCTAGAGATGGCCCAAAAAAGTTCTCAAGGCCTCAGCAGTGCAATGTCAGAATTGCAGGCAAACCATAAGGAAGAACTGGAGAAATTACATGACACCCATAAAAATGAGATTAAGGAGATTGAGCGTCGTTGGCAGGAAAAGTTGGGACAACAGGAAGAAGATATAACAGAGAGACACTCACACACACTACAGGAGAAGGCGCAGGAGCTAGAAGAAATTTCTCAGCAACTCAGCAGGAGCAGAGAGGAGAGTGACAAAGTCTTACATGAGATAAAGGATTTGAAGGAGGAGCTAGCAATTCGAGAGACCACTGTACAGAAACTGCAAGCTGAGCTGAGGGAAGCTGCAGTTAAGCTTGAAAGTTTATCTCAGGGTGAAGTATTGCTCAAAGAGCAAATGGAGTCAGTGGAGAGGAACCTTAACCAGGCTCTGAATGAGAGAAACTCCCTCCAAGATCAGCTTAGTTTGACTGAGGAAGAGAGCAAAGAGAGGGTAAAGGCTTTGTCAGATAAGCTTGAGGAAACTGAGAAACAGCTTAGAGCACTGGAAGCTTCCACACACCAAGAAGGTGAGGATTTGCAGAAAAAAATTGAGGAGAGTTCCACACAGCTGCAAGCCAAGGAAGCAGAGTTCCAGAAGCATTTAATAACAATAAGCAACCAAATGGAGCGTTACTGTAAGGAAATTCAGTCTAAGTTGGATTGTGGTTCTAATGAACTCTCTGAAAGAGTTGAGTGTAGAGTGAGAGAGCTTAAAGACAGAGTACTGTGTAATCAGAAGAAGGTGGGACATCTCAAAAACACTATCCTTACTAAAATAGATAGAATTTGCACTTTAGAAAAGAATCTCCAGCAACAGATGGAGGAGAATAAGAATCTATGCATTTCACTAGAGCAGATGACTGCTCAGGTAAATGCTCACTCAGAGCATATTGAAGCCTTAACAAGTGAGAGGGAGAGCCTACGGAGGACTGTTGAGAATCATTCTCAATCTATCTCTGAAAAAGTCAGTAGAATTGAGGAGCTTGGTGAAGAAAACAAAACTATATCAGAAAATGCGAAAACTCAAGACTTGCATATCAGTAACTTGGAAAGTATCATCAATGACTTGAAAACGCAGTTAGCAGGTAGCAAAATGGAGAAGGAGGAAGCCATAACACTGTTGAACCAGCAGTATAAGGAGGAGAGACAACAGGTTGTTGCTCAAATGGAGGAGGCCATTGAGAGATTAGAGCAAGAGAGAAAGTCTGCTGTAGAGCAGGCTGAAACACTCAGGAACAGTCTCTCTGAGCTTGAGAACACGGCAGAGTCTAACTTAACTCAAAACCACAATACTGTTATTTCTCTGCAGACCAGGCTTGAAGACATGGAGCGAGAAATCTCTGCCAAGAATGAAGCTTTGGAGAGGCTGACGGCCAGTATCGACAATCAGTCCATCAGCAAGTCTGAGATGGACCAGGCATTGAGTGAGAAAGAGCAGAGGGTCAGTGCACTTACCTTAGAGCTTGAGAGCTGCAACGGTAGACTTGTTGAGCTTCAGGAGCAATTGGCCTTAAAAACAAAGGAGTGTGAACAACTCACAGCTGACCTCAAACAGCAACTTAGTATCAGGGAGAATGAAAAAAGAGAGTTCACAGAACAGCTGCAGCAGACCCAGGCACAGTTCACTCAGAACGGTAATCTGGACCAAGAAACAGTGGAAAAACTACACACTCTGGAGAAGGAGAACCAAATATGTAAACTAGAACTGGAGAGTCAGAAGGAAGAATTTGAAAAGATAAAAAATGAGATCCTCAAGAGCAAGGAGGAGAGCCTGAAGGCAGCTGAAGAGAAGTTATCTACGGAGAGTGCTAAGAAGGTATCAGAGCTCAAGAAGAGGGCTGAGCAGAAAATTGGTCAAATAAAAAAACAACTAACCTCACAGCTTGAGGAAAAGGAACAGACCGTCAAGGCTCTACAGACTAGCTTGCAGGAAATCAAGAGGGATGAAGCATCCACCAAACAGCACATAGAAACCTTAGAAGAGAGGGGAAGGAAACTTGAGGAAGCTATTGTCAAACTTCAAGAACAGCAGGAGAAACAACTTGAAGAGGTTCAGAGCAACGAGAGGCTTGCAAAAGAAAAGTCTTTAGAAGAATTGAAAAACATGTATGAAGAGAAGCTATCTTCACATCAAAGAGATGCAACAAACCAGGAGGAGCCCAAAGCAGTTGAGACTGAATCAACGCTACAGGAAGTTAAGGCAATGCTCAAAGAAGCAGAAGAGCAGAATGGAATCCTTGTCGCTGAAATTAGTCGTCTGAAAGAAAAACTTCTTGAGAAGGATGCACAGCTTGATCAACAACAGGCAACTGTTTCTTATTTAGAAAAGGAGGGCCAGAATCCAATAGAACCAGAGGTTGCAGTTAAGCTTGAACATAGCAGTCTAACCCAAGAAGTGGACAGTGATTCTCATGAGTCCCTCAAGAATAAACTGACTGAGGTGAAGAATGAGAAACAGAGGATCCAGAAAGACTTCACCAGGTTGCAGAAAGATATCAGATCATTAAGGAAAGAGCATGAGCAGGACCTCGAATATATGAAGAAAGAATTATCAGAGGAATATGAGAAAAAGTTAAAGTAAGTCTAAGACTGCAGGAAAATAGAAATAGATATAAATCAGAGTTAGAAAAAACTGCATTTCTTGACAAGAACATGTGATGATTCTTTGTACTTAAACATTTTAATTTGTTTGGCCTCTCCATGCTATTTTTATATCGCCTTTACCATCTTATTCCCATAGGGTCGAGTTGGAAGATATGGAAATGAAGCACAATTCTGGTCTGAAGCAGCTAATGAGGGAGTTCAACACACAGATGGTTTTGAAAGAGAGGGAGCTTGATTCAGCAGTAAAGGAGGCTATTGGTGAGGCGGAACAAAATAACTCAATATTCACTGAATGAAACTTACAACATGCACAGTTATATTGTCTGTGAACTATGAAAAATGAGTGTGATTGAAACTCTGATCCTTGGTTGTGATGAAAACAACTTAGCATATTATAGCCTTGTTGTGTGTTTTTTAAGCCACACAAATAACTAGCTTAAAATAGAAAATCAAAGTAAATATGATTGACATTAGGGTGGAACAAGGACTTGGAAACTGATTGAAAGCAAACATAATGAACTTTTTAATGTTTAACAGTGGGTGGAACAAAATTCATTTTTCAGTGGTTAAGTGAACTTGCATTCCAAACGGGTTGTGAGTGAGTGAGTGGTTGGAATATGAGTTTGGAGTTCATGTGTGCTAACTCTGGCTTCTTTCCCTTTCCTCGGCACAGGGAAGGCCCAGAGCGTCGAAGCCGAGCTGATCAGTAGCCATCGTGAAGAAACCATTCAGCTTCAGAAGATGGTGGCCCAGAAAGAGGATGACTTGCACAGAACTGTTCAGAAATATGAACAGGTTCTGCAGGTATTGTACAAACATGCCAAACAAATAACAGAATAAATGTGGGGTTTTTTTCCCCTAAAATATGGCTATTTAAGTGTTTTGTTAAAACTTTTCATGGGATCAGATTATTAGCAGGACATGATATAGTTATTTGTGCTGCTCAAGAAAGGAGAATCACCCCATTTCTTTACTTGAATGTCTCAGTTATCAGCTTGTAGCCAGTAGTCTGTATTCTCTAGTCTAAAGACGTGAAACATATACAGTGTACCCAATGAACGCCTGCTGAAAGATTGACACTTCAAACATCTGCAAATTAATGATAAAGTGCAGTGAGCTAGTTTGAACTCCATTAAACCTGTTTCCCTCTCTTCTCTGCTTCTAAGCATAATTAAAGCTGGTAGGCCTGAAATGTGGCAGTGGGCAAGTTGACCAACATACTTGAGCTGTGATGCTAAGATGAAACATAGGAAATGACTCAGCCATTGTTCTCTTTTCTTCAGACTCGAGAGGAGGAGATGGGAGACAGAGTGTGGCAGGTTCAGAAAGAACTGGAGGAGTTGCAAGCAAGGAGCCGTGGTAATTCTGAGGTATGGTATTTTCAACCTGCACATTTAATGGGTCAACAAATATCAACCCTTAACAGGTTGTCACAAGCTGGCGCTTATTTTTTATTTTTTTTTCTGCTGACTCCAAGCACATATTGAAATGCATAGCTATTACAGTGTCAAGGTTATGTATAGCCCTAGAGGATTCACGGCCATATTGTGATTCTGGTGAAGTCAAAAGTGTTAACAGTCACCACATAAAAATGAAAATGCAGTTCTGCAAACTTTGGGGGAAGGACAGATTTTTAATCATGGCAGCATTACTATTTCGCAAAAGCATTTTTCTTATTTTTAGATGCTTTTTTAGATGAATAGATCCTTTAAGATACTTTATTATTTGGAGGTTTGAACCCAGTTTCCCCTCAGGGATCAATAAGGTATTTGTGATTCTCATTCTGATTCTGAATCACAATTAACAGACATAACAGTTATTATCAGTTATATTCTCTTTTGTTGTGGTTTGTAATTGAAGAATTCTGTCTGAGAGCTTAGGCACAGCTTGCTTACATACTTCGCCCTTACATACTTCGCCCTGATCACTTCAATGATGTGGCTGCTCTCCAAAGCACGCCGGATGCTGCGAAGCTAGTTAGAATTAGTCTGGAATGTTCTCACTGGAAAACAGAGATTGTGAGGCAGCAGACAGCCTCAATCCCTGTTACCAATTATCATTGTAAGAGGTGATCCTGGGCCTTAGATTTATGCTATAGGCATACTCTCAGGCAAGTTCTCCATGCTGGAAAGAAGCCAGATAGAAGAAAACTACTCGGGGGAGAAGTTTTACCCAGGTGTTGGCGTGCCATGAGACCTCCACACAGATTCTTCTACTCTCACACCAAACACACACAAATGTAAAGAAATACACTCTGCTCTCTTCTGCTTCTCTTTGCTGCATTTTTCCCGGGTGAGGTAATAACTTTATGGGAATTGTATTGGTTTATGTTCAAGAAGGCCTTTCCTCAGCAAGGGCCTCACAAACCATTTTTCATGTAGACAGTGGGTCACTGTGCCTCTGTGTTCAATATCCTCTGTGAGAAAGACAGGAGAGTGGAGACTAACTCTCTTTACATAAATGTCAAGTTGTTGCTGTTCTGCCATTTACCAATAATTTATTGGACTCTGCAATTTAAGGTAAAATTGACAGTTTGTGTAACCATTTAAAATTGGGGTATACTCATTTATATTATTTAAATATTGTGTATTTTAATCAGTGTTTGCCATTATCTCTAATCAATCCAATACTACTTACCATACTACACACTACCTAATATACATAATGCCAGTTGATGATGAGTTACAGCAGATTGAGGTCTTAGAATATAAAATACTTAGAACTTTTTCTTTTTTCCCCTAGATGAGCACGGAAGAACTAAAGGTATGTTGGTTGGCTCTAATATCATTATTTTTACTGCTGATATCTATATGATTCATGTCATTCGATCCCTGAATTACCACTGTAAAGAACAATTATGTTTTCAAAGGAACCATGAACCATTAATAGGCACAGTGTCTGCAACAACACAGATTTGCTCTGTACTAATCAAAGATCATACTAAAAAGTTGAGGCTCCAAGGCATCAACTCTTCCTTCCAGTCTTTCCAGTTCTCACAGTCTTTATGCTCTGTCCTGCTCATCCCTCTCTGCTGCAGGCTCAGCTTGCTGAGAAGACGACTTTGCTGAGCGAGATGAGGCTGAAGGAGCAGGAGTTTGTTGACAGAGTGAGTATAAGGCCCTGTGTGTGTCTGTGTGTGTGTGTGTGTGTGTGTGTGTGTGTGTGTGTGTGTCTGTGTGTGTGTGTGTGTGTGTGTGTGTGTGTGTGTGTGTGTGTGTGTGTGTGTGTGTGTGTGTGTGTGTATGTGTGTGTATGTGTGTGTGTGCTCTGCTCAGGGACAAGTGGACATGGTCTGCACAGCAAATCCCTCTCACTGTATTCCCAGGATTCGGTTGCCCTGCAGCAAGAGGAGCTACTGCTCTCCTGCTGCATCAAGTTAATTACACAGCACATCTGTTTACATTTGGCTTAACCCTATAAACAATTAAAATACCCCCTCCCACTGTTTTTCTCACACACATCATCATTCTCACAAATATTCCCCATGGATGACCATCACAATGCAGAGCTCATATCCTATGCAGCAATTAGACTAATTCATAGAATAAAACCAGTGGAGTGAAATTGTTTTTTTTAATTAACCTGTGTGTTCATTTGTGCTTCTCCACGGTAGATCCACTCGCTTGAGGACAAGATTAGATGTTTCCACAAAAACTCTGTTGTAACTCATCTTGGGAGCACATTGAAAGGTAATGTAAACATTATGAATGAATTTTCCTGGATTTTAGGCAGTTTTACTTGTTTGGGCACAAGACAGTTGCAATATGTAATACACAAGTCTTATACTACAATACCAGTGAATTTAAAGGAATACTTCATCCATAATAAATTGTATCAAGTACTCAGTGTGTGCTACTCTCAACTCCTGACAGAGAAAGATTTATTTCCAAGGCTTCATGGTAAACTAATATTCTTAAAACACCCGCCATCTCTGATCCAATAGAAAAAAATAGGTCATAATTTTACTATTTCACAACAGCAAAATGCTACCAAAAGTTTTGTTTGAAAGCATGCGCGTTTCACTGAGCAAGCTGCTTGGACAGACATACTTGTGCACGCACGCTCCATGAAAGGATTTTGCGGATGTGGTCTTTGCAGTAAGACTTAAGCGAAAATATGTGTTTTTGGGAAGCACTGAGCATTCGACAGGATACCAGAGACTTGGAGTACACAGCGAGACCAGGGTGAGCTTTTTAAACACACCTTTTGATAGCTTTTTGCTGTTGTAAAATTACGACCGCAGTTGTTCCCATTTGATCAGAGATGGCTGACATTTTTCACATATGAGTTTACCGTGAAGACTTTCAAGTAAAGCTGTCTTTGTCTGGGACTGAAGGCAGCACACAGTGAGTACTGGATACAAAAAATGATGCATTATGGGTGACGTATTCCTTTAAATCGACATGCAAACATAGTCTGCACATCTGTAAGATAGGATACTTAACTCACTTGTCACTGTCAGCAGGCGTATAAAGTGCATTCAGAACATTCATTTCACAGACTGTAGATTTCATACGCTGTTTTGTTATTTATGTGAGCTATAGTTTTACGTGCATGTCCCTAAAGCGCAGCTGCTCTGCAGGTTCTGGGAAATTGGTGTTTTACCGCAACACCATCAATCTGCCTAGTCTGCTGCGTACGCATTGCTGTGCACGCATCAGAAATATGGAACAAGAGATAGGGAAGTGGAGGATTGTGTGTGTGTATGAGAGAGAGAGAGAGTAAGAGAGAGTGAGTGAGTAGTGGGGGTGTTTGACTGAATTCTAGTCTCCTCTTAGGCCTTCCCTGCTGGTATAATAAAGTGAATCTTCTGTCAGAAGGGGGGGGGGGGGGGGGGGGGGGGGGGTGAAAAAGTCATCCTTGGGTTTAATGGGTTTTGCAGGTTGTGGTGTTAACTTTTCCCACACAAAACTCAGCAGCAGTTTTTCCTCTCCACCAAATCTTCACCAATCCCTTTCAGATGCACACATCTCAGACCTACTGCTAGCCCACCACACCATCCTCTACATCTCTGTTAGGGAAAGTGTGTTCCTCTCATCACGGGTCTGTTTAGCCTCTTTAAACCAAATACTCCCTGGCTGGATTCTCTACCCACTCTGAGAGTTGTGGTTCCAGGTGAAGGGGCTGATGAGAAAGCTGCTGGGATCTGGTTTCAGGTCTGTCGCTCCCCTCTTAGTGGAGCAGCAGGCTCAGCTGGGGCGGCATGGGGTCAGGAGGACAAAGGCCAGGCGATTTATTAGTTGCCCGTTTTTTCACGCCTGGTGATCAAAGTGTGTTTGTGCTCCCCAATCACCTCTGCCTCGCCCTGTTCCCTCATCATGATGTCTCTGCCGGCACACCCGGAGACATTTGGTGTCATCTAAATGGCTATTCCAGAGAGGCAGAGGGCAGCGGGGTGTTCAGTAGTCTGCACTCCGCCTCAGTAATGACCTGATGGAGATAGTTAAGTGGTAGAACCAGTAGCCTAAGTGTTACCAGCCTTGTGCACATCGTAATGTAGTTTCCCATTCATATTTTTTTGTTGGATGGTGGTATAATATAGCTGCGGGCAGTGTATTAAAATGTGGTCTCTAACGCTCTTGCAGTATTAGTGTGCTCCTGCTGAGCCTTGCCATTCTTTCCTGTGTGTGTAGGTGCCATTCAGGTTGAACTCATGCCTCTCTGAAAGTGTTTATGTATTTGGTTGCTAATACAAACATGATGCCGTGTACAAAAACAATTGCCAGAATGCAGTAGGAATGTTGGAGAGCTCGGTGAAGTTTGCCATTGTTTAAATCTGGAAGTAAATTAAACTTTTACAAACCAGTTATTATTATTTTTTTAAAACTGCATCCTGGTTTGAAACATTGTCTTATTATTTGCTCAAAGGAGTGGTACAACAAACCATTATGTAAGCACATTATTGTGTGTAAGAGTATATGTTTGGCATGGCGCAACAAAAGATTGCATTGTGCAATCACTCTTGTGACATGACAGTTGGGTGTTTCATTATTGACCAAGTGTGCATAATAATGTGACTGGCTGGCTTTTGAATTATTGTTTTTTGAGATTAAGTTTTGTTTGTGTTTCAGATCCAGGATACAACAGCGGTGATGCTCTCTCCGAACCCACTGAGTTTGAGTACCTGAGGAAAGTTTTGTTTGAGTACATGATGGGACGGGAAACAAAGGTGTGTTATTTTTATTTTTGTATTTTCTTCTTGAATTATTACTTAGCTTCAAAACACCCCAGTGACACTATACCCAGTAATCTAAGTCCTCAGTCTGAGTCAGTTTTATTTTAAGCCTATGTGCCACTGAATTGCTTTTTTCCCACACAAAACATGAGACCATTGAGGAAGCCATATAAAAGTCATATTGTGTCCAGTTTTGCAGGGTCCAATTAACAGCGATGTCCCTAATTAGGCGTGCTGTTGACATGGCCCTAAAGCCAGCGGGATTTTCCCAGCTCCTCAGTAAACAGTTAGCCTTTATGACGACCAGGCAGGCCTCCCTGTGTGGAAGGATGTCCCTCAGGCTGCCTGCTGCACATAGATCTCGCATGACGCTGACGTGCCATGTTAAGACTTGATAGCCTTGTTTAGTGTTAGTTGAGCGGTTGGGTTCCCTAAACAGCAGTCCTGTTTCTGATTATCCCTGTATTTATGGGGAAATGCATGCACTCTGGCAGATGGGCCTGGAATTGATTATGCAGATAATAGGGTTTTTCGTCCTGTTGGGCTTTTTAATTGTCTCAGAACAAGCTTGATTTGATTGTGTGATGGTGTCAAGGGTAGGGGTTCACAGTGCATCTGGCCTTTTTGTGGTGAGCTTAATGATATTTAAATTTTGTGCAGCAAGCAACACTGAGACGCACAATCCATTCAAGCAAAACATGAGTCTGTGCAACAAGCAACATGAATCTTGCAGACCATAATCATGAAATCCTGCCCTGAAAATGAAGTTCAAGGACTTGGGGTTCTTCTTATTGTCAGAACGGTAATTCACATCTTTGTTTTTCTCCTCGCAGACGATGGCCAAAGTCATAACCTCCATGCTCAAGTTCCCTCCAGACCAAGCGCAAAAGGTGCTGGACAAAGAGGACTCAAAAGCAATTGTAAGCATCTGTTTCCCTGCTGAGCCAGACTTTAATTTACTCATTCACCACAAGCCATTTCAGTCCCCAGTGTCCTCTTGCTCTTAAAACAATATACTATAAGGATAAATCTCGTTTGAAATATTAATAGATCTATGCTATGACTATATCGAGGCAATTTTAATCATCTATTAGCTTTACACATACCCCATATTGTGTATGCACTGCCAAGGAGAATGTATATCATTATGTTGTGGGTAACATGGGAAAATTACACTTGTTTGAATGCTCCAGACACTTGAATGAGTGTGAAAGTCATGTTGCTCGCCTGCTAACTGGAAAATTGTAATAAGGTGGTACATTGTCAATTTGGATTAATATTATTTCTCTTTCCACAGCCTTGGTTACGATGAGTGTTTTAATCTTTCGGCTTCTGGCATGGAGATACGCTGCTGCTGAGGGGCAAGACTGCCATGGATTTGATCAAGCCCTTCTCTTGTCTGCATTTCTTGTCATATAATATGTGTGTGCGTGTGTGTGCATATGTGCGTGCGTGTGTGTACATGTTTTGCTATACATTGTGAAGACCAACTGTTGAGAAACCACTGTTCTTTTGAGGACAAGTCGAGTTGTATGCACATTTTGGGTGGTCCGCACAAGGCAGTTTTTGCTTGCGTGGTTAAGGTTGGGTTAGCGTTACACATGACTCGATTATCGCTAAGATTAGGGAAAGGCTGTAGAGCGGGGTGGCAGCAAAAAGAAAAACAAAAACAAAACAAAACCACACTGTTGAAACACAACACGTGCAACTACAAAACACTACAAAAGCAACAGTAACATACGGGCCTAATCACATACTGTCGCCTAACGGTTTTCATAGGTGTTTTCTTACCTGGGTTTACTCGGTGGGACACCCGGCAGTCTTTGTTGTCCACAATCCTGGCTGGTTGATGGTCCATGCCCCCATGATGCCAATCTGACCGTCTTTGAATGGTTCGTAAATTTGTGAAAAAAACTGTCTGCTTCTCTGACCGACGTTTCAACGAGTTTGCCTTGTGCTTGTGAAGTTCAGTGCCTTAGGGAAACTCCTGGGCCATGTTAGCATGGAGTGAGGGTGAGGTGAAATGGTGCTCCAGGTTTGAAGATTTAAAATTTGACAGTCAAGTCTGGCATATCAAGTAAGAGGGTTTCCTGTGTTGTTTAACAAAAAAACACAATTCCTACCATTCAGGTAGAACTGTCCTGTGCTCCTCTTCATATTTGCGCTTTTTTTTTTTTCTTTTTTCCTGACTCCCATGGTCATTCAGTCAGTTAGCCTGGCAAAAGTATGTTTTATGTTTAGGATAGAGTAGCCATGTCCATGTCGTTTTTAATTTTAAAAATATCGGCAAATTTATCAGCAGTATTGTCAAATATTCAAATGCAAATGTATTAAAAAAAAAATACTAAAACGAGAACACTGATAGAACTGGGCCACAAGAGCAGGCAGAGAGCGGCGGGTTTGCCACCCCAGCTGTCGAGAAAGAATGTAAGTCAATGCAGTGTCCTCACAAAGATAGCAAAACCTGTGTGTGTGTGCATGTGTGTGTGTGAGAGAGAGAGAGAGGCGTGAGTGTGTGGGTGGTGTACGGTACAGTGTGTATGAGTACAGATGATGTATGAGGGAATGGGAATTATGCCAGAAAAAAAATCTTTCATGATTCTAGTTTTACTTTGAAATTAGGGATGTTAATTTATACATTATGTTGTAGATGAGGATAAACTGTTTCCTTTTTATTTAGACTGTTTATAAAGATTGGCTTGTGCAATAAATTCTATCACCATGTATTGATGCTGATGGTCAGTTGATTTATAGGTTTGTGTGTTGTGCTGTCTGCATCACTTCCTCTGTAAAACTGTAAACGACCCTTTAACTGTGCACTCGCACCACATTCAGATACTGGCCTCTAGGACCTTGTTTGTTTACCACAGCTTTTCTATACTTTATATTTTGTGGACACTGACAAATAGAAACCCAAAAAAACACAATGTATATTGTTATATGATAATTAAAACTGTACAATAGGGCACACTATGACTGTTGCTATACATTTTCAAACCAACTAATTAAATCTTATTTACAGTACACTTTTTTGTCACTCTTTTATCCTTCATTACCATGTCTTGTGCTCACAATTTTAAGTGATTATGTCATTACACAGCTATATGTTGAAATACAGGAAACGTAGCAGTCCAAAGGCCCTCAGATAACTGCATTTCCTGTATTTCAACATATCATGTAATGAGATGAGCAGCCATCTGATAGCATCTTGATGTTAAAGATGCAGTTATGTGAAGCATATTTTCACATACTTAATCAAGGGTGGCCTTTGGCTTTTATGCATTTCTTCCCACAGCAGGAGTGTAATCTGAAACAGAGCCGTCTGAACTTTCCATATCAAGGACGCATGAACAGACACACATTATCATGGGAAGAAGATATTGAAGAGCTCAGCACAAAAGAAATCTGCAATTGCTTATGATGTATTAAAAAAATAATAATTAGCATCTACACTGTGGCTGGGAGGGGGATAGAGTGAAACCTGTGAACAAAAACGCACCATTCCTCATTTTACAGAAGACAGCTTGGAGTATTCCCGAGGACCCCTGGTGGCCCCTGGTTTCCATCTGTGGACCGCTCACCTGGAAGGAGTGCAAATCACCTGGACAACATAAATAAACAAACTTGCGAGGATGGAGGTATATCAGTGCTGATGGTCACTGACAAACGTTAGGTGGCAGCACTGCGCCCTCCACTCCCAGCCTCAGTGAACTGAGCCCCCAAAGCCCACGGGTGAAATGTGATGCTTGCGCCTCAAAACCATTCGCGTCTTACCATGACCGCACAAGCAGCGTCAGACTAACGATAATTTAAAGAATACAGCTTCCGGTTGTAAATTCCACAATAAAACCCTCACTGACAGCGTCGCGTCCTTTGAAATAGAGATGCTTTTATTTTGATGGGAAAAACCAACCGTAGCCGGTGTTGCTCTTGGTGTTTGTGGCTGACTTGACGCAGCCGACCGCATTTATCTCCGGGATAGGGAGCCTGCGAGCAGCAACTTTCTCAGACTGACACAGAATGGAGAGAAGCTGACGCACCGTTATTTACCGGACCGTTAAGTTTCATTCTCAAGCTCTCGCCCTCGCCATCACAGCCTACATGGTGTGCTAGACCTTAGAAAAAAAAGTTGGACGGTACTTTTTTTGTAACTATCTGACCACTGACGCTCTGACAAATCCTTCTGATTTTCTTCTTTTTTGGACACTTTCACGGCGTTATTACGCATGATGCGCAAAGGGATGGCTCCGCTTCTGAGACAGAAAACGGGAGTACAAAATGTTTTTTATGTTTATCTCTCTATTTCAGTGGCTTATTCTTATAACATTGACTTAGAACATCCTTTAGTGTTCCGTGGACCAAATTCTAGTTTTTTTGGCTACTCTGTGCTGGAGCATTATCATGACAACACACGCTGGTGAGTCCCATACTGTGCCATTATGATATTTACTGTTAGGCTACTTATGCAAGGCTGCAGTGAAGTTGAACTTTGAAGTGCAGGGTGCATCCTACACCCCATAAAAAAATGCAAACTAAAAAAATATGCGTGCACAATATTCAGCAAGTACTTCCAGTAATGTTATCGTTTACTTGTATTTTTACCTCTAAGCTATTTTTACCTGTAAATAAGAACTTTTATCATTTGGCAGGTGATATGGCGGTTATACACATTGAAATAGAGGTGCCTAGTCTATTGTCTTCCCTCTGTTAATTTCTACAGGGTGTTAGTAGGGGCTCCAAGGGCAAACTCTACCTACAGTAGCTCTGTGCAAACTCCTGGAGCTGTGTATAAGTGTCGAGTTCACAGCAACCCAGAGCGCCGCTGCACAGAGATGGACCTGGGAAGAGGTCAGTCACCACATGCTGTCGCTTCAATATTGAAGCCTGATGACAGGAACAGCCGCAGGACTGCTCATGCACTCACACACCACTTCATATTAGGGCACAGCTTTCAGAAATTAACACTAATCTCACATGAAAGTTCATTTCGTGGTATAAGTTTATTCCCTGGACCAAGAGTTCCCCTGATGTGTAGCCATCACTGCAGTCACACAGACAAGACCTAAGTTCACAATATGCCAGGGGTGTTCCTGCAGCCTTTCCTTCTGCAGGCTCTGCACAAACTCCCCAAGCATCTGTTTTGTTTTATCAGAATAATACAGCCTTATACTAGTCTTAACAGTGTGACAGTTGTTCTTTTTGTTACCGGAGCTGTGATTCAGTGGATCTGCAAGTAAAGAGTGCTCTTTATCCAGGCGTCCAGAAATATTTTGATAAATATGATTAATGATTAATGCTTCTGCTAATATTTTCCAAGCACTTGAGCCAAAAAGTTCAGTTGAGTTGTAGAGTTGCCCCCCACTCCCTCAACTCAAGCTTGTGGTCAAAAGAGCTGGGGTCCAGGCATGGCTTTAATATTAATCCCCTGCTCTGTGAATGTGTCACCAAGAAAACATACATTATCAAAGTGAGCATCAGGGCAGACATGCAGCCCCTGTGTGTGAGCTGCAGTCAGGGAACCACATGGGCCAGAGGAGCTAACCTCTGGTGGGCCCGACTGAACTTACAACAGATGGTCTTGGAAATGGCAGTGCTTAGAACTGCATACCATTATACTGAATCAACTGTCTTGAGGTGTGTCGAGTGGTTTTAATTTAATTTGATATTCTGTCTCTAAGCGATGTAGCCTATTTGCAAAACATCTTTGTACATTTTGATTTGCTTTATTGTGCTTATTATGCCCAGTTGTCTTCATTTACTCGTTCTGGACTTTTTGTTTTTTCCTCTGAAACAATGTAGTGCCTTTAACAGTTTCAAAAGAATTTAAACTCACTGATTGTAATATAATATCAGTAAATGAGCTGCTAAAGCTACTTTTTCTCATTTAACATTATGTGTCGTTATTCCGCATGGCTAAAAAGATCAACAATGTTGCTAAACTCTCCTTGGCTGTGTCCTCAATGTGCCCTTTTCTTATGGATTGAATTCCTGTCTGGAATATACAGTAAACTTTATCTTAAGCTGATAGTTAACCACTTTGTCAGCATAGACTTAAACATGCTTGCATGACAGTGGTAATGTGTCAGGTTAGATTTGTTATCAGAGAAATAGTTTATTTACAGTATTCAGTGTAATTGAGCCATACTGTTACCCACAAACAAAGCAGTTGTTGTGAAATAGAAAAGATAGCCACAGCGTTTGGGCCGATCTTGTGCTTTCTGAACAGTTTAATGCTGTCCAATGTGTCAAACTGTCAATTGTGTCAACGTCATTCATGCGTTCAGCGAGGATAAAGAATGACACCTCAGAAACGAAAGCTGACAATAGCTTAAGTAACCTGCTCCAAGACATCCTCTGACCTGATGACTCAACGTCTGAAAACCGCTCTCATTGTCTTTCAGGAAACAAGCCGAGGGAGTCGTGTGGGAAGACGTGCCAGGGAGACAGAGATGATGAGTGGATGGGGGTCAGTCTGGCCCGCCAGGACCGAGCCAACGGCAAAATATTGGTGGGTTCAGGGACAGAGCACTGCAGTCACTTAAGCAAATTGTTTAATGCAAACCATGTATACTCGTAAAAACAGACTCGATTATACCACCATCACTGCTACAAATGTCTTACCATGAACCGCACTGTTAAACCACAGCTGGTTCCAGCATCAAAACCCTCGCCTAGTAAAGACTTTTCCCTCCATTCCTCTGTTTTCAGGGAAAGGCCAGTGCTACATCCTGTAGTGAAACTGAGTGTGTTGAATTACATAAGGAAACAAGACTGCAGTTAAAGTAATGATTTTTGAGTGATTTTTGCAAACACAAAGCTGAAGTAACAACTGAACCAAGCAAGTTTTGGAAATTGTTGTGGGCTTACATAATATTGTGAAACATGTTGCTATTTTTTTGTGCTGGAATAGTCAGTGGAAAAGGGCTTCTTTTTTCATCAAAGCAGATATTTGTTTATAAAAAAGGAAAGGGTGATTTAGAGAGATCAGCAGACTAACTAGTGGTGCTAATCCCGGTGGTGCTTGGCTGGGTGTTTGCACAGAGATCATAGGGCAGCTGGCTCAGTTTGTTTAGGCTTCAGGCCCATCCAAGTGCAGCCTTTCATTAAACGTTAACCCCAGTGTCCTGCCGTGGATAGTGAAGGACTTCTCTCCGGCCCATGGGGAGACCCAGCAGCCCTGTGGGACAGTCTGAGGGCGACTGCTGGGCTGGAGAGCTCTTGAAGTCCTCCTCAGTCACGCGGATGTTCTGTAAACACTCCTGACAGGCGTGAATGTGCTGGAATACCTGTTGTTTTTAATTGACTTCCTCCTTAGGGAGTTAGAAAAATCACAAGACGTCTAGATAACTTTTTGGCCAGCCAAAACCAAATTATTTTGAATATATTCCTCTCCGGTCCTGTTTTTTTTAATCTCAGTGGAATCTGTTGGCGAGATTTTGAAACCATTACCCTTGGCTTTTCTCGTCAGTCAAAATTTGAAGACTTCTTGGAGTTGTCGATGGCAGATGATTTGAGCGTGGAGTTGTATAATGAGAAGCCCTCTGTTCCAGACATTTTGGCTCTCCTGTAGGACGATGATAAAAGAAAGGTAGTGACTCTGCGGAGCCACGTGTTGGTGGGCCTCTCCAGCGAGCGCTCATGCTTGTTTTTATCTCATCTGAATGGACTCACGTTTCTGTGCGAGAGGAGGGAAACGGCTGCTTGGCAGATGTGAACCGTGGTGATTTCATCTGCGCTCTCAGTGAGGGCCTCGCCGTCTGACCAATCAGCTCTCGAGCTGAACAGGAACATGACAACAGCACAACTCCATACTTGGTCTGCTTCTGTCAGAGAAACAAAAGCATAGCAGCCTCCTTTATTACTTCTATGCGGCTTGTCTGCTGCTGCATGCAAGCCTCAGAGGTTTTCCTGCTGTATTTATGTCAGCTGATTGTAAAACTGCTTGTATTATCCTAAAAGAAGCAAGTGAGGATAAGATATACTTGAGCAGGGAGACTTTTGCCAATATTGCTCGCGCTGTTGGCCAAGTTCTGCTTTGAAACACGAGTGTTTCTCAACAAAGCATCTTGCTTTCAGACAGTCATCTGACGCCCTCCGTGTGCCCGCAATCTGCAGACCTCTTATATTCATTTAGATTGGCTGTGTGAGGGGACTGGGGGAGTTCTACAGTGCAAAGGGAAATGAGCTGAACTTTGCCTGTAGAAACGCGTCCAGAACTGTCCTGAGATCCACAGGAGCCTGACCGCTTTTCCCAGGGTACCAAATTGTTACCAGATTTACACATTTATGTGGCATAATTTGTGCAGCAATTGAAATCTGTCCTATATGATTTTTTTTTCCCTAGTTGCTCACTGATCCATGGAATGTGATGTTTTGAAAAACACGGCGGCAAAATATTGTTTTGCATTGCTCGCTGTTGGGGGTTATTGTAATCAAACAGATCTTTGGCAGAGAATTTTACTCCCTATTTCAGTTGCAGCATAAAGCAGGAATTACTTCTCTGTCTTTTTATCCACTTAATTAATTTATTTATTTATTTTGCCATGGAATGCAGCGTCTCCCAACCTTTTAAACTTTGTGCACTTTGCCGACCCCAGCTGAGATGCCGGTAAAGCCTAGAGGAGCTCGTTTGAAATTAGGAGTAAAAGGAGCTCAGGCGTTAATGCGAGGATGCTGTCGGGACCGTGCTCTCGCTGCACACAAAGTGCTGTTCAAGCAGCAGGGATGTTTCGCTGTAGCTGAGATATTCACACCACAGACCATGGCTGTTATGGTCAGAGCTGGATGGGCTGTAATTCCCCGCTCATTGACGATCATTTGACAGCCACAAAGTCGCACTGACTCCAGCCCTGCGAGAAAGGAGCTCCTTTGTCTGATCTACACATGAACATGGACAGATTACAGTCTGAGATGTTTGTGTACAGAATGAGCATGTGTCTGATTTTATTCGGTTCCCTGTGTGTCTCGTGCAGGCCTGCGCTCACCGTTGGAAAAACGTCTACTACGATTCACAGCACGTCCTTCCCCACGGATATTGCTCCATCATCCCTCCAACTCTGCAGGGGAGGACGCGGCCGCTCATCCCCTGCTATGAAGGTACAGTATAGACACCATGGTGGACAAGCACACCAGGCTGAGGTATTTGCTGAGGCTACGCTGAGGGTGAATTGGCTTAGTTCAAGCTGTGTACCCCTCATCTGTGGATGGGGAGTGGGAACAGTTTGTCATGGCACATGATCCCCGCAACCATCACCGTGAGTTATGGAGTCTTTCCCCTGCTTCAGGCCTCTGACTGGTGTTTTGGCACTGAAGGCTCGTAGGAGGAGAGCCTTGAAGTGTGTTCCCTCTTTTTCAATCCAAAGCAAGTACTCTGGCAAGCCCCAGCACCTGGGCTTGTGAAGGACACACAGTTCGTTATACTGAGGATTAAATATCCAGCACATTAAGCATTCAGCCAATGGAGACTTAGATTTGTGTTCCCTTTGCACCTTTTTGCAATGAAAAATGTTTACGTAAAGGTATAATTGTGGTGGAGCATTTGTTGAAAAACAGACCTTGGCTTGCTTTCCAAAAAAAACTGCTGGTGTTAGAGAAGTATTTGCATGCAATGTAGGTGAAATTACTTGTTGTTGTACAATTTGGTCATTTATGGTCGTAGTAAATCAAGTCCAGTTGTAGTGCGTTTTATTTTGGTTAGCACGGAGGTTTTCCTGTACCCACGGTGGCCCGATTTGGCCCTTCGCAACACTAAAAATCAAATTTCATCCGAAAAATAATGTCCTGAGGATTTAGCTGACTCATGCAAGTATGCTCTTTTATGTGTTTTGATTTGTGAATAAGAGCTATTTATCAAAGGCTGCTTAAACGTTAATTGCGCTCCCAGGTCAGGATTTCACTTCCTTCCGTTCCTCTTGTTGCCGACAGTTTTTCGGAGGGGCCAGGCGGGCTTTTCATGGGTTCGTGTGTACAGTGCATTCTGCGAGGATCCAAGCACAATATTTTTTGTAACTTGAGAGCACTGTGCCCCCCCCCCCTCCAAGTGAGAGCTCTTGTTGAACGTGGTGTTGCACCCTTTTTCTCAGTCTGCTCTCTGCCCCCAGATTCCACTTGGATGGGACTGCTACTTTGACTAGCTCCATATGGAATGCAGGAAGAACTCCAGTAAATGCTGGCTCAGGCACACAGTGAAATAATTTGTGGTTTGTTTTTTCTTACAGACTATAAGCAGAAGTATGGGGAAGAGCATGGCTCGTGCCAAGCAGGGATAGCGGGTGTTTTTACGGAGGTCAGTAACAGTGCATGTTCATCTTTTTAATCCATGTGATACCCTGTTTCTGTTAGTGTAGTCATACTGTTAGTTGTCTGCTCTTTGTCCAGACTTTGTTTTGTTGTCTGGCTCTCAGAGTCCTTCAACATTAACTTCAGCCAGAGATCAGCCCGTCTGCTGTTTGCTAAAGTGCTTGAAACACTTCAACTGTTGTATTAACAATGACTTCACCAAGATATTTATTAATGAACAGTTTTATATAAATAGCTTTTATCTACCTTCCATGAAGTTTCTGGTTTCTTATCTGTATGTAGATTATTATTTCATGTGTTGCGTCAGTGTATAATATGACAAAAAAAATTAACATCACCAGCTGCCCATCAACCTCCATGAGTGCCAAAGTTCATTTTTTTTTCACTCACTCTTTGTTGACTTTTTGATCTGTGTGATTTTGAAAATAGTTGCCTCTGAGGAGTGAAAACTTCACTTATAATATTATAGGAGAAATGCCAATTTTTTTCATTTCTTTTCATTTGTAATGCTCCCCAAACTGTTTAAGACACTGAAAGTTCTGTATAGTCAAGCTCCTAACATAGGGCTGAGCGTTAAAATAGTAACAATAATTATCATAATACATTTTCCTCAATATAAACATTTTAAAAAATGTTTAAAAAAAAAAAAAAAGCTCACTAAAATTTCCGTATAATTATGTCCCATGATTGATGCACAAATAGCCAATCATATAGCAGGAGGAGAGAATGGTCCAATTACATGCCAGGTTATGAACGAAGAGACACAGACAACACACAGGAACTTCATGCTGTTTTATTTTGGAGGGCTAAAGGAGATGAGCATAGCAAGGTTTCTACAGATGTCACTCAGCAGCAAAAAGTAGCTTTTACATGTGACACAATAATTATTTGATATATATTGGTGTAATTGTCTGATAAGATAAATTTTATCATGACAGTATTTTTTTACCATATCGCACAGCCCAGTCCTTGCAAAAATATCTAAATATGATTGAAACTAGCGAAGACCTTTCACTCCCAAGCATTTGTCTCCACATGCAGGTAGGAAAGCTCACCGTGGCCTCACCTGACCTCTGCTCCGTTCCACAGGAGCCTGTGCTCAAGGAAAAAAAAAAAAATTCCCTCCCATGACAGCACTGAAGTACACACTAGGCACACTGTCTTTTTTCCCTCTAATATATTATGTCACCCATGGGAACAAAATAACATTTTTTATATCTTATTAATACCTGTTGGTCTTAAACAATTGTCATTTGATGCCCAGTCTGGTTTGTAATCAGTCTAGGAAGGTGAGGTTAGTAGAGGAAGGTCAAATAGATTTAACTTTTAAATATCTGCGGGCAAAACTGTGAGAGGAAAATGTACATATGGAAAAACCTCAGAATTTGAAAAATGGGCTTTATGTTTGACAAGTTGAGACAATATTTCCCTGAAGTTGCCTCCAGATATGTTCAGTAAGGGTCCTTCTCAAGCTTCAAATTACAGTTACGCTCAATTAAGGACATACAGTACAGTATGGTGCACACTAACTTAATGTAAAATGTGTCCTCGGGCCACAGGAAAGCTCCTAGGGCGGATCGAGTCTCACTGGACGAGGATCTTTAATAGCGAAAAGTCTCATTGAAGAATGTGGAAATGCCAAGCCATGCTTTCTTTTTTTTTTTTTTTTTCACTTCCATTTTATTTCTGCCAAACATCATTTTCAACCTCAGCAGCAGGTCTGTTGCTAAGTTTAAACACTTGAAGTCTCCACTGAAACTTTTTTTAGAAGTTGGACAGCGCATGCACACACACTCATAAATATACATGCAACACAAGCTCATGCACACACTCACAAACATGCATATGAAAGTGTACGCACACACACGCACACAGAAAGAGAGAGAGAGAGAGAGAGAGAGAGAGAGAGAGCTTTGGTTGCACAAGATGTTTTCCTATTCTAGTCCAGATATTAAAATGCGGTCAGCTCGCTCACATGATCTGCTTGTTGGACATTTTACGAGACATTGTATGATGTGTTATAAGACAGTGTCAGAGCGCCTTTTTAAGTCTTGCCCAAGGCTGTTATGAACGCTTCGCATGGCCTGAAAGAGTGGAACGAATTGGATGAGGGGTTTGAATCTAGCACCTCATCAAACCGGCAGAATGTTATCTCCATCTATCAGAGCAGAGCACGAGTCACACCGCTTTTCCTTACGCACCAAGAGACTGAGCACAGCACAAATCATGTTTAGTTTAGGTAGGTCTGCTCTTATTTATTTATCTCTCCGTCCCATTAAACATGATAAGTATGAGCGCTGTGCAGATGGAGCGAGAAAGCTGCAAGGAGCGCGTTAAGTGGAATCTGACCGAGTTACATAACATGGTCTCTCTCTAGTCATGTGAATAAAAAAAAAAATAAAAAGTCCAACTCACTGGGAGAGTCAGAGTAGTATCTGTTAAAGCCTTTGGACAGATTCTCCTCAAGGAATGTGAGGAATTTAAAAAGAGAGAGAGAGAGAGAGGGAGATGGACAGCTGTAAAACCTTATCCCGGTCTGACCCGTGGTCAGTTTGCCTAGTGGTCCGCAGATGTTTGACATCATAGCACTGGGATGTGCGTGCTCAATAAGGTCCTCATTGTGTTTAGTTTGTTTGTATCAGGGATATGGAGAGCTCAGTGGTCAACAATATGAGAGAGATTTCGGTTTCTGTTTTGATTGGCAAAAAAATAAAAAATGAGGCCTCGGGTGATGTGTTTCATGCCGTTAATGAATCTCAGTGTGCTTACAGTACGTTCTTCCTCTCCATTTTCAAGTGTCATGATCTGGGCCATTTAATTCCTGTGAACTGTCACAACAAAAAGCTGCGAACAACACATCTCACCGCTGTAAATTTTGCATGGGCTCTGAATTCCTCAAAACATCAAAGGAAGCCGCTACAGCTGGCATGTCGTCTGGCGGTGTGGTTAAGAGCAGATAGCACAAACAGTCTGTGGCCACTGGTTAACCAGAACTTCACCCAGCAGCACTTTTTTTTTTTCCCCCCTGTTACTTCTTCTCAGCGGGCTCTGGACGTGCAGATAGTATTATGAGCGACAGCCGCAGTCAGAGTTTATCTTCTGAATTGATTGGGGGCGGGTGGTCTCGTCGCTTTCAGGAGCTGGTGGTGATGGGGGCACCAGGGTCGTACTACTGGACTGGGACGATTAAGGTGTACAATCTGACTTCTGACACCTTCTACAGCCCAAACAAAGAAGAAGTGGACTCCCACAGATACAGCTACCTTGGTGAGAGTCGGCTTTTTGAGGATGTTGCTTTTGCTCAAGAATTTCAAACACTCCAGGGAACTCTGACTTTTCACCTCTGTGTCTTTAGGTTACGCTGTGACTGCTGGGCATTTCTCCTCTCCTAATGTAATAGACATTGCCGCCGGGGCGCCTCAACACAGCGGCAGTGGAAAAGTAGGCACCCCGTCTTTTGTATTGTTTCTCTAAATGTGTTTCTGTGCCACTTGCTACATTGATTTCTTTGCTCTCTCTTGCCCAGGTTTACATATTCAAAATTGATGGTCTATCTTTGGTGAAGAGTTTCCAAGCCTCAGGGAAAATGGTATGAGCTTGGATGTGGTCTAATGTTATTCAGAAAGGTCTCTGACACAGCCCTGTTTCTAATCTCCGCACATATTTTGAGCCGAAGCTATGGTTTTTCTATCATCAAGTCGGCTTCTATCAGAGAGAACGCAGCACTGTTTGTTTAATGCAATCTATCTCTGGGATTATGTAGTTGACGCTCGTGAGACACGGCAGACACGCTACTCTAATTGCTTTCTGAACGAACCGCATTGTTTACGTCAAGCGTGCATTAAGTGTTAAGCGAGCAACAGCGGTTTGAAGAGGAGACGCTCTTGCCAGAAACCAAAGCCAGGGAGGTAGCTAATGCTTTCCATTCAGAGTAAATAAAAGAAAATCAGGGTAGATCAAAGACCTAAGTTGTGTAAATATCCCTTTAATATCAGTGTAGATATGAAAGAGACTATAAATCCAGTCAGATTGAGGAGCGGATGAGCTGCCTGTCTCGAGGGGACGGGGAAAATGCATCTCTTTGGCGATGTGGTCTGACCCAATGCTCTGTGGCTCGGCTTGGTTCCAGATGGGCTCTTACTTTGGCTCCTCATTGTGTGCAGTTGATCTGAACCAGGACGGCCTGTCAGACCTGCTGGTGGGGGCACCCATGCACAGCCAGCTCCGGGATGAGGGCCAGGTGTCTGTGTACCTCAGCAAGGGCAACGTGAGTGGGATCTAGGGGGTCAGCGGGAACATAATATCATAACTTGCAGGTTTATTGTACTATGTCATGTAGTACGGTGAGACCCCTACAGAAGTGCTTTCCTGCACCGGTATTGCTATTATTATTATTATTATTATATTAATACAGTGCTGAGCTTTCAGATACATTCATGCTTGATTCATTTCAGACTGCAGGTGTTATCATATTATTAAAATGACACAGTGGAACAGTGTTTGATTCAGCGGTGAGATTATTTTACTTACTAAGATTAGGGTCTCCGTTTGTACCTTTTAAGCTGTTACTATTAGTCAAAGGGAAAAGCTCAAGTAATTTCACGTGTTCCCAGCTCAGCATTATTGGAATTTTTTTACCCAGGCCAGTGCATGAACTATTCTGTTGCCTGGTTGTGTTTTCAGGGGGTGATGGAGGAGGCAGGGCTCCTGAACGGGGACAATGCCTACAACGCACACTTTGGAGAATGCATCGCCTCGATTGGAGACTTAGACGACGATGGTTATCAAGGTCGGTACAAAATATTAATTCGTTATAGACGATTATAAACAGTTTGAAAGGAGATTGGACAGTACACTTGTTTGCTTTGAGTTTTTATTCTTCATTTTGACAGTGGAAAGATAAAGAGGAAGACAGGAGGGAGAGCTCTGCTGGGACTCGGTCCCAGGACAGCGCAGGCACATGTGTTTCCGTAGGCGGGAGACTTCACCAGTCAATTGTCTCGGGGCACATATAACATTTTGTAACAGTCACAGGTCATTACCAGCCTCTGGTCAGAGGTCAGAATGGAGACTGAGTTTTAGCTTTTTTTGGTATTAGCTCTATAATAACCCTCCTGTGGTCTATGAATCTATAATCTTGGCAGTGGCAGCCCCTGTGTAATGCTGTTCAGCGTCATTAGGGTAACATTGTCCTGTATCCAACTAACAAAGCTGTTTCCTCTGTCATCTGGAATGTAAAAAGGTCATCCAGTTTATACTATTTTCAGCGTCGGCCTATGAGCAAACGTTGGCCGGCCGAGATGCTCGGTAGGTGCAGCGAAACCCAGACGTTCTCACAGACGCTTCACTTTGATTACCCTGTGGTGAGGGAGGATCTTCAGAAAATACTGCCCTCTCTCACCCTTGTGTGCTCAAAATCATCCAAATGGAGTTATACACAAACACACACACACACACACACGCAGGCGTACATTTACACTGTCTGTTTTCCTGGCACTCGTCGGCTTGGCTCCGAGGGCTCAACTTGGCATGCGGCTCACACTCCGGGCTGGAAGCTGTTCCCCGGGTTTCATCTTTGTCTTTAGATATGCTCCAAGGCCTGCAGCCTGGCACCGTGTGTGTGGAGAAAGATGGCAACTGGGAATTATAACTCACCAGGCCTTACAGAGTGCAGAAAGATTCGGACTAGACCCCTAAACTGACACTAATCTACCATAACAACATAGCGGCTATAATTCAATTTGAGAAAACTGCCATACAAATCAGCGTATATGTTCTGCTTGCCGAGTCGCTTGATTAACTCTACCTTTATCTAGTAAGCTGATTATAGTTTAATATTCACTACAAGAGTGCTACTGACCCCGTTTTGATCACAACCATTTGTGCTTTGGTATGCTGCACTACATGGCAAAGGAAATGTTGTGGTTTCAGAGAGGAAAGTGCATATATGGGCTTTCTCCAGAGATGGGAGCAGGAGACGTTGTTTCAAGCTTTTTTTTTTTTTTCGCTGGCTCTTTATAGTCTTTTTTTTTTTTTTTTTTTTTTCCACTCTCTCAGAGTTCTCAACAGCTTTTATGGCCACTGACAACACTTAAGTGTCTATTAAGAGACTCACTGTAACAACGTGTTTCACAGGCACTGGCCAGCACACACTGAGCCGAGGGTTAATCAGAGTCTTTATTCTTACACTCACACACATTTGTGTCTGCACTCATTCATTTCTTCGCAGCTTTTTTTTTTTTTTTTTTTTTTTTTTTAATAAAACTTGTGTCTCTGCCCTCTGTTTTAGATGTTGCCATAGGAGCTCCTAAAGAGGACGACTATGGAGGAGCGGTCTATATCTATCATGGAGACGCCACAGGAATTATCAGCAAATACTCCATGGTAAAGACTCTTGATGCTGTTACACACCCCATGCCGAGGACTCACACTTGTTTACTCTTAGGTTATAAAACAGTGCTGTTGAGGGACATTAAAGGAACAGTTCACCCAAAATACAAAATAACTAAGCCGTGCTCCCCTTTACCTCTCGTTCAATCTGTCCATCCAGATAATGTCTGTGATTTTAGGAGGTTTCCAGTATGCTGTGACCCACCTCTCTCTCCCAGCACCCTGATGCAATCCCACTTGGATGGGTATTGTTTTGTGGTGCTCAAACCATCAAAAATTTCCATTTGAAACTGAAACTGGCAAACTGCATCTATCCACAAACAATGAGTACAAATTAGAGGCGGATAGGTACATTTTCCCAGTTTTCTTGGTCAGGAAATAGCTCCCAGAGAAAAAAAATCTTCACCCCCCCCCCGATGGTGGTGGATTATGACGGGTATCCATGTCACTGTTTTCATGAAGAGCTGTTGCTGTTGAATTTTTCGCATATAATTTTTTTGATGTTTTGAGCTCCACAAAACAATATCCATCCAGCACCGATGTACCGCGGTGAAGGGAGACGGAGAAGACCGCAGCAGACTAGAAACGCTGCCAAATCATACAGTAACATCAGGATGGATAGACTTCACAAGGGATAATTGGGAAAATATACATACACACACACACAGACACACATTAATTTGAGTGAACTGTTCCTTTAAACCTTAGATGATTAGTCTGTTAGGGACTTAGAAATATGAACTTTTCTGTCCTCATTTTACAATTTATTTGTCACAGTATTCTTCACCGTCACATTCTGAGTTTTGCCGAACAGCAGTATGTCCATTCCTGCATCTGTGTGTGTGTGTGTGTGTGTGTGTGTGTGTGTGTGTGTGTGTGTGTGTGTGTGTGTGTGTGTGTGTGTGTTGATGCAGCAGTTTGGTGAAGTCACTGAGTAATGTGTGGTAAAGACCCAGGTGGTAGTATAGCCTTGGGAACACACTTTCCACCCACAGAACTCAGTATGAAGCACAGGCCGTTCCTCAGGAGCTTGTTTTCATTAGTGACTACAAAGCATTTCCATGCCGAAAATTAGCCCTCAAACTCCCACATAAAGTAGTCCATCGTCATAACTTAAAATACTCTGCCCTGCCTTTCAGGAGTCTCCCTTTTTGATGCAATAACCCCTGTGTTGTTGTAAGATTAGGGCACAGAGAGCGCTGTGTTTTAGTAGCGAGCTCGATCCATTTAGGCTCGGTGTGTACAGAGTTGCTCTTGCATGTCCCCTGGCAGGTCTTTCTGTATTATTAATCAAAGAGAAAGATCACTTTTTCATTTTCAGCTGTGTGGTCCTCCTGTTTCTCAGTGGGTTGAGCATCTGCCAGGGTTAGGGCTGCGATTTCCAACTGGGCCTCCCACATTAAATGTATGCACTCCATGGTGCCTCGAGGCGCGTTGGATTCAAGCGTTCGCCAAATAGCATATGTGAGCACCACTATAAAGCCAGGCTCATTTAAGTTAACATTTTTCATCAGAAGCAGAGGAGGGGTTGCTTCAAACAAATACGAAGCAGCTATGCAAACAAATACAATAAAACAAAATAATTTATTGAATCCTGTTGTGTAATCTTCCATTTTAACCCTCCTATTATATTTTGGGTCAAGGGGATCCCATTCAATGTTTAACATCTCAAAAAAGATAATTAACTTTTTTTTTTTGCTGTGTATTTAATGACTTTTCCTAATTTAATGGGGATAATTGAATAGTAAGTAACATGTTGATATGTTTTGCTGCATGTCATCCTCTCTCTCTCGCTTGTGTTTCCTATTTCTCTCTACTGTGATAGTAAAAAAAAGCAGAAATGCAAAAATAAAACAACATCTGTGAGAGAAAACAACAAAGCTATGTCCCACAATGTGTTTGTGTTTCCATGTTGAGGCCCATACGTTATATGGGGGCTAATGTGTTGTGTTACAGAGGCTGTCTGGGCGCGGTGTAAACCCCGGGCTGCAGATGTTTGGCCAGTCAATCTCCGGCAATGTGGACATGGACGGCAACGGATACACAGGTACTTTCACACAGCACAGAGTTAAGGCTCGAAGGAATCTCCCTAGCAAAACCCAGGCCATAACATGAACATAACGTGAAGACATCAAATAGGAAAAGGAGGCAGTTCTCTTGCCGTTTTTACCCTCGTTCTCCTGCAACTGCAGTGCAGCAGACTCGTGATGCAGAGGCATCTTGTTTACTGCATTCCACAATGGACACTCAGACTTGGACGGCATAACAAGCAACAAGTGGGGCTTCAGTATTAAGGAGCTCTGGGCTTGGCTTAGGCGTCACACGTGCTGAATACAAACTATCACACAAATATGGAAATGAGCAGCTCAGCCTTTTTATTCACCAAAATGAGGGAATTCCCTTCCCAAGGCTTTTAAGAGATGCAAGCTCTGTGGACATTTTTAAACAACAATTGAAAACTTATTCATTCAGCATTGCTTTTAACTAACTGCAATGCATCCTTTTATTCTTTTATTCTGTTCTTTTTCATATCTTTTATCTATTGTTTTTATGTCATCCTCTGTTTTACACATTTTTCTGTCTCCACATCCTCCTTTGTCTTATCTCCAGATTTTATATATCTCA
This sequence comes from Myripristis murdjan, assembly GCF_902150065.1. Classification (NCBI taxonomy): domain Eukaryota; kingdom Metazoa; phylum Chordata; class Actinopteri; order Holocentriformes; family Holocentridae; genus Myripristis; species Myripristis murdjan. The sequence goes on from NC_043994.1 coordinate 22,232,559, forward strand.
TTGACTGTGTTTACATGGACTTTAGTATCCCGGTTTTGAGGCTTATCCCGGCTTTGAGCATATTCGGGATATGATGTTTACATGGAACACAGAGAAACCCGGTTATTCATATCCCTGTATACATGATAAATACCAGTAACCCGTTTTCTGATCACTGCATCCTCTCTGCGCAGGCGTGTCGTACGTCTTTTACGTCTTTTATTTACAACAGATTGAGCGGGAAGTGTGATATATTTATTATATTTAGAAGTAAGCCAAACATGAGACCTCTGTGGCTTCTAGCGGGCTTAGCGTTAATAAATACTAAGTACTGCTTCTTCAGTATTTCCACCGCGACCTAAGTTGTTCAACGGTGCTCAACAAGTAAGCAAATGTAGCGTATTCCCTCAGAAGAAAATCTATACCGCTCATGGAGAATATCGTCAGGAAATGCCAGCGGATCCGCGCGATCCCTAAATCCTCTTTTTGTCTCCGTAATGAGCCTCGGACAGTCCTGGCTCCCAGGTCCACCAGATCATGAATGAACGGTGACGCCATCTCCAAAAGAGTTAAATGGTGAGATAGCGCCGCTTTTATAGCCGGGCGGGGTTAAACTTAGCTCATAACCTGGTCAGGACCAGGTTATGAGTTAAGCATAAGTTACCATGGTGATCTAGCCGGGTTAAAAGAGAGCCACCTTCGTGATACAGGAAAGCCTGGCTTTAGACTCAACATACCTCGCTAACCCACTAAACCTGCTTCGTAGTACACCCCTCTACTCAGCTCCACTCGGCTCGGCTCTACTCAGTACAACTGAAACCGAGGCGAGCCGAGTGGAGCCGAGTAGGTGCTAGCGGAAAATCGCCAGTAGTCATGTTGAGTTCTTTCATTATTTTCAGGCAAATTTCAGTCTTTTCATCGCTCCAAAAATGGGAAGCTCTCGTTGCCGCCATGTTGCTTGTTTATCTGGTGCGTCACTCTGGCGCCTGCGCACACGGTGGGCAGCCGTCAGAAACCGGGATAAGGTGTATACATGCTCCAGTATCCCGGCTTCTATCGGAGTACTCCAGGTAGCAAAACCGGGTTTCTTGAAACCGGGATAAGGTCATAACCCGGTTTCTGAATACGGGATATGGTGTTTACATGCACAAACACAAAAACGGGATACTTAAAAAACCTGATCAAAACCGGGATACTAAAGACCATGTAAACGCAGTCATTGATATTTGTGCAACTGATTGCCTGTTTTTTGTTCTTATTGCAGATGTCACTATTGGAGCCTTTATGGCTGATAGCGTGGTGCTGCTAAGGTGAGTAACAGCCTGGATCACTCTGTATGAGACGGCAGCATTTGTGAAAGGCAAAGCGCTGCTTCTCTTCCTTCGAGAGACATTTTACTGTCCAGCGTCGCCCACAATGTGCTCTCGTGTTGGTTGATGTGGCTGCAGGTCCCGGCCTGTCATTACCGTGGACGTCTCCATTTTCCTGCCGGTCTCCATCAACATCTCTGTGCCTCAGTGTCATGAAGGCCTGCAAAACCACAACTGTTTCAGTGTCACCGTCTGCATGCGCTTCCGTGGACGACAGCTGCCCGGACAGATAGGTAAGGAGGAGGGGAAGCCATAAAAAAAAGTGTTGAAGTTGTAATGACAGAGGCTCTCACCCCTCCCTTGAATTTATGTGGCCAGCAATGGACAAACATTTAATTAATGCTTGCACAACACAGATAAATAGGCTGCCTAATTAGAGCTGAGATCAAACCAAAGTGTCCACTGATGCCGCAATATATCACGATGCAAATGCTGTCATACTATTAATAATATTGTTTTTTAATATTGTTTTTTTGGGGGGAGGCTTTGGAACAAAATGTCTTGTTCGGTTCATAGCACTGTCCTGCATCATCAACCAAATGTCAAATTCAAGTAGGTTGTCAGAAGAGCCTGGGAGTTTAAATCCCAACAGACGGGATGTTTTTGTCCCCGGACTTGAGAATGCAGGCCAGAAAGTTTTGAAAGAGATATCAGCACCTCGTCAAGTCATAGTCAGTGCTACTAATAAACAGCCCAATCAAACGCTGACAGATATATTATGGTAATTTGGTGTTATGGCGCAGTAAAAGCCTTACTTCTTGACCCTTTCCTGGTCATTTAAACTTTGTAAACAGAATTACGCTGAGCATTTCTCTCCATACTTGGAGACAGTCACTTTGGTTAGCCTTTGGCCAGCGGCTGACTGTGGCCGATGGTTACCCTTGGGTCCATGTTTACTATCTGGCCTTTGGGTGCGGTGTCTGTTGAGCGTCGGGGTGTGGTCCTGCTCCAGTGTTTGGGGTGTGACCTTGCACAGCGCCCCCAGGAGAGCAGGAGTGCCAGACTGGCGTTACATAATGAATACGTCCTGGCCAGCGGGAATAAAGCCTCTCTGTTTGGCTATCTGGCGTACACCATGGAAAGTGCAGCACCTCATGTTTGGTGACTCCCATAATGAAGCCCTCCTTTGCCTCCTTTGCAGTGAGGTCATGGTATTCCCTCTGTTGGGGGGGGGCAAACAGTAGGCTTTGGTCTGACTGGGGCGTGTGTGCCACCCCTCCCACTGTTTTAAAAGCATGACACCCTCTTGAAGCAATTATTACAGACTGAGGCTGATTCATGCAGCGGGATCGGGTTTAAAAATGGCCAGAGGCCCTTATATGGTTTTTTCGGAAACATTTGTAATGTTTGACTTCATGCTTATGATTTCTCAACTAGTTCTGTTCCTCAACACCACCAAAAGCCAGGGGTGGAACCAAAGGGAGGGTTGTTATTGCAAACCTTTCTTTCATAGCAATGTTATTTCTGTTCCAGCAGTTGGAAAATTAATTTCCTTTGTTTGTAAATCCTGAGCTGCTCACCTTAAGCTGCTGTAATGCCGCTACAAAAAGGCTGTCTGCACGTAAAAGTGTTTTCAGTCATAGTCAATTCAGCATGACTTCATGTCAGATCTTATAATAGGTTATAATGCATACATCATCTTTTCTTTACGTCTCTGCTGGCTTGTGGCTCTGTGCAGTACATTTTTTACATGGATCGTTATGTCTTTTTTACGAGCATCAACTGATTGCTTGACCTTAGTTTGGTCTGGGATGAATTTGGAATGTGTGATTAGTTTTCTGGTGATATAAAAATGTAGCCTTTAGCAAACACATGGTCAAATTACCTTAAATTACCTTAAATGAACAACACTGTTCATCGTCGCGGAGCATAAATCAAAGGGTTTGCTGTTAAACTGAAGTAATTTTGGTTGATTTGACCAAGAAAAATCAATCACGCTTCAGTTTCCCGTATGACTCCTATTTAACTGACAGCGAACGTAGATATTTTATCTTTTTTTTTCTGATGTTTTTCTGGTGATTATCAGAAAACCAAACCCTGCATTCTTCAAGTAGTTCTCAGGGTAATCTTTGGCCAAAAAAATCATCGCTGTCAGTTTTGATCTTGTTTTTGTCTCTCCTCAGAGCTGCTGTACAACCTGACCGCTGATGCCGATAAGAGGCAGAAGAGCCAGCCCTCCCGCGTCTATTTTTCTCAGAACGGAGCTCAGGTCAGCCTCCTGAGCCAGCAGCTCAGCCTGGACATCAACAGGGAGCAGTGCCAGCGTTACACCGCCTACGTTAAAGTAAGTTTGAATAATCCGTCCCTGCTGCGTGTTGTGTTGATGTCCATGTGTACTGTGTCCTCGTGGCCTCAGCTGATCTCTCTGCTTGTTTCTCATGACCCGGAGTGCACTCACACTGACATTTTGCGCTGCGATAAGAGTTATTTAGTTATGTGGTTGTTTTCCTCTGCTTTTATCTCAGCATACAAAATTGCGGCTTTTTTTTTTTTTTAATGGCCTAATGAGTTTGGACAACCAAAACAAAAGTAATGTCACTGTTGAGTAAAAACCTTGTATGAATTTAGAAATTTCTCAACCCAACCGGTGGAGTAAGTAAGTTGAACTTAAAATGTGAAAATCACCAAAATTTTTCCCTAATATCAATATACATGACTCATGTATGAAAAATCATACATGGTAAGTAATCAGATTAGTGCTCATTCCATTGAACCAAATGGTAACGTTAGTAAAACTAAAATATTTCAAATAAAATATTTCATGCCTAATTCATGACAGTTTTTAAACATTTGCTTGGCATCATCAGTTTCAGAACTGTGTGTCATGATACTGCAAAATTGAAATATCACCACGATAATGAGAGGTTCTTTGGTTTTTCTTTAAATTTGCCACATGGTTGACTCCCACACTTTAAAGGTAATGATAAAGATAATAACTTACAATGCTGAATTATCAACCAGCCCTAGTTACAAGGCTCTCATACGACAACAGAAACGATATTCAGAGCTCAAGAAGACAAAGGAAGTGCTATCAGAGAGGTTACAGAGCGCTGCACGCTGTGAGCTCGCTTGGTGGCAGGCCAGCAGGCGTCTGCACGAGAGTTATTTGTGTCACCCTGCTGAGTTAGGGCAAAGGTAACAGCCTGGCGCTTGATGGTTTGTGAGACTGTTATACTGGGAGTGTGTGTGTGTGTGTGTGTCTGTGTTACCAGCCTCACGTGTGTCCTGGCAGAAACTGACAGAAACAGGAAACAGACTCTCCTTTGTCGCCACATAGTCACCCTATTGTGTTGCGCTGTGATTTAGCCATGAAGCCACCGCGAGGGTCCGCGTCCTGAGGGAACCATCCATGTTTCACCTCCTCCAACATGGAGGCCTGTAAATTTCACCAGGGTTTGTAAGTGGGCACTCCAGGCACTTTCACTGTGGGAAGCCGAGCTGTGGGGTGAGGAAGGGGGTTGTCATTACCACGCCTGCCTCTCCTCTTTCAACCATGCAGACAATAACAGTGATCAAGACTTAATGCCATGAAACCTGGCGTGTGTTTACCCCGTCTCTTCAATAAACCTGGACAGTTTTGAGCTTAACTCAGGAGTAAATCTAACATTTCATATCTCGAAGTTTCATTAACCTTAGTGCAATTTATGTTAAGTAGTATTTTTGCCTGAAGTAAATCTGGCATTTCAACATTTTAACCAAACATCTTCAGGTTTGTGGGTGGCCGAGTGAATTGCCACTCACACATGGTGCCTAGCTGCTGCAATATCTGCGACATCTCTTTAGCTACGAGGTAAACACACTTCACTTTAAGCAATGCTGCAAGAGCCATCCATCAGGCCAGAATGACACGGTACTTCAGAGACGAGCCGTAGTGAGGTCAGTCATTAACGTTACGAGTGTTACTTCAAAGACAGACGTCAAACTTACAACATTACATTACGTTTGTCTGCAAATTTGAATTTGGACTGCCTGGTTTGAGGTATGGAGTGAGTTGGGGCATGGATGAGGTGTCTGTTTAGTCTAGCCAAGCAGCCAGAGTTGGTTGGATTTATATTCTATATTTCCCCATGTTCATTGTGTGGATTATTATCCTATCAATCCATGTGGTCATAAAGTCCACCTGCTCAACAGCAAAAAACAGATAAGAGGCCCAGGGTTATCATACAGCAAGGTAACTGTGCAGTATCTGAATTCCAGCGGACCGCGGCTCTGACAGACTGTTTATACGCTGGAGAACAACCTTAGATTTGTATGATAGAGGGAAAGTAAAGGGAGCAAAGATTATGGCCCAGCTTGATAATGGCCTCCTTGGTTTTATCATCATATATGTTTGTCCTGAGCCTTCGGAGAAGAGCTGGAGAATCACCATAATCAGAAGTGATCTGGCTCCACTCCGGGAGAGGGTCTAAGTCTGTTTGGCCAATCTCATCATTTATCTTGCTCATGTGTCTGCCCACATGAGCCAGTCCTCCCATTCCCTCGAAGAGGTATGCTAATGGAAACCAGCTGGTTGCCCGACTGCATCCTCAGAGGGGGGCCTGTACACCCCCCGGCCCCCCTCCCAGCTAAAACATACAGTGAAAACACAGGATGGAGGCGAGTGTCACAGCAGGGTGCGGGGCTGGTGTTGTGTCAACTGGAACTCCACGCTGGCACGGGTGATGGAAAACCCGCGTGTCAGGGTTGATTGCTCAAGCCCCGGTGCTTGAGCGCCGGTGGGAGCAGCCCGTGAGCTATTCTGAGCCACACTCACGTTCGTAACTGCTCGCACGCTGACCATTTGTCGACCCCGCTTGTTGACTGCACAGTTTAAACACTTTTAAAAGACCTTTGACTTCGCATTTGATGCTAATCATTTAACTTAATCGCACACCGTTAAAGTCAGGTCTGCTCTGCATGTAAATGGAGCAACCGGAGTGGAAAAGACAGGCCCAATTTTCAGCACCTAAAATGCAGTTAAAAGGCTGTAATGGCCACTGAATAAACCACACGCGGGACAGAGGGACACATCACAAGTTAAGACAGAGAGCACGGACCACAGAAGTTAATAGTTCAATCATAACATTTTTTTTTTTTCCATCGTAATTCCTCCTGAAATTATGCAAGTCTTTTATGTTGATCATTTTAAGCATGTTTTCACTGGCAGCAGCTAACAGCATACCAGACCTCCAGATGGTCTTTGTTTGGTTATTTTTAGCTAAATAAACTACACACAGCCCTTTTACTTCAGTGGTACCTCACATTTAGGGAGGGAAAACAATTCTCTGCGATGATGACTGGCGAATGATTAGGGTTCACGTGAGCAGATGGGCGAAGCGTGAGATGGGAGTGAGTAATTCAACACACAAACACAACGCCTACTTGATACAGAAACTCTGGATGTATTACGTTAAGTAATTTCACGCAGTTGGCACATTTATCTTTTTATTTGTTATTTCTTAACTTACTGTGTCAGACTGACCACCTCCAGCCAAATAGCTTGCAGGTTAGTGCACACACACCTCACTCCTGTAGTGTTTTGAACACGTGCCAAGCTTCATGTAGCATGGCATATGATGAGGAACGCACACGAGCTGCAGGAATGCCAAGCTCTAGAAGAGCTGCCAAGACTGTAATGAAGATATTTCAGTTCTCTATCCAACTTAAAAGTGAAACAGAAAAAAAAAAAATCACATTTTGTAGTTGTAGCAGTGTTGGGAAGGCGACTTTTGTAATGTAATCACTCACAGAATTAAAAGTTACTTTGTTAAAAATGTAATAAGTTATTTAACTATTTTAATTACTTCATTAAAGTGATTAGTTATAATATCTGATAGCTTAATTATTACTTTTCTAACAAAAAATGTTGGTAAACAAGCTAGTAAACATGCTTCACACTGCACAGTAATGTTAGGGCCCTTTTCTGATTTCAGAAGGGAAATATTGTTCAATTTGCAGAACTGAAAGGCATTCTGGTCTGACAACACGTCCGCCGGCCTTGACGTGGTCGGCTGGTCACAGGCACGGCAGGCTGGCTGCTCGGAGAAACGTGCATGGATTTGATTGGCAGTCGAGAGGCAATTCAAATTCAAACAAGACAACCAATCAAAAACAACGCTCAAAATTTGAGCGCATACAGCCAAATGAATGGAGCCTGTCTGGACGTAGAGACAGCTGCTTGTACAACATCCTTCCATTGATGGTGTTGCACTCAAATGTGACGGTTTTGTTGTCTGGAAATATGTCAAAACAAGGCATTCCTGCACAGCGAAAAGATGGAAAGCAACAGAAAGAATGTTATAGCCTGTTCTACATATAAGCTTTTTACTGAAAAGAATATATTTGCATATAATCCCTTTGTAATCACCATCATTTGATTAGTAACTGTAATTTTCCACAATTTTTTTCCTAGTAACTATACTGAATTGCATTTATTTTGCAGTTCAATTACATGTAACTAGTTACTCCCCAACACTGCAGGTATGTGTGTGTGCATGATGACCCTCCTGGCTGTGCTGTATATTCTGTGAAGGACCTCAGTGTGATGTTAACATTGCCCAGCGATATGTCTTGCTGCAAGATGTAGTGCATTCATAATTGATTTCAGTCATGCATTTAGTGTTACAACCGTGTTTTTCTTCAGCGCAGCACTGAAAAATAATCCCACTTGTTTCCAGTGCTGTTGCTGAAGTGTTATTTTCCTGGTACCAGTGGGCTGATCTGCTTTATTCTGCCTTGTTTGAGCATATTCATAATCATTCCTTAAACAAGTTAAGCTGCATTGGAGACAAGTGGGATTATCTCATCCCCCTGACAGATTGTTGAGACTGAATATGAGGCTCAAGGACTTGTTAAGGTGCAGGTTGTTTTGCAGAGTTTGCTTTGATGTGCTTCGTGTCCCAGTAAATATATCATTTTAAATATTGCTTTCTTAGATGTTCAGCGCTACTTAAAAACTATTTCTGTGATCGCGTCACATGGCATGTTTACAGTTGAGGTAATTTATTCGCCGCTGTTCATGTGTTTATATTTCAGCAGCCCCATCACAGCGTACTGCACGTGTGCCTTGAATTCATGCCAAGGGCCAATGCCATTTGTGGTCATGAGCGGTATTGTGTAGCTCTGCAGATGCATCAGTCTCCAAGGAAGAGCTAAAATAGGCAGCCAAAGCCCTGCCTGTAGCAGTTGTCTGTTTAATTTAGCTCGTAAAGTATACTCCTGACGGTGCCCTGCTCCTCTGGCCTATATTCCTCTTGGTGTGTGCCCTATATCTCATGTCCCCATAACATTTCCCTGGCACCATGAGGATATTTAAAGGCCCATCAGACCCTATCCTGATGCCTGCTGCTGCTGCTGCCGTCTGTATGGTGGACATCAATCTGTCAAAGCTCAGTGCAGCGAGGCCTTCTCCAGTCTCATAGGACTCAGATAGATGAGGCTGACATATTGAGTTTAAATGATCCAACTTATGACTTTTTTTTATAAGTTAAGCTTTTCAGGCTCAGTAGATGGGGTGATTATGCTGTGTAGAGTTACAGAAGGAACCAAGTAACCCCTCTGGTTACCTCCAATAGCAAAATTGGAACAAGGTTTTCACCCATCTGTGTATCTGTTTGTCTGTTTGTCAGCAAGATAGCTCAAAAAAAGTACAAAGGGTTTTGCCTGAAATGCGGTGGACAGATAAGCCTTGACCCAAGGATCAGCTGATTAGATTTCGAGGTTTGACCTGGGATTTCTGTCATTAGACGATTTTTGTCTTTCAACCCAGCATCTGGAACTTCTGAGGCGACTGTGAAACCTGGAGCGCCAACGATAAACAATCGTAAACCACTATTGACGCTGCAGCTTTGCGAGTTTGAGGTTGTTTTTTTTTTTCAGCATTGGCAGAGGTTTTCGCTCTACCAAGTGCTTTCTAAGTTCATTAACACACAGTTTCGGCTCTGTGTGTCGAGTGATACTGTAAATGTTCCCTTGTGCCGAGTGTGAGATCCTGGGAACATGTGAGCCCCGATCTCTTTATGTTGTCTCTGTATGTTAGCAGTCAGTGTGTGGTTGCAATAAGTAAAAAAGTAAATCTTTTTTCCTCTGCCAACAGAATTTGATGGTGTTTTTTTTTTTTGTTTTTTTTCTCAGACTGTTTTCGCCCCATTCCATCTGTGTGTCTGTTAACAGGGTATCTCAAAAACTTAGGAATGGATTTACATGAAACTTTGCGGAACGGTTGTTCATGGGGAGAGGAAAAACTGAGTAACTGTTTATACCAGTTGGTCAAAGGGTTAGGATTTGGTGAGGGGTGTGGCAAACCCTCTGTTATCGGTCCAATTAAACAACAGAAAGCTCATTTCCAGTTTAGAAATAACTTGCCTTGCCAATTTCTCTGAAAACTTGGTACAGCGGTCACATAGTGTTGCAATACTTTGTGAAAATGTTTAAAAGTGGCTAGAGTTTCAGAAGCACACAGATTGAAACACATCTCATGTCCAATTTCAGGCACATTCATAAAAATGTTTGCATCTCTGGATGTGAAACCAGCAGGTAATGGGGCATGGAAGAAATATTTACCTTTTAGTGAAAATCCAACATGGAACTGACATATCTTGACTGTAGCATTGCGTTGTTGGCAATATGCGCTCAGCTGAATGCCATAATAGCACTTGTCAAAAGTTGGACTACAAAATGCTTCACAAAACAAAAGGAGCAACAGCAATATTTTAAAAAAAAAGAAAAAAAAAATCTGAAATAAATGAGACACTGGAATGAGAAACAAGTGATTCTGATTTTGTTTTGCTTGATTGAAGCAGATCAACATCCTTTGGACAGTTATCACTGACTCTACAATGGGAGAACAGTGTTTGAAAGTACATTTCCTCGTTCCAGATGTACCAGATGGTGGAGTACGCCGTGTAAGAGAAACATGGAAGAGAAAGTGCCAGAAAGTAAATACAATCACGGGGAAAAATGTGAAAGTCAATGGTTTGTTGTTGACAACTGACAGTTTCTGAGCTGCATGTTGCGGTGAAACCCACCAGTGTGGTACTCAGAATAGGTCAAAACAAATCACGAAAATGAGTCACAGTTACTGTTTGACCCAGGTCTCCTCTCCACTGACGCAGGGAGGTTGATCGAGTGAAATAGGAGTTTGCTGCATCTCACAGAGACTCCAGTAGGACTGGGGAGTCCTGACTGGGACAAACTTTGAGCCTGGCTGCCACACTGCCTGCTTTGTTTGCCTCTTTACAGTTGGACAGAAATGTGCAATTCCCTTGATGCCATTCCCCTGGTTTCATTTACCCCAGGCCAAGAAAGTTGATACAATGAAAGTGTATAGCAGGAAGGTAATCATATCCAGCTGTCTTCTATTACACAAGGCAGCAAGTCAAACACCTATTTATAAAGAGTGAGATGGAAAAATATTAAAATATACTACAGTAGTATGGTACAAAAATAAATCAAGTAGGGAAAATGCCATAGAAGCCGTTCTTGTAAGTAAGCTAAATGCTTCGTCTGCAAGTATTAGTAGTAATGGCATGGCTGTATCCTGGAAAAAAAACAAAACATTCATACTAATTTTAGAACAGGGTAGTGTTTTGGTCAGGATTTCCCTAGATGGCTGTGCCAGAGTGAACATTAGTCAATTCTTCTCCAGTTCAGGCTTGTTTTGGAAGAGCAGGCCTTACAGACAGACAGTTTTACTGTGCGAAATAAAGCTCCTCTCGTGCCGGTGTATTAAAACTATGATTGCTGCATTATTTTCATCATGGTTTCTCATTAGAGCCGCTTCGTGTGGTTGCTATAGTGAATCCATTGTTGTTGCTCGTATCGCAAGCGACCAAATGTTGGGATTTTTTGATGATTTGTTGACTTTGGCAGCAGAGCGTGCTGGGCAAAATGTTTCCTCATCGTCTGTTGGCCACGTTACTGCCACACAGTGCCACCGCAAAGCAACTTAATGGGTGGCCAACTCTGACCAAAATGAAAGAGTTGCTCTCGCCATGTTTCCCACTTCCACTGCAGGGGAAATGTGTATGTATTTGTGTGTGTGTGTGTGTGTGTATGTGTGTGTGTGTGTGCATGCGCTGAAAAAAGGATAGATTCTAAAGAAATGTTGACTAAGAGAGCAGGTCTCAGGCCTTTCTTTGAGCAGAACAGAGTTAAAACACAATGGGCTCTGATTACTTCATCGCTCGGTCTTCGTCATGATGCTTCCTTCTGGGAGCCTGACGATGACCCCTCTTTCTCCTTCCCGCTACTCAAACCATTTGTTAATGAAAGCCGCTATTGTGGCATCAGCATCCTTATTCTGCTTCCTGTCTACATGGGCAGGGTCTCCTGCAGTGGAAGTCAGGCAAATATACACATGTGAGACATTTGTTTATATGCAGCAGAGCCTGTAACCTGCCATCATGAGGTAAATTTGACAGATTTGTATTTGCGGGCCGCAGTTTTATCTAGGCGTTGCCTCGAAACAATCGTCCCAAGAATAACAATGAAGTAAAAGCGCCCCAGTTTTTTTGTGCATAGTGACCAAATCAGTTACAGGAAGCATCTGGAGGCCTCTTCTATCACCAGGATGGAACAGCCTCAAACACACAGATACAGGACTGCATGATAAAACTACACAGTTCAGAGCAGATCTTCCCCTCTGGTATCTAGTCTATCAGAACACTTTATTCCCCTTTGACCAAACCTAACATGAGCATATGAGTACAGCACAAGTTGAACTGTCAAGGCACCACACTTCTTCAGCGGTAAACATTGTAATATACTGTGATTTATCGTCATAAAGCTGTCCTTTGGACAATTCTGTTGGAAAAATTTGCATTTCCAAAATACACAAGGGTGCAAATAAAAAGCATCCTGTTTACACAGCCAGGAGGATTATCAGGATGTTGAAGGAAGTACATCTCTCAAAGAGAGGAAGTCTTCAGATGCTTATTGTTGTTGTTGTGGAGTCAAAACAGCAACAAAGTGTTTCTTATCTGCTTCTTATTATGACGTGTTAATGTCCAGGACATTCCTGTTAAACAGATTTTTAATCTCAGTGAGGCCTTTCTGGTTAAATAAAGGTTAAAAATGAATATGTATATACGTACATATACATAAATATATGCGTAAATGTGAAATTCAGGCTATTGTTTTGGCTGAATCTACTCTGTTTTCCCTCTATATGCCTCTCAGTCGTCTAAACCCAAGCCTTCCTCTCTTCCTTAAAAGGATCTCATCTGGATTCTGCCTCTTTTTTTTGCGAGGTTTGTTTTGCTTTGTCAGGGAGTCTTGATTGTGTCCTCATGGTGACTCCCCACTCCTCAGCCAGGTTCAGTTACAGTAGAGACCAGCGAGAGCGTGAAGGTAGATGGACGTGACGATGCGAGTCCCACGTCTGGAATTCTGAGAATGAAGACGCACTGGTGTCGGGCGTTTAGCGCTGATTTTCCCCGAGTGTCTCCTGTGGCTCTGTGGGGCTTCCACAGGTCAACACACAGACTCCAGGGCCATTTCAACAGATCGAAACCATGTAGGAAGCAAACCCGCTCAAATTATATGACATCATGATCCTGAAAATAGCGTAGGAGCAAGCGATGTGTCGAGAATCTCAAAATGCGAGAGGTTAGTGAGGGCACAGCTGTGTATTTTTAGGTGGACAGCTGGATCTCAGCGTGGTATTATAGTACAACAGCTCCATGTCGGCACTGGCATGAAATCAAATTGTTGTTGATAGACTGTACCAATAATAAGAGGTCAGTGATTTTGTTATGTTTGAGCAGAAAAGCTGGCCCGTTTGCCAGTTTCCAGCAGGGAACCAAGGTACCTTCCTCTCCTTTATAAATCCCAGCTGTGGTTTTAACTGTCTGAGGGTCAAATGTTGAATGCCTTTTTCATGATGCATGCGAGACCATAAAAGTTTCCTGTAATTTGTGTTTACGTGAACATTGTTTCAAAAAGCAATAAATTCATTCTGCCTGTATTCTCGTAGGCCTAGGTGATGTGTATCGCCTTATCTGCACCCCTGGGCCTTTTACTGACTGCTGTGTAATTGTATATCTAAAGTAAAGTGGTGTGTGTGTGTGTGTGTGTGTTTTGGAAGATAGTTGGGGACTAGGACCTGCTTCAGCTGCTTAATATTTGGATGGAAGTGTGGTATGCGTGCTTTTGTGAAGGAATGTTTCTTGGGTGTGCTGTTTTAAGGGCAACAGGGTATTTATTGGTGTTTATTCAGGAAATAGCTGCATGCATGACAGTACAGATGGTATACGTTTCCTGTCAGTTAACTGATTGTCCTCTATAAAGTGCTCTTTGCCCTTAAAGACAGATTTTCTCCCTTAACCAGGGGGAAATATGTGGTGAATATTTGCTCATGGGAGACATTACAACACTCCGGCATATCTAGCAGCACTCAGTCTTACTAAAGGTTGGGGCTTGTTTGATTTATATTTTTTAAAGTATTAGCCCATATAAAACACATGACTGAAATGGTTCCCAATATATTAGTCGCTGGAAAAGTGCAGCTAAATATATTTTCTTGCAGTTTGTTTTTAAATTGTACAGCTAGTTATTTATCTAATTAATCTAATCTTGATTATTCATCTTAAGGTTGGGGCTGTTTTTTATCATTAGTCCACCGCAGGGCCCTTTATAGGGTATTTAAAAAATCAACATATCCAGTAAAGCAAAAGTATCTACAAACAGTACAGAGCTGAATTCAGAGGGAAGAAACAGGAGGAAACAATAGAAAAGAAAGGCTTTATCCATGCTAGTTAAAATCTCCGTAGACAGTTTATATCAAGGGTTATTGAATAATAAAGTCATTTTATAACTCGCTCAAATAGGGAAGGTCTCTGAATAAGAGGCTGCTGTCCTCGTTTATGAGGTAAATTCACTTTTCTTACTATTGAACGTCCTTGTCTGCAGTTATACAAAATGAACAAAACCCAACTAACCGAAAGTAACCTTGGTTCGATGCGTTATTATCTGGATTGAAAACCCAGGGATTGTTTTAATTAACGTTGGCATCATAGTAATTCAGAAGGCGTCAACCTTGAGCTTTTCTTTAATCCCCTGTATAATAAAAGTACAGGTAGAAGAAGAAATAGATGCCTGTAAACTTATATTAAGCAATACTGACAACACAATCTGTTCCCAGAGATGTTAGCTCTCTCTGTTAAAAGCATTTTTTTCCGTTTTACTATACACATTCTGTAGCTGCATCTTTTTTTTTTTTTTTTCTTACAAAGCTGTGTGTGTTTGATTTGTTACTGGAAACAATGTGTTTTGATGCACACCAGGTTCTTGAGTCGAACACTGGGATTTATTATGTGTTAAGGTTCGTGCCCAACACTGGACAGACATCTGAGAGTCTCTACCTCTATTACTGACATCAAACTGACTCAGCTACTCTCCGGTAAACATGGCTCATGTTGAATGGAAACGGTTTTCAGAGGCATGCTTCATACGCTCGGTATGATTGGTAGTCTGTGGTTTTGCGCAGGCTGAAAGTATCAAAGCCCGACTTCACTATTTTGTGGACTTTTTTTTTTCCTAACAGGCCAATTAAGAACATATTTTATTTACAGAGATGCTCTGACAAAAACCTAAAAGCGTTTTGCAGACAGACAGGAAATTCTCCTTCAAATCAAAGAACACACAGTAGAGGCATGACAGTGAGACACGAAAATCACCAGCAGATTCAGCAGCTACAATAAATGCCATAGGAAACATTTTTTGGGGGGAAAAAGTAAAAACATTTACAAGAGCTGGCCCACTCTTTAAGACACCAGAGGCTCAACAAAGGTATAAACACACTCAGGCACAGGCAAGGCATAATCAAGACATAATAAAAATGAGAAACAGGCCACAAATGAACAAGAGTATAGAGAGAGGCTGTATATATCAGAGAGGAGATAACTGCTCTCAGTCATGTCTCACTTGGCGAGAAAATCCTTTACAAAGCCCTAGAAAGATGTCATCAAGATAAAATCCTGTCAGTGGGAACAGCAAACAGAAATGAAGAGTGGTCCTTTGGGAATTTTAACAGGATGTGATGGGCAGACGGGACTTTGTTGGTAATGGATGAGGTTCACAGCAAATAAGTCAAGTAAGGGGGAGTTAACAGAGCATTTGATGCTCCCAGGCAGCCGTACCCCGTCTGATCTGTCCATCATGTCGCTGTGGTGAGGATGATTTAGAATGAGGATCGGTTTCACAGATGGAGTGAGGAAGGAGCTGTTTGTACTTGAATTGTAAAAAAAAAAAAAAAAAAAAAGTTTTCCGACTCAAATGGTTGGATCATACTATCTCCTACTCCTACTGCTAGACAAATTGTCATTCAAGCTCACTCTAAGCCTCTAAACATCTACGCCTCTTCGCTCCTTGAAAGGCCATGATGGGATTCATTTGAGGAGAGCGGCGGCTATATTTTATCCCTGACTCGTGGTCTTATCTGGCAAAGAGTTCAGTGCTAAAAACTTCAGCAATTGTCTCAGGTAGGATTCAACTAGAAGCCAAGATAAGCTACTTAAGCGCATGTCTCCCATATGCCGGTGACATTGCTGTAAATATTTTCAAGATAGTAGCCTCTCACTATACACACATAACCATAACCCTTTACGGGTCGAATGCATCCATCACTCAACGAAAAAGCTTTTTCCATTTAAACTGGGGTGCTCTGGCATCCAGCCACTGAACAGAAAGGCCTCAACCTGCAAGTCATCCAAACACCCATTGTCCTAAAAAGGAGTGTGTGCATTTCCCTCGCCGTAGTTAATAAAGACTTCCTATATGAGCTATATGCATGTGCGTTTTACATTTGAGGGAGTGGTTTGGCCGAGAAGATGGTGAGAGGCGCTTTCGTGAGCTGCTTGTGCGCCTCAGCCAAGCATGAGGCGTTTAAAGTCAAGATCAGAGCGCGTGCAGCTGACATCATCCTCCCCGCGCCCACTGTGACGGAGCTGCTCTGTGAGCATGAAGGGGCAGCTTGGTGCGCTGCCATCTTGTTGATCAGATTAACATGTGAGCTTGTGAGATCAGGGCTTGCGCTCTCCTTCAGCTGTTGAGGCATAGTTCAGGGTGAAACCTATAAAATAAAGTTGTACCGAGTTACAGTGTGCAGGCACGCATTTGTCAAGTCAAATCCATTCAGTGCTTGTAATAGATTGTGTTTGCTACTGCTTGTTGTACAGAGAAACAAAGAACATAAAGTGTGTGTGTGTGTGTGTGTGTGCCTGAATTTGTGTATATGCATGCATATCATGGGTGGGTGGATGTATGTGAGACGCAGCAAGGTAGTCACCAAAACAAAGAGTAAATTGCAGGTTCCAGAGAGGGAAAAGAAGGGGAAAGAATGGCTGGTAAGGTGGGAGTTGCAGTCGATTGCAAGCTGTACTAAATAAATGGGTCTTGAGTGTGCAGCATAAGCGCTGAGATAATATATTGGCAGCAGCTTCTTGTTCCAAAGGGAGGGGTCATTATAGGTCAAGACTGGCTGTTTTTGCTGACAAAATATGGCGACTGACAAGCTGTTCGACATCCTTTAAGCTGACTGTGTTGATAGGGAGAAAGTCTTTATGTATCAAGTCAGCGATAATGTGCATAATTGCTGTAATATGGTCAAGAAGTTGGAAATGCACCATTTTTTTATGTATGGTGGGAGCTACTGGATAATGTGTACATGTTTTTTGGGTAACTCTGGCATGACTCTATTAAAGACATATCTCCAGTTGTATTCTACTACAAACCAAGTTTTTTTTATTTTATTTTTTAAGTAATATCCATTGAATTGCATGCTAAAAGGCTATTGCAGAGGCAATATTGCAATACAATAGTAAATCCTTTTTTTTTTTCGAGAATGGTGTTTACCTTGTTTTGTAAAAAAAAAAAAAAAAAAACTCTTCATATATGTCCATAAGTTGAAGAGAGGGCTGTTAGTATTTGTGAGTTACCAGGCATCCTCCTGCAACTTCATATGTCTGATGAGGGAAATTTTATTGGCAGTATTTTCCTCTCTAAGGATATTGACAAAGAAGCCATGAGGGCAACACTTAATCCTTGCTCTGTTTCAAAATTATTTGTATTACATAAACCCATCATGCGCTATTAGCCACAACTTTAATTGTAATGAGTTTTTAAATAACAGGAATTCCATTCCCAGAAATGTCTTGTCAGATCTGAGAGGCACAGACCCGCCCTGAGGCTTTTGTGTTTGAATGAGGATTAACACAATGGCAGCCTTTGAGTTGAGAGAGTGACCTGCCACAGGCTGTCTTTTGTGAATTTGACCGGCATGTAAGGAACAGTTGTCGGGGTTCGTTCCACTCACAAAATTATAGGTAACAGGCAATTAACACTAGCGGGTGTCCATCTCAGTGGGAGTGCAGGAAGTCCTCTGTTCCATAAATACAGGAATTAAAAACAGGCTCAAGAGGGAGTAGTTGACGGGGCCAGGGACGGAGACTGGGGTGTGGCGATTGGGAGCATTAATATCGGGCTCATAAAAGCTTAGGTCAAGTGTTACCGCTGACCTCCGGCACTTCTAATGTGAGCTGGCTGTGAGTCTTGGACGTTAGCGGCCCGTAGTCCTGTGTTGAAAGTGGGACGCGATCCTGTATCCGCATAATAAAACAGGCACTGTTTAAAACGGTTTGGAAATACGTCTACAACACGTTATAGCCTGATGGAAATTCTAATGACTGCGCCCATTCACTTGTGTTCAAACGTCATTTGTAAAAGAACACAACGTTTCGTTTTCTAAGAATAGCTCATTATGTCCCTAAACTCTCAAGCGGCTCATGAAAATGTGAGATAAACAGTGGGAATGCTTGGCCGAGGTTAGATGTGGAGACCCCAGCAGTGAAAGTTCCCAGGGGGTGGGTTCACTGCGAGGGCGCTGGACAGGGGCCATTTGAAGCATTCTGCTTTAATGGCAACTGAGGCTGAGGGTTTTGCCAGACCCTTACATGGTATACCGTCACTTGTCACAGACAGAGTACAACATTGTTCATGTTACCTCCCAGCTGAGCAGACGTATTACTAGAACAACACAGTCTCTATAAGACCAATGAGGCATGAATTGCAGGCCAGTGATGGATGGGAGGTTGACATCTGCTGTGTCTGTGCCTCTGAGCCTTATCGTTGACCAATTCTGGCACAGCAACTTTGACTTTTCACTTGTTAGCGGTGGGTCCAATCAAGAGGAGTAAATATTGTCTTAAAATAATCACAGAAAATCACTAACAATGTGCTGATGTGGCCAGTAATCCCATCTGTTTATAGGTGTGCAAAACTGTTTCCCAAAGGAGCCCCAAACGGTCTGCGTTTCTGTCTATTCATGTCCTGACCATAACTCAGCTTTTCCCCTTTCCTGCTATAACTCTCTCACTGCTGCAAGGTAGGGCGAGCTCTCCACCGTGATGCCTGATATGTTCAAAGCCCAGACTGGCCGTGCGCCTGCCTGAGGAAAGGGGATGGGTGGGTGGATATTGGAAAACTTTATGATAATGGCAAAGAGAGAAAGTGCAAAAGAACGAGTGGCCCTAAGTGACCACCGGAAAACACAGAGAACCCCCTGTGTTTACATTATGGGTTTGGCTCCATGTTGGCAGAAATCAGGGCAAAGCGGCACAACTTGCCTCTGGAGGTTGTGTGTTTTCACTGCGGCTTTGAGGCGCTGAGATCAGAGCCAGACCCGCCGAGCCACCTTCAAAGAGCCGAGTGTAGTTTAATGGACAGGAGTGATGAAAAAGCAACATTAATATCTGCTTTTCCCATGTACCCCTTCCAGCGCTGTCCTCTAATGAAGACAAGGGATTTGATCCCATTTAGCCCTATGTTTTCATTCGGTCCTCATTGTTTCCAAATCTGTTTCCAAATGAAACACTTCTTTTGTGGTTTTAGATTGTGTAGCCAGAAATAAAAAGATATCTCTCAGAGGCAGTGCCAGCAGGTTATTGCAAAACTGATTAGCCAGTCTTTCTCCCAGTGACTTTTGGAAGTCCAGTTGACCCAAAATGTCCACGGGGGGCCCCGGGGTTTGTCTATCAACAAACAACAAATGTCAGTTCTTACAGCGAGAGTTTAATTTGACCAGTTCACCAAAACCAAGCTGCTGCATTACAATTTGTAAACAACACACACAATTTTATGGTTCAGTAAAAAAACATATCTACATCCAGCCTTCTGTTTCCACATTACGCTCTTTGCCAGCAGGTTAGGGCGATAATTTCAAGCTTATATGGTGTTTAAATAATCAGCCAGCAGTGTAAACAATCATCGAAGCAGGCGTTTATGGGAGGCAGATGTTAAATTACTGTAACATAAAGATGTCACAGGCTGTTTAACTCTCAGCCACTTATTTGACGTTATTAGGACTTTTTTATTACCGAGTTTTAATAGTTATGAGTCCATTTTGAAACAGATGATTTTGTAATGGCCGTGTTGTTTGCGCTCTCTGCAGAAGGACGTGAAGGAGGTTTTCACACCCATCACGTTCGAGGTGGCGTACAGCCTGGGGAAGCACGTGCTGAGTGGACACCAGGAGCGGGACCTGCCCGCCCTCTCTCCTGTGTTACGGTGGAATAAAGGACGCAAGATTGCGGCGAGGAACGAGGTGAGGCACGCCGCCGGTGCTGATGTGGTGAAAAGTACAGTGCGTGGTGACCGAGATTAGTCAGGCATGATCGATAAGAAGAAAAAATACCCCAAGGCAGGGCTTTGAAAGTTTTCCAGGTTTTCTCAATGTCTGATTTTGTGTGCTGAAAGAATAGTGTACTGTAATAGGGACGTCACCAGAACAGACTGAACAAGTAGGTTATGGAAAGAGATTATTTAACAGAGACTCAGTTCAGTCGTCAGTTTCGATTTAAGAATTTAAATTTAAATTTAAGAAGTTTTATTTGTGAGTTTGTAAGCCATGATCTAAATCAATGATTCAATGCAATACGTACAAAGTTTTATATCAATTAAATAAATACACGCAATAATTCTTCCTTTATGAAATGTAAAAAAAAAAAAAAACAGACAAGAAAATTACTTTTACATTACTTCTATTCTGAAAAATAATACACTATTCTATTCTTATGCTATTCTAAAAAACAAATGTCATTGACAAAAATAGCTTCTTATAGTATTCTTTTTTTAAGGATTGTGAATGATTTCAAAGCATTTCGCAGTCATAGTCAGAGTAATTTGTTTATTTCTTTTAGAGACTGATGCGGCTGAATTGGCAGAATTTATAATCGCTGCAATGATGCAATGCATGAATCACCAGACTCATAATGAAAGTCTCATTGCCAATAACCAGCGATATTCCTCTGTCTCCAACATTAGAATCATTTGACTGTAGTTATGATGACAGTCAGTTGATGTTTCTCCCATTTGAGCAAAACAAAGACAGAGAGGATCACAGTGGGGAACAGTCCAGTTTTCTTTTCTGTAAATCGCACACTCCCTGAGCCTCCTCCCCTGGCGGACGGTGCCCCACAGCGTGAGGACGGCAGCTTTAAAATAACAATCAGTCATTTTCAACAAACTTAGTTTCTGATATACTTCATTTCCTGAATTCATTGGGGGTGAAAATGAAATTCACCGCAGACCTGATGTATGTAAGCAAAGTCATACCTTTCCCTGGCAGGGAAAGAATGTAGGAAATCGCTGAAATTGTGGTTATAATGATTTGGTGTTAGTTACCAGCTTGGTATTGGCTGTGTTAGCTTTTCTTGAGTGGAATCCAGATGACTGATGCATTTGTTTTCTTTGCACCCACCTCTAACCTGCCCCACATGTGAGGCCTGCGCTTCTTGAGTAGTGGGGGATTAGCATCTTTCAGCACTTACAGGATCCATTCATCTGGACTTCACCAGCGTTACATACAACTTGACTGTTTGACTTAAGTTTCCTTTCATGATTTAGCCGCAAGCCAAAGACCGTCCTTGGTCTGATTAAAAAAGAGATCAGATATAGTAAAGACCCTGGCCTTCCTGGATATTAATCTCCTGGACCCGGTCCATTTTTTCCAGCAGTGACACAACACTGCCCCCTAGTTTGACATCTGTGTTTAGGCCACGGACACCATGAGGTCATCTGAACTGTGTACTGTACCGTTTCCTCTCCCAGACATGGTTTGAGAAGAACTGCCTGTCAGACGACTGTGCCGCAGACCTGCGCCTTCATGGGAAACTGCTGCTTTCTGGGTAAATCTCTCTGCCTCTCAGTTTGGCCGGTTCACTCATTTATATTGCCATTACTCCTCTTTCTTGGCCTTCGCTCCTTATTTTGAGGAAGCAAGCTGACGTCATAGACATTAGGCCATGTGGGTGTGGAGAGTGGAACAGTGACGCATGCTTGGCTCCAATAACTTGGAGGAAGTCCATATATTTTCCATATTAAGGGAGTTCCTTCTCTTTTTGTTGTATATCTTTGGCTGTGCCTACATTTGAGAACAAAAGCATACAGTTTATGTCTGTCAGAATAAGTCAGTCCTCTGTTACCTATTTTTTAAGTTTTCCTATGGAAAGAAACATACTTCTTTTGAATGACCACTCCTCTGCAGGTCACATGTAATAACTTTAAATATCAAATTAAATCAAGCTCAGTATTATACACTGAATCCTTGCTTTCTGCTTTTCCTCTGGTAGCTCACGGATGTTATCAGCAGTGTGTTCATTCACTGACATACATTGTGTACTGTGTGTTCCCATCAGATTGTACAGCAAGCCTCACTTGGCCCTAGGAGGAGTGAAAAACGTCTCTTTGAATCTGACCATCTCCAACGCTGGAGATGACGCCTATGACACCAACATCTACTTCAACTTCTCCAGAGAAGTGTTCTACATCAACTTCTGGCAGAAGGTCTGTTGCTGTTGAAGTGGCCACTGTTTATTGACTGCGGTGCTCGTGTTTATTTCAGTGAAGTCAGGTTGTTGTTGTTTTGCTGCAGTAAAGAGGTGGCCAAAGCACAAGGGAA
Source organism: Myripristis murdjan (assembly GCF_902150065.1). Lineage (NCBI taxonomy): Eukaryota > Metazoa > Chordata > Actinopteri > Holocentriformes > Holocentridae > Myripristis > Myripristis murdjan. The sequence continues at coordinate 22,254,840 of NC_043994.1, forward strand.
TCATTCAAATGACAGCAGGGATGTACGGTTTTTCTAAGTGAATTTATCAAAAGGGGATTGGTGAAATAGTTCATAATAGTGTGTCAGGAGAGCAGTCTAAACAATGAAGCATACAGAAAGACAGACTCAACTTTGCCTGAGTTGTGTGGGCAGCGCAGCAGATGAAAGGTTAAAGGCGAGGAAGAGGAGGAGAGCCCCAGCAGCGGCAGCAACAGCTGTTCCACCTCAGAGCAGAGCTCCTCTGGCTGACCTGTCATATGCTTTTCTGACTCATTCAAGACAGACCGACCATGTCAAGACCACGGCCGACATGTCAGAATGGGAGCTTTGTGCAAAATGTGCATGCGTCCAATTGAAACACATATATTTTATATCCCCACAAACCTTGACCTATTTACCATTCAAATACCATTGTGCACTCGTCTCATGAGACTTTTCTTGCAGGGCCATAACTGAGATGGTGAATGCACATATGTGGACAGAGGATAGTGCCTGACTTTGGTCCAGGTTCTGATTGCAGCTAATCCTCACCTATTCACAGTCTTAAACCTCTGACAGAAAATTGTTTTTCCACATTGTCACTGTTAAGGAAATATCTGCCCACTACCATCCCACATTAAAACATCAGAGATTTTTCTTGAGGCTATATGTGGATGGATTTCACAGAGGAGTGTTACGTGGGCCGGAGGCGAGTGTCCAGCTCTGCCTCCACTCATGTCTGCTCGCTCACTTCCAGTGAAGAGGCCAGCAGATCCAGTCATACCTGAGAGAGATGCCACGTCAGACAGAGAGACCTGACATGAGTCTGCATTCAGCTCAGTTCAGTCTTATTTACCATCATTACACAGCAAAAAGTGGGGTGTGTATACTCTACAACAGTGCAAAGTGGCATGTGAAACAGACATTATTTAAAAAAAAAAAACAAAACAAGTGCTTATGAGGACAGGATGTCAGTATATGAATGCATGGACGTCACATCCGTGCAGACACAGGATCTGTCAGGAAGGCCTCTCCCCCTTATAATAAACCTCTGTGTTTACCCTCCACACCCCATCACATGATTTAAAACGTTGCAACAAAGGCAATATCGGCGTTAATGAATTTAAATAGAAGCTATGTTTTGGGCAAACGCTACAAAAACACTATTTCAGTGTCAGTTTCATGGTTAATCTAATGAAGAAGGTTGACATAAAGTATCAGGTTACCATTAGTCACAGGGCCTCCTTTTGTCAGGGAACCAGATTATTCAGGGTGGCCCGCTCCACAAAGCCAACAGGAAGCGGACAATATTAAGACATGACAAAGAAGCCACCGTGCAGCCTTACTACTGTATGCTTGGCAAGACGTTTCTTATTAACCCTCTCTCCTTGAAAAGTCCAAGGTGATGATATGACCCCTTTTTGCAAAGTTAAAGTGAGCTCCTAATCCTCCCTTGAGGCTCTTTCTCCACCGGGTGAAGCTTGAACTTGTGCTTCCCCCGTGTCCCAGAGCGAGGTCTGTTATCTCTCCGTTGTTCTTGCAATTCAAGCTGTCTGGAAGCTGTGGAGGTGAATTAGTTTCAGAAGCTGGGTGTCTTCACTCTCATATGAATAAGAGACCACTGCACTGGCTTCAGTTTTTTTTTTTTTTTTTTTTTTTTCACCTTTATGAAATTTCAAGGGGAGTCAGATGTAGTTACTTTTCCTGAAAGGCCGGAGCTATGGCAGACGTTATTTTTAAGAACAGGAAAATGGAGCCGGCAGTAAATGGAAGAAAAAAAATGAATGTATATTTTTGTATCCTCGTAATATTCCCGAGCCTTATTTTGTGCCTTGTAATTATTTGGGACACTAAGTACCCAAATAAAATTTTGTTTTTTTTCTTGCATTTACTGGCTGCTCCATTTTCCTGTTCTTTATATGTTTTTTGCCCCTCAGCACCATTGCAATGTTATCCCATGCAGACATTATTTTTGAACATTCTTGTGAATCATAGTCATGTGAATTAACATTTGGAACAGATGAGGATCAGGGTGACAAGTCAAAAAAAATTTTGGAATGCAAAAGAGAAATGTGTGAAACTGTGAATTGCAGTGGTCCAGTACTTAAACCTAAGAATCCATGAAGGGCTGATTTTTATAGCCATGAAATGTCCTTGCACATGCTGTGAATGTGTGAGCTGGGTCTCTTTTCTTCATATTTTTGGAGGTAGTAGAAAGCCGAGGCTCACGTTTGGTTTGAAAAGGTAGACCAAAGTCAAGCCAAATGTACAAACACTGAAGTCGATAGAGACATGAAGAGACACACAGTGTATGCAGAAAACAGGTCTCCTGTGTATTGTCATTCCCACTCAAGTGCTTCTCCACTGGAGGCTTCTGCTGACACTAAAGCAGGGTAAACAAACCCGGTGATATTTAATGGGCCTGCCATTTGTGGAAAACCCTAACATGTATTTGTTCCTGATGGATAAAGACCAGAGAAAGTCAGCGAGAGCGAGAAAGTGAAGGAGTGCTGAACAAACAGACTTAGGTCGCTTTTCTCCCCATGGAGGCACAACACGCCATATGTCTGAGCCCTCTGTTCTCTCTCAAAGCCTGCCAGGTGGGTGATGGGTAAACAGGCTGACTTCCCCAATCCTGCCCAGTCCCATGAGACAGGCAATGTTTGCACAGCAGCACTGAGGAATACAGGAAATAGAGGAAATTCCACCATTGCCAGTTGTGCAAGGGTCCCCACCTCCCCTGTTGAGCTCACCATAGTATCCATGCTAAGGGCAGCGCTGCTTATTTAAGCTGACTTAATGAAGATGGAGGGCACGGCCCCACCCTGGGCCATAGCTGGGAAACTGCTGAATAAGGAGGGTGGGATGATACTGTGGATGGATGTCTACCTCTTAAATATGTCGACACAGTCAACCCTCACAGCTCTATTCTTTATCGTATTTAGAGACTCACATCTGTATTAAACACAAAAAAGATAAAATCGGGAGGCAAAAAAAAAAACATTTGCACGCATTACCTTAAGCCTTCGCTGAATGTTCCAGAAGCATTGGTCTGTCTCCTTTATCACCGAAGCTGTGAAGTATCTCTGCCCTCTTTCATGCTCCCAGCGCACAGGCCCAGAAGAAGACAGCCTCTCAGTGAACTTGCTCTGAAAGAATTCCTACTCCTCATAGGGTCAAGGCCCAAATGTTTACACAGCACAGCCGGTGAAGCTCCATATTGTTTAGACAAGCTTCCAAACACACAGCCTGGAGGTTGTCCAATTACCCACCCGCTAGGATCTGTGTGTGCCATCACTTCTTTTTCCATTCTTCTTTTATCTCAATTTAGGGCTTCAATTCAATGTACAGGTGGCCAGCCACTTTCTATGTAAGAACCTTTTTAGATCGATACACTATCAGCATATTGTCAGTGTAGTTGTGTGAGTGTTGCAATTATATGCTGTTTTCTCACCGTGTTTTAGCAAATTATTCCTTCTTTGCCATGCGTATATAAGCTTATGATATTTGCTTTTATGTTTCCTCCAAAAACACCCATTGCTGTCCTTTTTTTTTCTCAAATTTGAGTGCACCCTGTCACTGTTTGAGGCCTGTCTAGCCATGTGTCTCCTGTCTTGCCTGTCAGTATATCTTCTCTCCCACTCTGTCTCCAGTCTGCCTGTCTGCATCGCCTCCTCTCACTCTCTGTCTATCTTTCTTCTCCAGGAAGAAAAGGGCATTTCCTGTGGACTTGTTGATTTGGACTTCCTCAAATGCAGCGTGGGATTTCCTTTCATGAGAGCGCAGACCAAGGTAGCTAAGACAAACCCAGAACTAAATGCGTAATGCAGGAGGCTTACTGTATATGCCCCATACCTTTTATGTGGCATAGCTAATCACACTGTGGCATAAATATTCAGACCACAAAGTAGTTAAAGTTGCTGTAATCCTGTGCAAGCGCAGCACATTGGTGTGCAGAAGCCTCCTGCTGACTGCATTTTTGCATGGTATGAATTATGCAGCACCGTATGATTTAAAAGTAAACAAATAACTGTGACAGCGATTTCATTTTCATAATACTCTGAGAAACACAATGCTGCAACCTCACTCTGTCTCTCCAGTATCATTTCGCAGTGATTTTTGACACAAGTCGGCTCTCCGGGGAAAATGACACGTTGCAGTTCTTAATTCAAGCGAAAAGGTAAGTATTAAAAGTCCCATGGTTCAGTGCAAGCCTAAGAACAGCCAACAAAGGGGATGCTCATAAAGGGATGTAGTATAACATGATAAAAAACAGAGGTTTCCCCCCATAAATGTGCTTAATGTCATGGTACAATGTTTCTCTGTTTTTGTAATGCAGTAATTGTTACATCCCTCCAATAGCAGCAAAAATCCCAGATGTTGTTGATGTATTGTGCTGTTTCACACCAAGTGGTCAATGTCAAAGAGTGACATGCCTGGACGAACTCTTGTGCTAAATATTTGGCAACTTTACATTTCACTCAGACTATCACAGTATGCATACGACTGACATCACTGTCTAACAATCAGAGTTTGTGCAAGTGCTGGAAATCCTTGAAAATGCTTGAGTTTTATGTGTATGTGGCATTTTCAAGGTTTTAAAGGTGCTTGGATTCAGAGTAAAGTGCTTGGAATTGCTTGAAATTGTAATGGCATTATGTTTGTGGTAAATGGATGAGTCGGTGAAAGATTCTGAAACTTGAAGCTTGCTGTCTTTTCATTTTAATTTGTCTCCCTTCTGTGGAGTGCTCTCACTAAACATAATTTTGGTTGTTTTATAGCACAATAACATCTGAATGAAAGTGATGAAAAAGTAAATAATCATTTTGAGGAGCCGTAGACAGCTGTGAAGTGCTGGAAAAACTTGAAAATGCATCTTGAAAATGCTTGAAGAGTAATTAGATTTGATTTAAGAAAAGGTGTGGAAAACCTGCCAGGAGTTCTATGCCAATTTGGCACCTTTTAGAAAAAAACAATGTGTCTTTCTCGTGATTTTTAAAGGAAAACTGAAGGGGAAGAACTGAACAGTCTGTTCTTGGTATGACAGTAGCTGAATGATGTTATTGTTCCTTGTTTATAGTGCCAACCCCGAGCACAAACTCGCAGACAACAGCTTGGATCTCTCCATCCCGCTGGTCCATGAGGTCGATACCACTATCACTGGGTAAGAAAAGAACAAGAGAAACAAAAACACCCACAGCACTATACGGGCTTACTATTACACACACTTAATGCCGTATTCCTGTGTGAGCTTGTATGTCTGATACAGATAGGCTTGGTCTGGTCTGCCAGCTGTTGGCTCTTTGGAGGAGAGGGAGGGCTGTTAGTAGTTTGGAACATATCAGCTTGAAAAGCCTTATCTCAAACATTTTATCACCAGTTCAGTTATTGCACCAGTTCAGAGAGGAGGGAGAGCGATGTAAAACAGCCCAATTCCGCCAGAACTCTGACATCTGATAAAGCTGCTGCGTCTGGTTGTCTTTAATCTGAAGGGAGGCTTTAGAGCAAAGCTCAACAGATCTGACTTATATCACAAGGAAACTCTCCTTCTAACTTAATAGCATGACCTGAGCCAGATTATTTTATGTGGCTTGTTTAAAATTAATGTTTTAAAACAAACAGTCTTTTTGAAGTGTGAATACGCTGTTTGGACTTGCTGTCATTTCACATAAATGCTGTTGCCTCCGCCCCCACAGTGTGGTGACACCTACCTCGTTTGTGTACGGAAACTCCATCGATGCCTCCCGCTTCGTCCAGCTGGAAGACATGGAGTGCAACTTTCAGCCTCTCAATCTCACTTTCCAGGTACTAAAAGCGCAGAGTATGTAAGGTTTTCGGTACTTTTACACGCTTCCCTGTACATTCACTTCTCTCCGTGTCTCTCTCCGTCTTCCCCCGCCTGTGTGTGATGTGGTTCCAGGCAATAAACAACGGGCCCAGCAGGCTTCCTGGCTCCAAAGTGGACATCAGGATACCCAACCGCCTGGCTGGCAGCGGAGCCGATATGTTCCACATCGTTGACACACAGGTGGATGCCAACAGCAGCCTTTTCACATCATTTATCCACCCAACATCATTATTCATTAGTTGTCCACCTGCAGCAGTCCACATTTTTCGTTCATTTATCCAACCCCTGCCTGTGGGGCTTGTTTTGTCTTGATTGCATGGAAGACACTTTTATTTAAGCTGCTGTGGCCCAATGGCCCTGTGTCTCTAGTGAAGGTTTTGCAGCACAGGCTGTCAGTATAAATAGTGTGAGGCACCATTGGTCCAACAAAAAAAAGTGAAAAACGTATATCTACTAAATCTAGCTAGCCATTTTGTTTCACAACATTTTACATTTAGATAATGAAAAGCAATACCCTCAGTGGGGCAAAATGTTTTCTTAACCCTTGCATTGCCTCTTTCACATAGGTAGATCTTGGGGGAGGTCAACCTGTTAATTGTATTTACTGTGAATGGGTGGACTGGGTTGCCTGTATCCCACCCTCCTAGAGCCCATCTGGAATCACTTTCAGGGATCAGACAGCTTGCACGAAACAGGGGAATGGGACACCTGCGGAGCTGGCTACTGCCCTGTATCATCCCAACCTGGGACCCCACATCATAAACACTGTTAACACCATCTGTAGCCCATGGCACGCTGGACAGTTGCATATATACATGTTTTATAGTGAGATATTCTTACATTTTATACGGACCTCTATTTGCTCAGACGTGATTTACAAGTTCTTCGCCGTAGTGCGCCATGTGTTCTAATTTTGCAATACAAAATACCTGTTTTCTTTATTTACTGTGAAACTCCTGCTCTCGTGGGAGATTTCGCCAGGTTAGAGTTAACACAGCCAATGAATCCTTGTGGCAGCAATAGCAGCGAAAACACTGGACGCGAGAAAGCCTGGTGATAAAAAGCTCTGTGGAGCCGGACATGCTGGGTGGTGGGAGAACAGACAATGAGGAAGGCCGTTGTATATTTCCACCTCAGGAGTCTCGGGTCTGGCTGAGGAGAGGGCCGGCAGAGAGGGGAAAAGTGGAAGTGTTCCCTGGGGGCAGGGCAGTAAAACAGCCACCTCTAAATCACTCCATATGGGAAATCTGTCTGGGAGGGGCACCAGCCTCTTGCTGGGGAAGAACTTCCTTTCAACCCTGGAGACACAGAACAATGGTGGGGCCGGGCTGCTTTAGGTGACAGTAGGCCTGATCCTCTCCACATTTACTCTGTCACTCCCAAACGTCAGAGATCGCTGCACTCTCACGCTCCATTCTGTATAAACATGCCAAAACTATACCACTTTTGCAGCAAACAAACAGGTTTTATGCAGGCTTCTCTAACGTGGGACTACATGCTAAAAAAAAAAAAAGAAAAAAAAAGTGTCAGGCACTTCTTACAGTAGCAGAAACCCTGTGTGTATATTTCACCTCCAAGTTAAAAAGATAGGTTCAGTATTTTTCAGTCCAAGCTGTACTAAAATATCAATACCCAATCATTTATAATCTTACAAGGCACAATCTGACTGCTGTCTTGGGTTAACTTTCTCTGCTGCAGCTTCTTGCTATCCTTCAGCATAATCCAACAGCAGGGCGCTGTTTTTTTTGGCCTTGAAAACCATTATAAATCTCCTGTTTCACAATGGGAAACTCACTACGCAGTCAAATACATCTTTAAAATTTTCAACAAAAAAAAATGCCTTGTATACATCCTTCCATTGCTGCTGCTACTACAGCTCAGCGAATGTGTTTACTTGAAGTCGAAACTCTAAATTGCTGTCTTGTAAATTTGTGACATGTGACAGCATGACGTTTACGTTGCCTGCTCAGGAAAAAGCGATACTCTTTTCCTTTGATATTCTCTGTGGATGACAAGTCACGGTTTCTTCTTCTTACATTGACTGTTTTGAAGGCTAACAAGAAGCTGCAGCAGGGTGGTAAGTTTCCCTCACTAAAGCAAGCTGTGATGCTGTGCTGCATTCAGGACTAAATGATGGGTATTAACATTTTAATACAACCTCAGTGGAAACAACAGAGCCTATCCTTTAACGGTTGTCACAATCTGTTTTTTCCAATGTTCCACCTCAGTGCTTTCTCATTACAGCTGCACTATGAACATAAGCACTGGACTCTGATTTATTGGTTGTTTGTCACATTACATAGGTTTAAGTTACACTGACGTTTGGATGTCCTGCCTAAAATGCAGAGCGTGTCCTGTACCAGGTCACAAATTAGCAGGTGGCCAGTTTACACCTCTGCCAAATGGAGCCAAAGACAGTTATTACCCAGGACTGTTGAAGGGCTTAAACATGGGACTGAAATGCAAGTTAACTTTTTTAGGTTAGTTTAATGCGGGTATAACAGAGACTAAACTCTGACTTCCTTCATCACCCACAAAACATTTTCCACTGCTTTTCAATTCAACATGCAGCTATTTTGACAGCATTTGTGTTTGGCAGGTATGTTTTTAAGTTCAATCTGGGTCAACGTGTCTAATACTGATCCACTGCTCCTGTGCTTCAGGTGGCCGATGGCAGAGGGAACTGCACCCCTCACAGGAACCCGACACCCTGCACCATCCCCCAGGACCGAGAGAGCATCTTCCACACCATATTTGCCTTCTTCACCAAATCAGGCCGCAGAGTCTTGGTAAATTTACAGCGCTCATTTCTCTCCGTGGCATCTCAGGGGTCACTGACAGTCACACCCTGTGCAGATTCTTTTCTTTTTTAGTCGGTGCAACATCTGTTTATCACACGTCTCTCGTTTGCGCTCTCTCTCTGTTTCTCAATCTTTCCACCTCGCTCTCTCCTCTTTCTGTCTTCTGCAACAGGACTGCGACCGGCCGGGGAGAGCATGTCTAACAATCTCCTGCAGTTTGGGCCCACAGTTAAAGGAAGAAGCTTTGAGTATAGATATAAAAGTATTGCTCAACACTGAAATTCTGAAAAGGGTAAGAAACGTCTCACAACTATGATCACTTGAGTTGGTCACATGTTATTAAGAGTAACAGTCCCCTCTTTCAAAAACAAAAAACACAAGAAAAAAACTTCCCAAATCTTCCCACAGGATAGTTCCTCTGTGATTCAGTTTGTGACGAGGGGAAATGTGCAAGTCGATGACAGGGCCATGGAGGTGCCAAATGGCCAGCCAGAGGACATTTCTGTGAGTACATCACATGCACACAGTTTATGCACCATACACTTAAAGGACCATGCCAGTGATTTTGAGTGTTTGGTCTGTTTACTACAATTTAACCACATTTTACATCATCAAAAAAATTTTCAAATCATGCAGGGTTACTAAAGATTCCAGAGCATAGAATCACAATCTCTTGATTTTCAAATTAAAATTTTTGGTTGAAACACCCACCTTATAATGTTCTGCTTCTCAGCTAAAAGAGTCGTTGCCTCTCATAAATCGTAGAATTGATAAGCAAACCATTCCCCGGGGACTGTTTTCCGGCAGCGAGTGATTCAAGTCATCAAAATACAACACTGCTGATGCTTTTAGGGAAACTAGCGTGGAAGACTTTACTATGGTGTTGCAATACTGGTGTGAAAGTCTCTGAAAGCACTGGCTCAATGAACAGTAGGAGAAATGATATTGGAGTTTTAAAATATGACTCCTTGTATATTTGTAGCTGAAATCACTTGTATGGGGCATTATTCCACCTTAAAACACTCAAACTCTGTTAAAAATCGACTCGTAATGATGCAACTTGCATTATGAGTACAGCTAGGTACCTGTATTCATCAGCCCTTTGGGAGTTACATCAGATTCGCAGAAAGGGAGTGATTTAAAGGTAATTTGCAACATTTCATCAGAGTTTAACTTCTGAAATGCACTGAACCTCACAAACTGTTGATATGTAACAGCATAAGTGTATCTGAGCATGGATTTTTTTTCCTTTAAAATCAACTTAAACCTTGCTTTCTTTTGCCCAGTCTGGATTCATTGGCTTGGCATATAGTATATTTTGCAATACCCTATTGATCTCACAAACCCATGAGAAATAAGAAATCTTAAATTCCCCAGTGGGAGGTTAGAGGTCAGAGGTCAGGGTAAGCTACAGAGCAGCAGGCCTGGAGCTGGAAGGACTTCACTGTCTCTCTTTAGGACAGCTAAGACTTGAAGTCAGGACACTGCCTACTTACAGCATCACCCTACTGGAAAAAAAAAATCTGTCAACAAGAATGTATATTTCTGTCCTTAAATGTACTGAGCAGCAGGACTAAAAGGCATAACATCAGGATTTGGTTTCTTTGAGACAGTATTTGAGCTCGCAGATACACTTTAGAGCAGTGGCTCTCAATCCGGGGTTCTGGGGGAAAGAAAAATATATTTAAAAACATTTTACACTTACTCTGTTTTCTTATGAAATAGTGAGTAGTTTTAAAATGGGAGGCCTCCTCTAACAGTTAGGCAAATGAAGCAACCCTCTGCATAAGGTCGCGAGCATGCACTGGTTTGTTTTAAGCTCAAAAAGAAGCCAAAACGATTGAGAACCACTGGTTTAGAGAGATATAAGTTCAGGGAACAGCTGGGCACTGTGGGTATATTGTGGCAGTGCTATTGGCTGTTTTTGGGGTCCTCAGCTGTTCTCAAGGACAGGCTCTCCTCTAAGGCATTAAGTCCCCTCCTGGGTGCCGACTGATTGAATGGGCCACCAGATCAGTGGTGATGATTACACTGAGCGCCCAGCGTCCCCGTGCTGGGACCTCTCAGCTAATGAGGTTGCTGACCAGGCTGTAGCCCTCTGCTCTGTCTGCTGACCCCAGGCTCCAGCAGAGCTCGGAAAATTCAGACCCGCTGTGAAAATGTCCATCCCATGCCGCTCTCTCAGCACTTAGCGAGTGTGCTGCTTCCAACATCTATACCTCTGTCGTTTTTTGTAAACACCGTAACCTTGTCCCACAGGACCCTGACTGTCTAGAGTACACATTGCAAAACGTAATTTGTGGCTCCCGCTTGTGTCCCTCACAGCGAGCCTACTGGCTGTCAGCCGGACAGCCAGCGCAGTTTATCGCCTGGGTCGTGTAAACAAAACGACGTAAATCCATGTCACTGCATTTTAAGTGTGCGAGTTACAAGTTCAGCAATGCATGGCTAAGTTGAATGGACCCTGAAATTCAATTATCCATAATAATTAACTGATAAACATAACATAAATGGATGTAGAGTGAGGGAGGAAGGGCCAGCAGAGCTTTCATCTTTACTGTACATGTAATCTGTTTGGCATGCATGACAACAGTCAGATTCCAGCGCTCGCGAGGAGGGAGGGAGGTGTAAATGTGGGAAAGTATTCAAGTGAGAGAGATTAATCTTCAGTTGCCCGCCTGGTTTTGTCTTGGTTCACAGTTGGTGTCTCATGCCACGTTTGTTTTCAAAGCCTAAGAGCTAATTGCTGCACAATGAACCAGTTAAATTCTCAATTAAATTTTGCCTTTGTCAAATGTTGGCACTCATATTTTTGTAGAATTGTATTATTTCAGATAGTTAATTTGCACATTAATTAGCTTAGTGCTTAATTGGGTTTAAAAAACTATGATAATTACATACTATTCATTAATAAATATTCATCATATAATTCTCATTGCACTGTGTACATAAACACGTCCATTCATCTCTTGGTATTATTTAATGCATCCTTAGTCAACGGTGCAGGGCTGCGTCAAGAGGCTGCTACAGAAGGACAGAGAAACTTTCACAGTGCCTTGTTAAATAGGACCTAAGAGACAGCTAGGGCTAAAATTTGGCATAATGTAATATTTACATTTAAACTGGCTGATCTGTGGCGCAGTTCGCGAAAAACCACTCTTAATTCTGCGAAACTCAATTTGAGAGATAAAAATGATTGTTTTGGAAATTACTCATGCAGAATTACCAAAGAACTTCAAAGTGTTTTTGTTTTTTTTTATATGCGCTGGGTTAAGTCAACTGTGTTTTGTCAGGGACAGTTTGTTCAGTGGGCCACTGTTGTTCACCATGTCATGGGAAAACGTCTAAAAAGCTGTTATTTATTGTGGAATCAGGCTGTTTTTTTTTAAGCTGTCAACCCTCCCTGACTGGAGGAGATGCTCAAAATAAGCGTCTTTGCTGGACGGCAGGAAATTAATTTCAGTGTTCCCGAATTTTAAAAAGAACTGGATGACATAGATATTATTTTGGACTCCAGGGGTCTAGAAGTGATTAATACCTCTTGTTGTTGAACTCCTAAATATTTCAGTACTTTAGATAATTGTGATTTTCAAGCTTACTTACTTTACAGACATGTTAATGATGTTAGCCCTAGAAATTAGCAGTTTGTGTGAAAAACAGTTTGATGTTGTGGTAAGAAAAAAAAAAAATTTTTAATAGAAAAATAGGAGTTGTATTCAGTTTGTGCTGACACAGGTGACTACAGTTTGTCTCAGTCTTGAGTTCATGTCACCCGATGAGGTTGCCAAACTCTTGCATATGGAGGGAAGACCGGATGTTTTCAAGGAACTGAATATAAAACTGTGGCTGTTGCTTGAAAAATAAGTGTATCCATTTCTAAAAGGAATGTACGTATGTTAATTTTGAGTAATGTCTGCTGCCTAATCCAGATCTGGATTCTTATCCTTTTGGAAACAGATGTTGATCACAGTGTGATTTTTTTTTTTTTTTTTTTTTAAATATCACAGGTGCACTCTTATCCACACAGAAAAAAATAATTTTGACTTCTTCATTTCTTGATTAAGAATATTTATTTGCATGTTCATTCATATGGTCATTTGTTCATTGTCTCTTTGCCTAGCAGCCTTGTAATTTTGTTGGGAAATTAACCTGTAGCTGTTAAAATATATCTATAAATTGTATATTGCCATACATTCTTCTGGCAATATTTAAAGCTAAATAGCTGAACAACTTTGGATCAACTCAGTATTTTGGTAATAGCTAAAGCAGACTGTTATAGTAAGTTGTGGCTGTTAGTGGCCTCGAACATGAGTGTGTCTGGGCATATATCTGAGTGTGACTGACTGCCTGTTATGTTGCAGCTGGTCTTCGAGGCGCTGCACAGTCAGGAACCGAGGGGATACGTAGTCGGCTGGATCATCGCCATCAGTCTACTGGTGGGAATCCTCATCTTCTTGCTGTTAGCTGTGTTACTCTGGAAGGTAAACCCACAAATGCACACCTGGATACGCCTGCTTGCATCCAGACACATTCATACAATATAAACTATTGTGAACCCCAATGCCCATGTGAGTGTCTGTCAAATGCAATGTGAGCACGCATCCATATTCTTCCCCTCAGAATAGCATTGGGGTTTTAGTAGCAAATGTTTCTACCAGTGTACAATAGTAAACAAAATACCATTGGGCAATTCTTATAGAATTGTGCGCCATTGCCAGAATCACAAAGACAAAGCTGTGGTTAGACCTCAATACATTATCCAGTTGTGTAAAAACAGTCGGGTGGCTGGGGGAGTTTGGGGTGGTGGAGGAAACATTTAGAAAAGCCTTTAACAAAGATGCAAAGGCCAGATCAAAGACCGGACAGTAATTCACACCATACCACTCACATGAGAGCACAATTGTGAAGGGAAATCGCAATTATGCTGATGTCCAGAGGCCCTGTTAGCACAAAACTCCTTTTCTTTTTCACTCCTTTTCCTTTTCCACTGGGAATACCACAACTAAACCTTGGAATGTTGGTCCTGGGATACGTTTCCCCCCACCTCCCCTCTTTCCCCAAGTCCTTGGATCCTGCCAAAATAAACCCCACTTACAAGACCAGCACATGTCCTGTATTGCTCTTTTCAGGAAATGCCAGGGGTGTGCAGAGGTCTGCGTCAATAAACTATAGCGGCCAAATGCAGATAAATGAGCGGAGTCATAGGGAGATCAGCATCATCTCAGTTTTGCTGACACACGTTTTGCTGCTTTCCCACAGCATTGCACTTTTTGTTTAGACACACACTACAGACCTGCTGTTGCAGGTTATAGCCCAATGAAACAATTTTATCACACAAGATCACAAGGGGTGTAATAATTCACCTTTTTCATGGTTCAGTACCTGTTGTTTTTAGGGCACAATTCAGTTCAAAGTTTGGCTTGTTCTTGCTTCTTAACCATATACTGACAATTCAACTCAAAAATTTAAATGAGGCTTTTGCCAGCATTCTGTAACTTGTACTAACCCTAACCCTAACCCTTTTACAGTAGCAGCATAAGACCTTTGTATTCAGCTCATGGAAATGTCAGGTATTATTTGTAATGATGTTGTAAATCAAAGGCAGTGTTGAAATTTTCTGTGTTATGAATGTGCTCACTGTAGTTCCATATTGTGCTCCAAAAAAAACAGCAGTGAATACATAAATAAATTAATGAATGAGTAAAGCATCATATGTAAGAATGACGGTGCAAAAAAACACAAACAAAACATGATGACAACCTTGAAATATGCACCTTTTACAGTGATTATCACTATAGGCTTATTATAGGCTTCTAAAAATGAAAACTTTTTATGCACATGGTTTGGTACAAAATCAATGTACCATTTTCCATATCCCTTGATCCAAAAAGAAACAACAAATTTCTAGGGGGGAAAACTCTGCTTGTTCCCTTTATCCTTTAATTAATGTGGCTAGCACCACCAAGCCCAGGCACAGTTTACAAACCAACTGTTGTTCCTCTCTCTCCTTTTCAGATGGGTTTCTTCCGTCGGCGCTACAGAGAGATCATTGAAGCTGAAAAGAACAGGAAGGACAGTGATGAAAGCTGGGATTGGGTGGAAAAGAACCACTGAGAGTTGCGGTCGGGCCCCAGAGGAGCCAATGAGATTAGGAATTGGGTCGAGAAGGATCCAATGCCGTGGGGTCTCGCAGCCCAGCCGCCACAGTGGGACCAGGCCTTTCAGTCTTTCATATGTGGAAGAGAAGAATATTCTCCATATTTTTTGGAGACTTGATATTTTTGTGGGTGGGGGTCCAAGAAACAGGCTTCTGAGGTGACAGCGTGGCTTGCCAGAGGACACTTGCTGTGGAATTCAAGTTAATCTCAAAGGAGGGAGCTCCCAGCCAGCAGAGTGAAACTGCTGATGGAGACTGACATCCCTGCAGGGATGTACAAATGGCATGAATATTAGTGGACAACAAAACCCTCAGGGCTGTGTTAAATAGCAAATTTATTTTTATACATACAGTATAAGCCATATTGTATAAAACTGGGCTTCGAGAAGAGTTGGGTTTTTGAAGGCCATTATAAACATATTGTATCGACAGTATGTTTTCCTAAAAGCACTGATGTTTGATAAGAATGAATGCCTTGGCTCCATACTGTTACTTTAAGGCCAAAGATATGTCATATATAGTATATAATTGGAGTCAGTTTGTATATTCAGTTCTTCCTGGGAGTGAGAGATTGTATCTTTTCTGTACTATTTCCGGCTTATGAATATCTCCTTACACATCTGTCCCTCCCTCTCATAGATAATGAGCCAGAGCAAATTCTTTGTTTGACACCCCCACACACACCGATTTGCACACTTTGCCCCCTATGTCATCCACAAGTATTGTCAGAGTTGTGTCACAAGTGTTGAGGGCCCAGCGAAAGCGCTCTCTGAGGTCATTAGGACTTAGTTCAGGATGTGGTTATCAACAGCACTGCACAGTAATCTATTTACACTTTATTTGCCATGTTTCCTCTATTATCCACGCCTGGGACGTTTGCGGAGGGCGCGTAGTAAATCGTACTGTAAGCCACCATTCACTCTTTTAGGCTTTGTGACTTTCCAACATAAGCATTCCATCTGGTTATGGTTTAGCTTTTTCACCCGGTTGTTTGTATGTGATGTGAGTGAACACAGCATCGCCAGATCTGCCGAATTTGAATTTTAGTCTACCCGGTGTCTTCTCCAATGCTTTTAATCAAGGAATGCTTTAAAAGTGCAATGTGCAGGAGATCCAAAGCTGCTTTTGCAATGAACTATTGCTCAGGTATACAGCTGACTTCAGTGACGTGCTTGTTTTTTTTCTTTTTCTTTTTCTTTTGCCTTTTTTTAAAGATGAGATGGACTATGGTGTGTCTTCATGACATGGAAAGTGATTCTCAATCTGTAATCATTCTATAGGTAATGACAGGTCTAATTGTGATTTATGTCTGAACTTTTCCATAGTCTTCGCCTAAGTACACCATCTTTAGTTTTACTATTATGTTATTAGGCATTAAGCTTTAGAGAGAAATATGAGATACTTCACTCTCCACGGCCAGATGAAAGTTTGAGATGGGAGTCTACCTACAGCCATTTCCAGGGGCCCATGGCATGAGTAATGCCCTAAAAATAGGTGGGAATGTGCTGCACTCAATCACTACGCATAAACTCGCTCTTTGGGGCTCATGGGAAAAGCTCATTTTAAGTCAACATGTAGGAATGTTAGCGCCCTGAAAATCTGCTACCATTAAAATACACGGCTCCCCAGCAAACCGACTCTGAATCCCACATGTTGCGTTTCTTTTGAAAGGCTCCGTTTGCTTAGTCTTTTGAATGGAATGAATGGAACTTCGTATTAAATGCCCGTGAAGGAGAAATTATATTTTGTTAAATGAATTTGAAGTGTTTCATTCCAAAATGAGATGAAATTATTTTTGAAATTATTCTCTTAATTAGATGAGCTATAGTTTTTGAACAGTGACTGTGCATGAGTTTGGGATATTTTTGAAGCAGACCAGAATCATGTTTGAATGTGCAATGCCAAAGAACGACAACTATAATTTAGGTGTTCTTAATGTATCCCTCAATTTTCACTTGGAGTAACAAAATTATGTGTTGACACTTTATGGCTCACTATGATTGCTTGACTCTCTGTAATGATCTATGAACCTTTTATTGATCAGATACACTTTATTTCACCAATTAATTCCACTGGCACGGCATATACTGCACACATTCACATCTTCCCTCTGCACCTGTAAACGTTATGCTATACACACATGCAGAGAAACCAACACTTGACTTTTTTGGATTTTTTTTTAACTGTGATGGTTATATTTTTGTGTTTGTATGGTGTCACCATTATCACATTTAGATATTTGGGGATTTGTTCTGAATATACTACTGTCACTGAATATCATTTGCATTAGAGTGTGCTATATGTTTGATGTTTAAACTCATGTTCAAGCTGTATATTTATCTGTTGATAAATTTTAGAATGAAATTTTATGGTGTTGTATGCTGTTTTTGTCAAGAAAATTCCACTTGGGTTGTTGTTGTCTCTTTTTTGAGGTGTGTGGCGCCCTCTGCTGGTTGCCTTGTTCTTCTATCTCTGTCATTACAGGCAAAAATGCAAGAACAGTGAAAATTCAAAACTTCCATAACTGTCTTTAGGCTGTAATTACACTAATGTATGTTGGTTAGTGTATCTGCCTTAAATGCACAAACATCACAACATTTTACTTTTTAAGCTGTAAGTTTCCATTCTTTACATTTGTTCTCTCAACCCAGAGGGACACTGACACTGCATGCCAGAAAGCCAAGTAATGAATCTATAAAACATGGTGAGGTTATGTGTGTTCGTCATCTGACACCGGTTGCCATGAAACACTGACATCAAACACATGTGGTTTCTCCCTAGAGCACAATGAATTATTAACACACAACTACCACACAGTACAGCAGGACCACTACAGTAAATAGAGCTGTTCTCTGCCTTGTTGCCTGCAGAGAATCACTCTGCCAACAATGTCTTCTTTACTGGATCATGGTTTGATCAAGACTGCAGCGGTGGAGCAGGTGGTGGCACCGATTGCAGGTCATTTATGCCACTTGGTTCTGCTGTGTGAAAATGCAGAGGATCCTGAACAATTCGCCCAGCTGGAGGGGGCAGCACAAGCTGTGGCTAAAGCAACTAACAACATGGCAGCAGTGGCTTCCAGGTATGTTTACAGTATGCGTACTGAGGCAAAGGAAAAACTGCTACTGCATTACAAAAAGTATATGAACATCAAATGAAGATTATTTGAGGAGGGTTGAATTTATTACATTTATCAGATGAACACCAGGCTCTTTATTTCCAGGCAAGCAAATGAGACAGAAGATGAAGTTATGCGCATGGAGATGTCCTCCCTGTTAGAGTCAGTGGTTGTGTCTGGACAGCATGTGCTGCTGGCAGCTCAGAAACTGAGCATCCAGCCCAGTTTGACTGAGCACAGAGAAGAGCTCATCGCCGCTACACAAAACGTCTTGCTGGGAGTGGTCAAAGTACAGTATGATTTTCACTTATTTTTTCCTGCTCAAAAGAGTAGCTGCAAATGTGTTAGAAACAATGGCATTCAGTATTGAATACTACACCTGCAGATAATAAACAACGAAATAAATTGGAAAGGAAACTGTAACGCTGTCCAAAATCAGGTCACTGACAGAATCTAATGGGTTGATCTTCCTCTGCTGTAAGAGCTGCTTTTTACTGCCTTTTCCCATTAAAGGAGGAGTTTCCTTAAATGGGAAACTAAACCCAATATATATAATATAATAATATAATAATAATAATAATAATAATATATAATAATATAATAATTAATATTATTTTAAATATTTATATGGTAGTACATGGTTATATTATAAGCAAATAATACAGCTGGTAATATAAAAACTAAAATTATATAGATGTATTAAATGCACAGATATTCATTTCATGTACATACAAACTCATTTAAAACTTTATGGTTTGCTTATAAAAATGGCTGAGTGATTATGTATGACTATGCAAAACTCAGCATGCAGCATGACATAAACTGAAGAGCACAAGAAAATGTCCAGGAACAGCAACATGGTGATTGCCTCTGTCTCTGTTCCCAATAGGTCTTGCTAGTGGATGATGACGCTACTGTTAGGAAAATATTAGCCGCTGCTGACCAGGTTTTGGAGTGCCTCGCTCTGCTGGGTTCCTCCCTGGACATGATGTCCCTGCTCAGATCCTTCCAGATGTTTTCTGAGGCCCTTCTGCTCTTCAACAACCTGACAGTGGAGAGAGCAGACACCTTGCAGGATCCAAGACAAACAAAACTTCTACTTGACTCTTTGGAGATCCTGAGGAAGTGCATCTCCATGTTGCACACGGCTATGTGCACAACCATCAAACACCCTGCTAGCAAGCAAGCCCAAGCAGCCAAGAGCTACATTCTGGACAAGGTGGAGAGCACTGTGGCTGACATCATTGCTACACTCAAGAGTGAATGCCACAGAGCATCCCAAGGTCCTTGTGGGTATTATACTGGGAGACGGAATTGCCTCTTACAACTACTTGCTAGTCCCTCAAGCTCCTTAGTCAGAAGCAGTGGCTTTGACAGCATGGTGAGAGATGTTGTGTTTCACAGTATGGTGGTGGCAAACTTTTCACGCAGAGAGTTTCAGCAAAGAATGGTGAATCATTGTCGACATGTCCTGCAGTTCTGGTCAGAAATAAGAGGGGTTTTAAAGTTCTCAGAGGATCCCGATAGTCCTAAGCAATATCTAGAGAATACCTGTACTTTGTTTGTGCAGCAAATAGAAATGCTTGACCGAGCCATGATGACCACTGTTCTCTATCAGTTCTTGGACACATTTCTTACAGCACTGTCCACATTTGAAGAACTGGTGAGTTATACAGGACATGTTCTAGATGTAGACTCTACGAACTTTGATCTGGACTATGTGCAGCCACTGCTTGAGGATTTCATATCTTGCACAGATAGAATTATCCAAGTTGCAAGTTTCATCTCAGCTGTGGCTGTTGATGCAAAGAGTCTGGAAAATGTGGAAAACTCACGGACGTGCCTCACAAGACTCAGGGCTGGGATCGCACCTCTTTCAGTGGAGCTGGGTGGTAATTCACCGGAAACTGTTCAAAAACTTCATGAGGCATGTCAGAGGTGGGAGGAGGAGACTAGTCAGCTACAAGATGCCCTGAGTGATGTCATGGATGTTAGAGAGTTCACCAGTGTTGCTATTCATGAGATGGTCAATGACCGCCGTGGGTGTGATGCAGCATACAGAGAACAGAGCTATAAACTGTTTGACGAGCATGCAAAGAACCTCATTTGTCACATGAGTCTGGTGATTCACTCCGTGAAAAGGCACTTGGACAGGAGTGATAACCCAATCTACAGGAATGGCCTCCTGGTCTTGTTGAAGCAGGTTCAATCATCCCAGACCAAAGTGGTCGGGTCAGTCACAGACATGCTCTTTGATTCCACTCTTAATGTGGAGGTATACTCATCCTTTTCAGACAATGTTTCCATGGCAATCCAACACTTTAAAGTGCTTAGAGAGGGTCTGGACGGCCAACAGCATCCGCATCTCCTCAGCCCACTGCGAGAGGATGCACGTCAGCCTGTGGTTTCACCTTCACCTTCGCCTTCACCAGCCAAAGAGACTGAAGAACTGGATCTGGATCATATAGTTAGAGGCACTGATTCTCCTGTTCTAGAGTTTAAGGAGAGTGATTTTCAAACAGACCATGAGGAGGAACACCCAGACAGAGAAACTGTAGAAGTAGAACTGGCTCATAAATATGACACTGATGATTTAAAGATACCAGCTGCCTCAGAAGAGTCAAAACCGATCCACAAACCTCTTGACTTTGACCTTTTACCTCTCTTATACAAAGTTGTGACTGTGACTAAAGGAAAAGATGTGACACTCCTCAACCAAGCTTGTACTAGTGTTCTTGAGCTGTCAAACAGTTATGCTCAAGCTGCTAAGGTCGCCTTGACTATTGTTGATACTGTTGATTGTCAGACGCTGGAAAACTTTAGGGCAGAACTGGTGTCACTGACTCCCCTGCTTGTTCAGACAGCTCAAGAGACTGCAATGAGCTCAGCAATGAGCACCCAAAGTATATACAAACACAGTGTGCTGTTTTCTGACTTGATCAGCAACATCCAGAAAGTCCTTCTCCCGGTGGCTGGAAACTGGTACCATGCTGTATATGCAATACTTAAAGGCAATCCACCAAATATGGCAGCGACTGTTGCACAGCAACTCGGTGAAGTAATGACTTTGTGTGCTGATATGGTCCAGCTCTTGACATTGTCTGATTTTACCACACAAAGTGACAATCAAGAAAGTTTTACAATGTTACACAACAAGTTGAATAAAGCACAGAACAATACAAGGCATTTGGCAGAAGTCTCCAGAACACTGGAAGGTGAAGTCGATCAAATAGAGGGGCCTTGTATTCTCTGGGCTTTGTCTATTCAGATTTTGTTCAGTTCTGTGGATAATATTTTGGGCACATCAAGTGCATTGAGCCAAGTGAGCCCTCAAAAACGGTTATCAGCTTTGTCTGAAAACTCGCTGCGAATCCAAGAGGCAACCAGGCTAACCAGTCTAAACTGTAAAAGTGCCTACAAGGTCAAGCAACTAAAAGAATTCCAGGATGAACTAAAAACACTCACTGACGCCTATCTTTGGGTTGCCGAGGATCTTAGCATAACGCCAAGTGTTCTGCAACTCGCAAAATCAGAAGTCTTTCAAAGAAATATTTTGATTAAAATAAAAGTGCTATCTAGTCATTTAAGCAAAACAACCAAAGACTATGTCACTGCAACTGAAAATATTGTCAGCATTGCTAATTTGGCAGCTGAACACTTCCGGGAGGAGAGGACAGAAGATGCGGAGCAAAAATTTGAAAATGCTGCACAAATACTTTTTGAAAATGTCAGATATGCAACCAAATGTGTTGAGGACTGCTTAAACTACGTGCGGGACCCACGTGCCCGTTCTAACCTGAGGTCTATTAATGACCACCTGTCTTTTCAGATCTCTGATATTATAAGCAGAGCCAGGCTTAGGGTGGAGACTCACTGCATTTGTGACACCCTCAGTCTGGATGTTCAGATCCAGTGCTGGTCAGCCAAAGCTCACTATGTGGTAGAAGAGATCAGTAAGGTAGATGGAATTCACCATGATGCTAAGGAGCGCATCAAGTCTGGTCTACAGGGCAGAGCACCCAAAGATAAAGAGGAGTCAACTACAATCCCCTCTAACTTGAAAGAAGATGAATTTCCTCCTATCGCAACACTGATATCCCTGCAGAAAAGCCATACAGAAGAGACACATGGAGTAGAATCAAACATAACCATACCAGCAGTGGTTACATATGAACCTGCCCTCGAAAAATATGTAGGTATCTCATAGTTGATCAAATGTTACAGTTACAAGTATTGCATCAATTATACTTGTTAATAAACCCCTTTCTCATCCCTCTCTGTAGGATGGTGCTACGTCTGCTGCATGCAAAGAGGCCTCCTCCCTCACCTACACCTCCCTGTTTCTAAAGCAAGAAACTGATAGCTGGGATCCCACTGACAACTGCATTGTGCAGGTGACCAGGAACATGGCCGACAAGATATACTACATGACTCAATACCTGAGGAAGAAAGGCCCAATACCGGTACCGACCACTAGATGTCACTGTGCTGTATGATCGGTACCGTCTTAAAGAGTCATCTTTGTATGCTCAGTCATCTTAAGTAGAACTTTAACTTGATTGTGTCTTTCTCAGAATAAAGAGGCATTTGTCAGCACCGCCAAAGAAGTGATCTCAAGCTGCCAGTCAGTAACACAGTTCATCAGAGTCATTGCCAACCATAGCCTGGATAAACAGTGTACAGTGGAGCTTTCCCTTGTGGTTGAACAAATTCTCACTATCACCAACCAGCTCAACATCATCTCCAGGTTAGAATGCATAATGCAGACATTGATCACCTGCTGCAAAGCTATATTGTGAATAATATAGTGTTAAAACTGGTCAGAAAAAATACAGAAAATGGGACTTGTTACTATTTTTTCAGTGTCAATGCTGTGACACCAGGGTGCAAATCATCTGATGAGATCCTAGTGAAGAACGCACAGAATCTGCTCCAGACAGTTTTGCGGGGAGTCCATGCTGCAGAAACCGCCTGCATTACAGTAACTCTTAACACAGCAAACCGAGCAAAATATGCAATACCATGAGATTTCATTGTTCATAGGTTATACATTCAATTAATCTGTGACTTGATGCTCTGTGGAACATCTCCTCAGCCTTTAAAAGTGTATAATTCTTTTCTTACCCCAGGGTTTGAGGCAGCCTGAGCCAAATTCAGATGGAGCAGAGGCTGCAGCCCTGTGTTTCCAGTGGAAGAGAAACCTCCAAATCCATCGAGCCCAGGAGAAGTCCAACCCAGAGACTGATGACCTCGGCCTCAGGAAGACCTCATCCCGCCCTGTAGCACCCAGCCTCGCCCCAGCAATTCACATACAAGAGGGCTACAAGTGACCTCCTTCCCCTTTCTGAACACAAGCACCATTATCCATGTCTCAAGAAACAAAGAGCCTAACACAGATCACATTTTCTGTTTTTCATGTTGTATAATAGTGATAATGTGATACTAAGGGAAGTTAACTCTACACTAGAGCACAAGGCCAGCAACACAACAGCCCTGGAGCTGGTAGGAGTTCAATGTCTTGCTCAAAGACATTTCAGTGGGGTGGATGAGTTGAGATGTGACATTGTGTGTGCAACACAACTTACACCAAGATGAAAAGACACTGGATTCCTTTTTTTTTTCTTCAACGTCAAAATAAAATGTTTGATATTTGATCTCTTTTTATTTAAGATACTGATAAAGCCACTAAAATGTGATGGGCATATTAGAGTTCATTAAATGTCTTGTACAGTATCTGGCAACTACTGTATAACCACCGTAATGACAAATAAAGGATAAAATAATCATTTACAACATTCAAAAACACACTTTATACATGAAATAAGCATTTAAAATATGACTTATGAGCACAATAAAAAAGTATATAGCTTAGCCTCTCTTAAAAACAAGGGTAGCACCACACTTTGACAAACACCAAAATGGCCAAACGAAGCAAACTGTCTACGCAAAATCTAAACTTAGTGGGTCTAGAACATTTACCCTTTGTAGCACACATTACCCTGTATGACAAGTCACCTGCCAAAATAAACCGCTCCAACAAATCAAATATTGAAGACAGCCTGAAAAGTCATACTTGTAACACATACACCAACTATGGCAATGTGACTGTGTAAGAAGCCATTTTCATGTTTCAGGTTTTGCAGTTGGACAAGTGGAAACTAATTAGTGCTAATTACATGCTTGCCAGCAGTGTGTCTTAGCAAATGAAAATATAACAACAAAAAATAAAATGTCAGATAACAACTCCTTACGACTTAACTGCAGCTGTTTACATGCAGTGCACCTTATGACAATCCATGTACAAAATCTAAATCAAAATAAAAAGTAATGTTAGAAAACCTTGTCAGATAAGCAGAGAACTTGAAATGAGCCTGGTAAAAACAACTGCAGTGAAACAATTCCACAAGCAATTTGAATTGTAGCATCATTTGAATGGAAAAAAGCTATTCCCAATGTTATAGGCATTTCAGGACCTAATCAAAACAGTTTTGTTTTGTTTTAGCAATATCAACGTATGCAGAAAGTTGCCCTTCTGACAAGCATTAATAATACCTAAATAATAATGTGAAGAATACAGTAACAGCTGTAACTGCTGGAATTCTCTATTGATTTTCTGGGCAGTGTATGTCAGAGGCTGACAAATCATGAACTCATATCAGGGGGTGTGAGGTAAAAAATGTAAATGTTCAAAACTTCCTTTAAACCACGTGAAATCCGTTATCACAAAACTGAGCATTAACACAAAAAAACTCATAATAAAAAGTGTCTTCAAATAAATATTTTGATACAACATTCTCAAGGGAATTCTAATTTTTCCAATGTATATAATAAGCAGTATTTCTCTGAATATCAAATCAGTGATTTGTTAATGCCTGGAACTGACTCAGAGTTTAGTGAATAACATCCGAGTCAAGCCACACTGAAAAGCTTATTTGATCATTCAAATTTAGCAATTCTTTAGTCCATACTATACATTTATGGAAATAACAACAAAGGGCTCAACACTTTCAAAACACATATCTGCATTAATATCATAATGTTGACAGGAACTATACACTGTGTCTGTGCATATATCCAGCAACTCCGTACTGCCAATCCAACAGCAGTGTGCAGTGATACAAATGTGTCATGTGCTGGATAGTATGTAATTCTGCTGAGGTTAATTTAATATACAGTTTTATATACAGAAATAAATAGATTTCTGTAAAGCTAAATAAAGATTCGTAGACATGTTTTTATCAATGTACAAATTATATACAACTTTTTTATAGTTCCACTCTGGCGTGTTTACTGACAGAAAGGGGAGGCAGTGGGATCAAACGTCTTGAACACATCCTTTAATGTCCTGTCATCTGCCTCCTCCTCAGGTTCCTTCTGTTCTGGTTCCTCCTCTGCAGCTTCCTCCTTCTCCTGCTCCTTCTTTTCCTCTCCCTCCTCTTGCAGCCCTGCAGAGCTGCCTTGTCCTCCTTGTTTAGCCTGCCTAGGGTCAGTGTACTGGGGTCGGATCAGCCCAGCCAGTGCCTGGATGGGAAGGTTATGTACTGCTGGGGGTTTGATTGGTGAGGCAGGAGGCACTGTGGGAGTAGTGGTGCTTGGAGATTGATGGGGGGAGCTATCTGAGGCACTGTCTGCACTTTTAGCCTCCTCTAATGAGCCTCTTCGCTGAGTCGGTGAGAGTGATGATGGTGGAGAACTGTCTTTCTTGGGGTGTTTCAAAATGCCTGTCTTTTTAGGGGGCTCTGTCTGGTCCTTCTGAGCTTGCTCAGTCTGAGTACGGGGATCATAAAGGCTGATACCCCCCAGAATTGTAGTGGGACTCTCCAGCCCACCACCAGAGGAAGCCAGGCGAGGGGCATAAGGAGGAAGCCTCTCAGGTTCAGGCTTGTTTCGAACAGTATGAGGGGAGGAGCCAGCGCTGGCTCTCTGTAGCCTGGGGTCAGCGACTCCTCCCGAAGAGGTCTCCTTCTGCGTGAGCACTTTAGAGTCTAGACTTCCTGTTCGTTTGATTCTGGGGTCCAGAGCCTTATGCTGCCGTGGATCTAGAGGTCTTTCCGTGGAGGATCGAGACTCCAGAGTCCTGGAGGGTATTCGACCCACACCTTCCTTCAGACGGGCAGCTGCCAGGCGGGGGTCCATGGGTGGAGGGGTGGTGACATGGGGATGGTCAGGCAGACTGGTGCGGTTCATCTGAGCGTCAGCAATTAGCGGTGGGAGGGGCAGATTGATGGAGTGTTCCTGTTTGGGGACCAAGGAGGGGATGAGGTCCTCAGGGGCCCAAACCACTGTTTGAGCAAAGGCTGGCCGTTGGAGTAAAATGTCCACCCGGATGTGGCTGAACTGCTTTAGCTGGCAACGGGGGTCCCGCAGCACCACACCAGGGCTGGCATCCAGAGGGATAAGAGCAGCTCTGTCCCTTAGCTCCCTCTCTCCTTCCTCATCATCCTCTCCAGTGGGAGGCTTGTGAGAAACTGGGTGGGTTTGCTGGCGATAGGAGCTTGGATCCACAGGTCTTACCTTTCTGGGGTCCCTGGTGAGCCGAGGATCCACAGCTACATCTGCATCCTTTTTCACATCTGCAGGTCGCTGGCGTGGATCTGTCTTCATGCGTGGGTCATTGGGTGGAGCCCTCTCCTTCATGAGTCGAGGGTCACCGACCGCTGCAGGTGCAGAGCCAGGCTGAGGC
Source organism: Myripristis murdjan (assembly GCF_902150065.1). Lineage (NCBI taxonomy): Eukaryota > Metazoa > Chordata > Actinopteri > Holocentriformes > Holocentridae > Myripristis > Myripristis murdjan. The sequence goes on from NC_043994.1 coordinate 22,281,426, forward strand.
TGGGAAAGCTGTCCCTGGTGCATCTCATTCTGCTTCTTTAAAGATTTCAGGATAGATGAAACACAGTTCCCATCCTCCTCATCGCTTGAGTACCAGTTTGTAGTTTCATCTGTTAAAAAAAAAAAAAAAAATTAAGATTAATCATGTGCCAATATATTTGTCAGAGCACACACTTACAAGGTATAGTTTGTGTGTCAACACCTTTTCACCCCTCGACACTCACCTCTGCTTGCACTGTTATCATCCTGGCCCTCCACTCTCTGTGGCTCACTCCCCTGTGTCTGGGGCTGTTGCTGCTGCTGAGCCAGGTGTAAAAAGAGAGCTTTCTGCACTGCTGGTGGTAAAGACTGCACCTGCGACTCAGCACCCATCTGCTGCTGGAGGTTCTGTATGAAGGCCAGGCTGGGGTCTACTACATTGAGAAAACATGGAAATATAAGAGGACAAATGATATAGTCATTCAGTAAATTTAATAAACAGTTAAAGGGACCCTGGGGAATAAGACTGATGGATATTGGTAATTTAACATGCACAGCACATTAATGTAATACCCACCTCCTTGTCCCATTGCCTGGTTTCTGAGGAAATTGCTGAAGAATTCTACTGGGTTCTGACCTAAAGATGGAAATGGGAAAAGGCTCTGCAGCATCTGTAAATCAGGCATAGGAGGGAATGGAGGCCTCTGCATGTTCATCTGAGGGTTCATACTGGGTCGGTTCCCATGGAAGGGTGGGGGTTGTCCGGGAGGGGGCGGCATTGGAAATCCATGTGGTGGGAGCTGTCCTGGGGGACTCTGTGGCATGGGTGGTCCTGTAGGGTGACCCATAGGACCAGGTGACCCAGGGGGAGGAACAGGGGGAGCAGTGGTGCCTGAGGGCATCATAGTTCCACTTTGTGTGTCCTCTGAGCCTCCACTGAATTGGTTGGTGCCTTCCCCCTGACTCTGGGCTCCAGAAGTGAAACTGGATCCACTGAAAAATACCACAGGGCAATCAGATAATATAAAGCTGAAGCTAAACTACATGCTTAACACTGATTAGAATTTAATCACATATCATTTCAGTTACCTCAGACCAATTTTTTGTGCCAGGTCTACCGTAGGCTGAACCTTTATTTCAAAAAGAGAGGGGATCTTTTTCCCTGCTTGGGCAGAGGCTGCGTCTGGAGGGCTGCTGTGACCAGGGGTTGGCAGCAAACCAACACCAGGAGGTGGCTTTGGGAGTGGGGAGATGCCCTGCTTCCTCAGGTCCTCGAGTTCCAATTCATCTTCATGGGCGTTCTCCTCCTCGGTGTTTATTATCTGGAAAAGAGTCAGAAAGCAGAATATGGTGATTATTCATGTTAGAGCCAAGATTACGTGGCGTACAGGCGATAGAAATCATAATCTAACACTTTCGTCTTACCTTATCAAGCAACTCTTTTGTCACATCAGTCAAAGCCTCGTGGGAGAATTTGCAGTTGTCCCCCTGATAACATTTGGCTCCTGTATGAAAGAACTTGCAGGGATATTCATGTGCAGTCACAGGTTAAGGAAAAGTAATAGGCATACCAAAATCGAGATGGCATTTCGCCATTTAATTATGATTTAATTCTATGATTCAATTAGCTACTCGCACAAGCACTCAGTTGTCTTTAATGAAGGATATTGTGCATATAAATGCAATTATCTCCTTTACTGCAGTATCCTTGGAGGTAGAATTTACAAAGTTCCTTTTTCTTGTCTGGTACAACAAGCTCATGTTCAAACTTACACTGTTCCCCCTGTAGAGAGACAAAATTGAGACAATTGGTCATTTTTGAATGAAAAGGGGAATTAATTTATGTATTTATTTTAGGATTAAAAGGCTCACATTAAAATACGAAACATAAATGGATTAGGGGTACCTTGATGCATCGACCCTCAAGGAAGTATTTGCAGATGTATCTACCATTGTGTTCAACAGTGTGTTGATTGATAAACTCCTTGCTCATTATTGGGCGTTTCTTCTGAAAACCAGAAGAATTTTTTCCTTCCTGTGGACAACAAGGGAAAAAAAAACAAAGATTTTGGTTTTAATGCACTAATACTCAGTATAAATTAAACAGTGCAGTCAAAAGCTTACACACTGCAATGGTGAAAAAACTGTTTCAATGTTGATGCAAAGAAAGATTTATAAATAATAACTATCAGTTTTTGATTTTTGTTCTCAGTAGTTTTTCATATGAAATCTATGTCATATTATAACTGAGTAAACAACAAAAAAAATACACATTTGTCCCACTGTCTCTTTACTGATACTTCTGACTGTGTGAAGGAGGTCATGATTCTCTCTTACAGGTGTTATGTCCTCCATGGCCTGGTCTCCGCCCCGGCCTCGTCCACGTCCGCCCCAGCTCTTGCCCTTTAGTTTCTTGTTCTTGTTGAGCATCCCACGTCCTCTGCCAGGTCCGCTCCCTCTGCCCCGCCCCCTCTGACCAACTGAAGAAACAAAACATTTCAGTGTAAGTGGTCAACTTCAGGTTAGCATTGGTCTTCCTAGTGCATTGTATCCATTAAATGTATTATGGCACCTCTAATCACTTTTGTCACATTTTTAGTTAAGGTAAATGACTGCTAAAATCATGTCAGACAAAAAAAATAGAGTCTGAATGCATAAAAAATGCATATATACACTGCTGTTTCTGCATCCCCCTCATATTGGCTCTCTTCATCTGCTCCTTGGCGTGGCGTCCCTTGCCCTGACACGGTGGGGTCGAATCTTTCGACTGCTGATACTCTGACATGTCATCTGTGTAGTCATCCTCCTCTCCTTCATAGTCATACTTGTCATCACTGTAGTCGCTGTATTTGTCAAAGTCGCCACTCTTGTGTTGTGGAGACTTCTGCGAATTGCTGTGGCCACCCTTGGAATCCCGTCCATGCTGTGAAATTTAAGTCACAATGAAATTAACAATTACTTTTTCACTTTCTTAGCTCATTTTCTTGCCATACACCTGTTTAACAATGATGATAAAAAAATTTTCTTGCATTTTTACATCAAAATCCCATTAGTTTTACAGTCTATCTATAATGATGATGTCAAGCTGAACCAGTAGATGTTAATAACAATTCCAACCAATAAAGCATCGCAGATTTTTTAAGACCGCCGCTCCTTCTCCCCTGCTATAAAATAAAATTGCATTTCTCTCCCTAAGTGATTCCGCACTGGTTTACACTTTTGACTGAGGCGTCCACCGCATTATGCCCCAGCCCGACATCCTGTTTCAAGAGGAAATTCATCAAATCAAATTAAATGTCTGTGAGAAACTGACCAGGGATGACTGGCCATCCAGCTCTCGGCTGGATCCCTGGCTCTTCCTGCTTTTGGGCCTTTCTGGGCGGTCGTAGTCAGAGTCGTAGCTGTCAGAGCTGGAGCTGCTGGATGGTGAGTGGTGCTGAGAGGAAGACACAGGGAACAGTGGCCAACACATGAATAAGGGCTGAAAAAGTGCTTCATCAAAATATTAACATCAATTTATAATTAGTTTAAAATTGTTCACATGCATGCCCTGTCACAATAGCAGTGAGTCATATTAACTTGTAATAACAAGGTGAAATAACAGAACCAGGATTACTTTCGGTCTGTCACGTCTCCTCCTTTTGGACCTCCTCTTCTCTCTCGTCTTTTTGTATCTTTTCCTGGAGTGCCTGTGAGTCTTCTCCTCTTTCTCTTTGCCTTTGTCCTTCTCTCTCTCCTTTTCCTTCTCTTTCTCCTTTTCTTTGTCTTCGTTCACCTCCTTAGCATCTTTGTTTTCCTCTTCAATCCCAATCCCTTCATCATCTATTTCTCCATCTTCCAATTCGCCATCCTCTCTTTAAAAAAAAAAAAGGCAACTGTGAGTATCTATCTATCTGAATGTGAAGAATGAAGAATGTCTGCTTCCGTTGCTATTAACATGGTCTCTCTTCACATGAGTAAAATAACTGGTGTCCAAAATAACCCAGAGTTAGCTGCTGCAATTCTTTTATAAGAACATATGCATCAAATTATTACAAAATTATGACAATTTTCTTGTCATTTAGGAAAAAAATAAGGAAAATTATACAAGACGGTTTTCTTAATACTTGAAGCCTATCAGGTGCTTGTGCTTAACTTTTATTTTCTGTGAACCAATGTGCAGTTAAGTTAAATTCACATTCAACTCGACTAAAATCTGTGAAACTTTATTAGCTATTAAAAATGATTTCAGGGTTACTAAATTACTTTACTCTTCCTTGTAGCAAGAGGGGGATGAAGGGGGATTTTGGCAAAAATATGTTGCCAAGTCATAGGCCTTAACAGACTCTATAATAATGTACCAAAGAACTACAGTATAGTATAGTACAGTCAGGATTACATTGAGTTAAGTAGCAAAACTGTTTTTCAATGAGAAAGGCATATTTTGGGCCAGCTTTAAAGGTAAGGAAACATCCTTACAGCCATCTGGCTCACAAACCTGAGCACTACAGTTCCCATAAGACCTGGCCAAAGAAATTCTTACAAAAGTGGACTAAATGTTTGATTTCGTGTCCAGGGAATTTTTGTACTGGAGGCTAGGGTACACTGCAATTACTGGTAATAAACACAAATATCTGTTATTTAAATGATTATGGGATCATTACATTCAGGAACATTGCAATCAAAATCCCTGAGGAAGTGGAGTTTTCTTTGAAAGAGTTTGTTGCAGATGCCATAACCGCTCCATGCCACAGCGTCTGCTGAGGAGCTGATGGAGGCAGGTGAATACTTAAAAGACTGGCTGCTTTTGTGAATTCTCAAATTTTAAATAGGGACGGGGGTATATCCATGAAACAGTTTGGTGGGTTGTTAGCTGATTACAAAAGTGAAGCATGAAGGTTAGAGGCATATAAAGGCATGTTCACAGCAGTCAGAACAAGTTTAAAATGATTAAAATTATGCCCAGGATAGGTGTGACTCAAATATTTAAAACAGGAATCCACACAGATAATAACACATGGGCAGTTCAAAGGAGCTGTAAGATAAATTACAACAAATTATTTCATGCAAAGGTATACCCTTGAAATTTTGTCCTCGGACACAATAGTCCATGTAAAATCAGTTCCTGTCAAAGTATGACAGTTGAATAAATTGCCCTTTCAAGGTCGGTATTCTCTTCATAAAATGTAATGACAGCTGCTGTTAAAAAAATATGGGGCAGGTATCATAGTGAAACACAAAACGCCATGAAATGGGAAAATTCCCCCTCCCGTAGTTCCACGTCTGTCTCACAGACTGGCTATCTCTTGAACCTGTGACCCAGCCACTGCGCTCTCTAAATTTGTCCAGCTAAGCAGCACTTTGCAAGATTCACGATAAACTATTTGCCATCTCAAAGATATTCTACCTTTAACTTCTTGTCCATAAAACCAAACGTCTATTTTGACATCACACTGATAATCAAAACACATCACATCAACGTTCATACCTATATAATGTTTTTTTATGTGGATACTCTAAAAATGTACCAACAAAGTCATGTCAATACTGGAATATTAAATGAATGGGAGCTTTCCAGCAATGGCACATCCATCCAAAAATCCATAAACCACAATACACACAATAAACTTCCCACTGGATCCCAGTATCATACTAGATGTCCTCATAGGAATAATTAAGTGATTTTTCATTTTGGCATATGCAGACCCATTTCTCACATTTATAACCAGCTGCCTGCTACTGTAAGAAAGATACAACAAGGGTGTCAGGGTGACCAGAGTGCGGCATGGAGGCTGTAAACCAGGGATAGGAAATAATGTGCCATGGAGGGCAAAGACAGCACATTTTTATCCCAACCAAACACCACACAAGGTGATTAGTTCCTCCAGTCTGGTGGAAGGTGATCAGCTAATCAGCCGGCACAGGATGAAGCGTGCAGGATCTCAGTCATCCGTGGCACATAATTTCCCATCCCTGTAGCGGACTCATCACAAGGGCACAGGCATGGCCTTTACTTGAAGCTCAAAGCCCAGCAGAAGCAAATTAATCTCAACCCCTGAGTGACCAGTACCACAAGGTGCCCGATAGGGGGGAGTAAAGAGCAAGGATGGGCGTGGCATTACTACATTATAGTCATCTGCATAGCCTCCTGCAGATGGCAACAACGAAGCCAAGAAATCACCCCCAGTACCACAACAACACAAACGATGAGGTCTCCTATGTTGCATGGAAATGATCATGAATGAGTCTTATCGACACGGTGATGGGATATCTAGGCTAATCTGGACAGCGTTACTCCATTGCACCAAAAGGCATGCAAATATATGTGGAGGGGGAAAACCCTGGAAATGTTTCTGCCCTGCAATTCATGATTTCAAAAAAGAAAAAAAGAAAAAAAAAGAAAGAAGGAAAACAATAACACAAGCAGACCCACAGCACTGAAACGCACAGATGAGCGTATTAAGAATTGCATAAGATTGTTACTCGACCTTTCATCCCCTGCAAGCTCAGAGTCTGTCATGTTTTTGTCAAGAACAGGGGCTGGGGGACTGGAAACAAGGCTCACAGAAGCCATTGGAAAACGGATCTGCCTCCCTTCTCCGGTACAAGAGTGAATTACTCAATCACTCAAGGAGACGTTGGGTTGTGAGAGATGCTGGAAGATTTCAGACTGGAAAAAACTCACGGTGTTACATGTCTCGACAGAGACAGTAAACAGACACTCTCCTCTTTCATTTCAGTGACGTTTTAACTCAGTGAGCACAGCTTGATACCCCGCTTTGCTAATGTCCCGTCGGTTGACAGCTGCCATGGTGAAATAGAGGAGACGGAGGGAGAAACAGACAGAAATGTAACCATTTTCGTTGATTTCAGCATCTTCCTAGGGTTTCTCAACAGGGACATCATCTCAAAATGGCTTCTGAGGTCTGTAGAACATTCCCCACTAATGTATTCGTCCACGTATATATCGCCCTATCAGGATCTATCTAACATGAATACAGCGAAATCTCACCAGCAATTGGTCCAACATGGTATCGGGTAACGCCCATGAAAGTAAAACGCGATGCCGATTGGCTCCAAGAGCTGTCACTTATTGCCAACATCTGCAACAATGAAGCGCATGAGACGTTCACGGTTTGTTCTTTGTGAACGTTATTGTTTGAGACCATGAAACCACGCAACACGTATTTATTGTGTAGTTTTTTTTTTTCAACATCTTCACACCGGAGACATTTTTGAATCCCTTATTTGTATTTCCAAAATATCTCTCGATGATTTCCCCCCCTTTCGTAACGTACACTCGCGTGCACGCGCTCGCTTTTACAGTTTTCAAAGCAGTTCAGGTTTTGGCCGCCAGATGTCGCTGTGGCTCTTCAAATGAAAGCCTCAAAGACTTGTTTACCTGAGCAGTACATTGCCTTTAATGTTTGTTTTGATATGTCATGATATAACCTACATTTTTTATGTTATCAATGATGATTAAACAGTCGCAATTGCTAAACCTTTATTATTTTATCTTTTACATATTTTACTCATATATGTATTTTTTTAAATATATTTTTTGGTCTTCGAAGAAACAATTGGTGATGCGTTCATGTTAATTTTATCATTAACGTTTAATTTCAGCCGGTCCGGTCAGACCTGATGATCTGCGTTATACCAGAGCATAACACCGTTCATATACTACGTCATGTTATTTTAAGAATATGTTATATCGCAATCCTAAACACCTATGCATATGGCCTTAAGGTGAGGGCATAAGGCTTTAACAGGACATGATATTGCTCATTATACAACTTATACAACTGTCAGCAACATATGCTATAGCCTAAACAACCAAATAAATAAATAGACTGCAATCTACAAAGAAAAAAAATGTGCCAAGTACAGCGAGAAGCCTTTACTTTATACTGTGGGCAACTTCCCTAACCACCAGTCTTGAATAGGCACCGTCTGTTACAGAGGAATGCAAGGGGAATAAATTAAGTTTTTTGGGGAGTATCTCGGTGGGAGGGATTATTACTTTGGGAAGCCTAGGTGGCGTGCGGAGCGCAAAGGCTGCAGACCATCCCGGAGCGCAGATCCGGACCAGCGGCCGCATCACGGCAGGCACCTGATGAGCATCCTCTCCCTCCTGAGCCCGGCGCACGGAAAGTCACACAAGAGCGCAGTGGTTTGGGATTGTTACTGAAACCAAGCAAAAGCCACCAAAACCTGGAGGCACAAAAAAACAAACAAACAAACTAATAAGGAGCACTGTTAGATTATTATCACTGGATTTCCAGATATGGCACTGTCTCTTCTGCGCAGCTGTTTGCTTTTTCTGTGTGTGACAGCAACCCAGAGCAGCCATGCCGGTGTTCAGGTAAGAAGAAAATCTACCATTACAGGTTTAACGGGAGAAATGACACGTTTTTGTGAGCTGTGTCACTAGGCCTATACCAGACTGGAAAAAAAAAATCTGATGAGGCTGAGTAAATAACAGGAGATGGAGTTCATGTTTTCAGAAAAGTTGTTAGTCATCTGAAAAGTTATTAAATTTCAATAGCCAAATGCAGCAACACACACACACACACACACACACACACACATACACATTGCATACACATATTGTTGTACATATTATAATGCCAGTATTTATATGAATAATGTGTCACTATAAGCTTCACTACATCTTTTGAACATTGCTGTAAACTTTGAAAGGAATGTGATCTGACACACAATTCCAACACTTTCCAAGGTAAGTGTATTTTTTTTTTTTTTTGAAAATGCCAGAAGGTTTATTGTAGCATCTGGATATGAATCCCCTGTTGTCTTGTCAGCCGGTGGCATTTCCTTTTTGCCTGGGGCATGAGGAGTAGAGCACTGTCCTGTTCTGACTGGTGTACAGGTCAAAACTATGTGCATTATGCATTTTCAGTCTTACATCTTGAAGCGAGTTGTTTTCGTACAAATCCACCCAAACGCCAGTGCAAGAATTCAAGGTATGCTGTTTCTGAGACACTTTTCCAATGAGCATGTGATTAATAAACTTTTCACAAAGGATTAGAGGTGCTCTCTCTCCGAGGAACTTTGTAAAGGCTTACCAAGCCTCTGCACTCAAGTAACTGCTCATGGCACCCATGCTATTTTGAATACAAAGCCTGTCCATTCAGGATTTGTTATCCAATGAGCCTGTCCCTTCCTACTGCCATGCAAAATATACAGAGAACCATGCATTTTGGACTTAGGTCCCGCTGACATCTGCCAAACAGCTTTTGTCCAGCTGTGTCTGCCACTGGAGTTGGGGTAGTAAGTGAAGGGGGTGTGTAGGTTGCAGTGGGAGTGGGGACGAGAGAAAAAGAGGTACATGGTATAATATCTCACATGTGAGTGCCACGAGGCCTACAGGGAAGTGGTAAAAAGAAATGCAAAGGACGACTGTGTTGATTTAAAGAAATTATGGTAGGTTGATGAATCACAGAGGTAGTCAATAGAAATCCCATGAACACAAATTTGTCAGTGCTGGGGATAAAATATACTTTAATGACAAGAAAAACATAAGGAATGTCAGCTTTGTAACCATAACTACCATGTACCCACAAATAAGATGGATTTAGCTTTGATTACATCAGGCTCCACAGCTGCACTTAAATGTATTACACCTCCCATATTCCATATTTTATGACCCTTAAAGTGTTTGAGGAAATTTTTCGTCCTAGGTTTCATATTGGAAAGTCATTGCAGTATTTTTTTTTTTTTTTTTTTTACTTATACAGCATTTCTTTCTTGTACTTATGCTTTATTCACAGAGCTGCATGGATAAGCACCAGGTGGTTGGGGTGCTGCGTCAAATGGAGAAATTTCTCAAGGGCCAAGAGATGCGATTCACCGAGGGCATCCGCATCATGAAGTCCAAGCTGGCGGCGCTTCAGAACTCTGTCTCAAAACTGCCTCAAGCCGACCAGTCAGCTGGTGAGTAATGACAGAATGACAAATATAATGCACCATCATCACCATCATTATCATCATCAGCTTCTCTTCTTGTCAAATATATCATAATCTTAGAGGTGTAAGCTTTTATCTCACCCACTGATGATATTTAATGTTACTTTATGGTTGTTGTGTGGTGTTCTCTCATTGTTTCAACTCATGAGAGTATTCCTAAATACTTTAAATGATATTAAGTGTAATAGTTTTGTCAGGGGGTATAAAATGTTAAAACTTTAATTCTCGGTATCTCAGAGTTGCACTTCATCTGGGTAAAACTCTACAATCACAAGTCCACCATGCTTTGTAAAACTGGTGGTGTTGTCACAAAAGAAAGATCAACAGGATATGGTGTGTTATTTGAAGCTCACTGGTAGAATTTAATTTTCATAAAATCAATAAACACCGTCAAATAGCTTGCTGTTGCCTGACTAGCCTGCCAGTCAAGATAATAAAATGCTGCTATTTTACAGTCATGACAGAGGAGACAGCAACATGTAAAAAGGCTAATAAAAATACAAAATAGTTATCTAGATGTCTACTGACCACCGAGCCTACAGTATATGTGTAGCTGTGAAGCAAGAAACAAGGAGTGAGTGTGTATCTTGTAAGTTTTAGAAGTCTGGGAATCATTTTACCTGTGAGGGTTGTGTGTTTATATCTGGATCATTTATGTGTTAATTTTCACAGCAAGAGATTCCCGGGTCACTCAGTTCACCGTCTCTCAGTTCCATGGTGTGCAAATGTCAACATGCAGGCATGACATGACATCATAATTTTTTTGAGGTGGGACATTTTGGTCAGTCTGGGAAGTTCAGCTCAGAAGTTAATAGAAGATTCCAAGATATCAGACTTATGACATTTTAGGAACAATCAGCTATTTGGAGTTTGATCCTATGGTTTTTCCCTTAATCAGTGACAACAGCATTTAGATTTGGAAAGCCAGTGATGGCTTCTGCTATTATGGGATCATATATTCATCCAGCAGAGCAGGGCCCTCTCAGTTACAGAGCTCGGCACTTGACAGGCAACTGAAGGGGAAGTGGAAATGTGTCGTTTGGCAGCAGGCACCGAGGCCAATGGACGTTTGTTGGTGATGGACCAGTGCAGTCCATAACTCTGTGGACAGCTCTTGGCAGGAAAGGAAGAAGCTGATATTCTACATTCACGGCAATGAAGGCTTAACAAAATGAAATAGACAAGAGTGAAAATGTTCTGTCCCACCACTTAAGTGGTCAGTATTTGCATGAGATGGATATTTTCACAGTGATCCATTGATTATTCCCAATAAAGAAGCCAATCTAACACCGCTCTCCATACAAATCAACATTTAGCATAATCAATAAACAATAGCAGTTAAGCATCTCAGGTGTAGTGATGGTTGTATTCACATCTAGTCAAAGAAGGATGATTTAAAAAAAAAAAAAAAAAAATCCTCTCTAGTTGGCTGAGGCGTAAGCTGTCCTGAAAGACAAAGTAATTTATTCGCAATGTTGAATTTAAGCGTGGAATTCTGAAAATTCCAAAGCATGCAATACGATGTCTTGGAGTAAGCGTAGCATAACATCTGACTGTTCCAAGCCTCTGTTATTCTGCCTCATAAAAATGTCCTGTTCTCCACTGAATTAAATGAGGCATTTGGACCTCCATTTCCCATGAAGGCTATACGCTGCCCAGTGACACGTGTATATCCCCAGGCACAGAATGCCAGAGGATGTCGAGAGGCTTACCCTGCATGTGACCGACCTCCCTCCCATTTTCTCTCTCCCACAGCTCCTACCACCTGCCCCTCCCTAGAAGCCCCGACCCATGGAAGGAAGTTTGGCTCTAAGTACGCTGTGGGGCATGAGGTCCATTTCACTTGTTCCCAGGGCTACCACCTTGTTGGTCCGGGAACACGGGTATGCCAGGACAATGGCAGCTGGAGTGGCATCAGTGCCATCTGCAAAGGTAGGAACAAAGGTGTTTCTCTCCAACACACCTGAAGGTTTTTATAGCAAATCAGAGAAACACCATATACACGAGCCTTCACCCTTAAAAGAGAAGTGGAGTCAATAAAATTAGGTGTAATTTACCAGCTAGAAAAACTATGCCACAATCCTTCATTTTTAACTATTATGTTAGGGGATGGACCAGGTAATATTAAAAAAAAAAAAAATGAGTGAGCAGAGGAATGCAGTGTCACTTCAGTTGTGTTTTCATCATAGGATTAAGAACTCCCCCCAACACACACACACACACACACACACACACACACATACACACACACACACACACGCATCCACTTAGCTTGTATTCATTGCCACCTCTCTATGAATTGGTGGAATGCCTTGGGCCAGGACTGCTATGTCTGCACATTATGCAGCCTGTTGAGGAAAAATCCCCCCACCCATTCAGGGTGACCTTGGCCCAGCGGCGCCTGAATGCTAGGCTGCAAGAGACAGCAGCCCATGAGTCTAAAGGGGCTCCTCGCACAAACAGATAAGACAGGCAAAGAAAAGGACCATTCTTTAGGGTGGTTGGAGCTCCTAACCGTACTGAATGAAGCCCTCGTTAAAGTGGCATTAAATGTCTTGGACACAGAAAAACACCTGTACTGCATTCCACTGTGGGGTGCCTTCCCCTCTGTGTCTCTGCTCCTCATGAACAGAAGTGGTTGGGCTACTGTAAGATAATCCCCTCCTTGCTCATGTTTCCCCTGGCTCTTTTACAGGGGTCCCACTGGACGGGGTTAGGTCCACACATTATACCAAGCCCATGGTCTGATAGCACACAAATATGCTAAGCATGCTATTGATAGCTCCTTCAGCTTTCACTGGTGGCATTCTTCCAGAAATTCCAAGTGGCACGCATGGTTCAAATGTGCATTAGATTGTTGATGTTCATGGCTGAAAAAAAAAAAAGAAAATGAAACGGTCTGATCCGACACAGTATTATCTCAGTGCATGTTTTTTTTTTTTTTTTTTTTTTTTTTTTTTTAAAGCCAAGAGGTCTAAATTTAGTCTTGCTTCAAAGGCACTATTGATAGAGTGTGAAAAACTTAATTGTCAAAAAGACTTTAAAAATATCCAGGGGAGTGAAGTGGGCTTTTACATGTTGGGCCCCTGTGGTGGCCCTCGGGGAAGCCAAACAAACAGGAGTGGGATTGGCGGTCATCCAGTATACAGTGGCCTCAGAGCTCCGGCGGTGCTGGGTGCTGCGTTCCTTTTTGCAGCTCTGCAGTGGTCTGAGACCTTACTACACTTACTATGATGATAAGGCAAGTTGGGCTGTTTGTCCTTTTTTTCCTGAGCAGGGCAGGTTTAGAGCTGTAAAAGAATAGTCTCCCAGATCTACAGTAACACTTTATCATAATTCTCCATCACTGTTTAATAATAGCAGGTCCCTAGAAACATGAGATAATTCTTTACAGCGACTGTTTGACCACAACTAATGGAAATTCTAGCAAGGTTTAAATGGTGCAGAACAGGGTAATGTTTATGTCCTAAAGCTAAACATTTGCAGGTGAATGAAAGAATTTTTGTTCTAAATGTATACTCAGATGCCTGAAGTCTGATTAGCTATGGCAGATTTTTTTCATCTGTTCCTTTTGCTCCACGCTGTCATCTATGCTTTTTTACTTCTTGACTTTTAATCGTACTCAAAGACATTCACAATATCGAACACAGTGAGAACGACCAGTGAGAGTTTCCACATGTTGGGGGCAGTGGAGGCCACAGCAGCTCTTGTAAAGTACTAGTATGAGTGAGTTTAGTGTGAGAACCTGGAGAGTGGAATTGCTATAAACCTGAGCCGTTTTCAAAGGAACATGAAGTGACAGTGTTCATTGCAAACCACTAACGGTTTGTTTTACTAATGGAAAAAGCTCTCAGTATAATGTGTCGCCGAAAATGTTTGCATGCTTGTGCTCTGCTTGGTGAATGCCACCATTCCTGATGATTCATATGCTTTGAGTAAAAGTATTTGAGTAAAACACAACATCTGCAGCCATACTCTGTAACAACACTGATTAATCAATTAGCACCTTATTTCAATTTCAAGAGAACAATTTTATACTTTTATTGGGATCCACCAAGCCGCCATCACTTCCTAGAGTTGACAAAAGTCAGTAGAGCACAGATAAAAAGGGAGTTCCTTGCTGTGTCCATAAATGACAGTACCAGTCTCCCATTCTTGAGTATCAGTTATGGAACCTGGGCAGACCAGCTTTCATCACCGCCCTGTGTGCATCGGAGACAGGAAGAGCTCACAGAGGCTCATTCATGATTTTCCGTATTTTATTACAAGTGACACACTGTACTCTGCTGCTTTTCAGTGGAACCTCAAGGACCTTCTGCTTTGTGCTTACCAATATGTCAGATAGTCATGACCTCTGTTACGCTCTCAAATGCAAATAGCTTTAATTAATCAACGAGCCATTTATGACTAGCGATATCTTCCACTATACCATTCGGTTCTAACTAAAACCTTGTCAAGTCCTTCATAAAGCGTCTTATATCGTACTTTCTTTGGTGCAGAGCTGGCTAGTGCAGTCCAATGATCCCAAACCACCAAAAGTATGTCTTTTTTTCAACATGTTGAGGCTTAAACTAAATGCATTCTTTCAATCTTCAGTTTCTGTATGTCCTGACAATTTTGACTATGTAGAATACTTATTAGCTTGGGCAGTTCAAAATGTGCTGTCCATGAAAAAAGAAAACACAGGATTTAATGTGACCACAGACAGGCTGCCGTTTCAGCTATAAGCCTTCCACGGGGCCAATGAGTTCATTTTGCCGTTTTGAGGACGTTTTCTCCGTTCCGACTCTTTAGTCAAGCACCTGGTGGTCATTAGTTTTCAAGCTTGGCAGAAGCACACAGGTTTCATCACATTATTGGTTATTCAACTTTCACTGTCTGTTTGGCACTACGGTACACAGCAGCACATGCAGACAGGCAGCTGTAGCTGATGGCAGAGTACACAAGGAGGTCTTACCCAAACTGTATGAGAAAAACAAGACCTTTGATCATTTTCATTTTCACCTTTTTACCAGTTCGTCTCACTTCAGCGAAAATTGTCAATGTTTTGAACAAGACATGCTTTCGGGGTTGATTTTTGGAGGGTCTGTTAGCCCCGTGTGACTGTACTTTAGAGCCACTCACTCAGGCGACCAAGTCACTCTGTAGTGAAGCAACAGATGTGATTTTGGTCAGAATCAATTGGTATGATGGAAAAAATGGGAAAATAGGGTCCAGACTGAAGACGGCTGGAGTAATGATTTAGGTTCCTTAACTAGCACACACGAGTTGGGAACTCTCTTCTGTGTCTGCAGATGTGAGTGAGTGTGCCAGTAACCCCTGCCAAAATGGAGGTACCTGTGTGGAAGGTGTTAACCAATACAAATGCACCTGCCCGCAGAACTGGAGTGGCTCTCACTGCCAGCACCAAACCCAGACGGGTCAGTAGCACACAATTTATTTTCTGAGCTTCCTCGTTGAGCCTTTATATGACCATACAGTAACTAAATCTAATGCACGTTCCAAACGGGAAATGCCAGGCTTTGCTCTACAAGATGCCTACCTACACTTAAGAAAAAGTACAGTATGTGTCTTCATTGCATGAATATGTTTGGATATGCACATGCCATAGGACTGGTTGACTGATATGTTTTTGTCTAATTGTCCCCCATGATGGGATCAAAACCTAAAAACTTAAAAGCGGCCTTTCATTGCATTTTATAATTTACAGGATTGCACTGATTAGCCTCGGGGGGCTTACATCATTTGTTTATTCCTTTGTTAAACATCATTACTGGGGATAACAAGGGGATGTATTTGTAACTGATTAGAGGTAAAGGGAGTAAATCATTCATGGTGGACAACATATTTACTATTGCCTTCTATCCTCTACCATTTAGGCTACAGTTAAGTTAAAGATAAAGTCGGTTCAGTGCTATTTTAACAAGTTTGTGCAGATATTGTGCCACTGAGTGTTGCACAGGTTCTTGTTAGGCTAGCACAAGTTGACAAGTAAGCTCTGTCTCTGACATTTCGTTTTGTGTGCAGCACCACCCGAGTGGAGTGTAATGAACGACCCCGCGTTCAGCCGGAGGCCTCGCTGTGCCAAGGTGGACCAAGCCCAGCACTGTAGCTGTGATGCCGGCTTTCACATGAGTGGTACCTCTGACAAAAGTATCTGCCAGGGTGAGCCATAATCCCAGCGGGGAAATTCTCATTTCGCTTGAGCCCATCCACAATGAGGCATCTGTCAGCTACAGCACAACGGTGCTCAATGTGGCAGGGCAGAAACCTGCTGTTATGGAGGCTTGAACAGGGGTTCTCTGATTAACAGGTGGTCTCTTCACTCCACACATCCTGCTGCTGCTTTAAAGACGTGGCCCTAAATATATGAATCTCTCACTTGTCCAATGAATTAGAAAATCTCATATTTTAGATGAAGCAATATATAAAATATGAAGCAATCTGTCAGAGACACATGATACCTGTATAAAGGTTACAAACTGATCAAGTATCATAGCATCATTTACGCTACAGTTAAGTTAAAATTGCTTCAGTACTATTTTGACACCAAACTTTTCATGTGGCTGTAAGGAAGATGTCAATGTCTGTGACACTCAAAGGGCCAACACATCCTGCTTAAACAGAGAAAAGCAGATAAAAGAGACTGTATCTCCATTATTTTCTATATTCTTTACATTCTCACACTGCCTCCCCCTTCCTTTCTAAGTATATTTATCCAGTGTCTGCCACGTGCGTGGTCATGTAATGAGTATGTAAGGCACACATGTTCATGCATTTTTTTCTCCCTCCTTACAGATGTGAATGAGTGTGAAGTTTACCGACTGGACCAAGGAGGGAAGCTTTGTGTCCATGAGTGTGTGAACGTCCCTGGCTCCTACCACTGCTCGTGCCCCAGCGGTTACAAGTTGCTCCCAGATGGACGGAGCTGCGAGGGTGAGTGACAGGACGGAGCTGAGGACAAAGGCTCATTCACAGGGCCCTGGCTGTGGGTCTGGCTGGGTAGGCATCTCCAGAGAGGAATACCTCCAGTATGATTTACTCTGCACGATCCATTAGGTCACCACACTTAGGGGGATGGGAAGAGGCTTTAGCAAGAGAACGCTCAGTTCCTGCGGAGGTGTCTGTCAGCCTCAGACATTGCTCTCACTTTCATTTGCACCCCTGAAGCTTACAACGCTTGCCAGTGGAATGAATGACCTCACCCTTTCCCAGCTGAAGGGATCCTTAGGACATGAGGCGTTTGGGGGAGACTAAACCAAAGAACCAAATAAACAATCACAGCACAGCACCCCCTGCTTTGACTGTGGTAACTAGGAAGCAGGGAGACAGCCAGGCGGCTAAATATTCTGTTTCTCTTCTTTTCTCCTTTCCTGCCTCTCTCTCTCTTTCTGCTTCTCATTCTTACATGGTTTTGCTGTTTTGTCTTCCAGATGTGGATGAGTGTTTAAGCCAGCAGCACAACTGTAGCCGTGGGACAACTTGTATCAACACAGGGGGAGGCTTCCAGTGCGTCAACCCCGAATGTCCCCGCTCTCACGGCAACATTAGCTACGTTAAAACATCTCCCTTGTGAGTAGATACACCACAATTAGTCCCGTTTGTTTGTTCTTTTTTTGTAATCTTTTATCTGGGTACATCTCTGTAAAGATAAATCAGAATGTTTCAGCAAGTGTGCCTTTCCATAGTGAATTGTTGGCCCTATTGCTGTATGGGGACGGTGGGAACCCAAAACCTGGAGAGACAGACTTAACACTGGAGCGTACCCTTGAGCAAGACACCAAACCTCCAATTTCTACAGTTTCTACTTAGTGGCCAATAGTGGAACTGGAAGATGCAAGGCATGCCTGGCTATGAGTATGCATGCTCAGCAAAACCTCCCTGAATAATTTTTTTTCTTACTTTTAAAACTGGACCCTCTAGAGCCTTTGTGTCCCGGCCAAACGATCAGAGACATTACAACTTCCAAGCACTCTTGGCCTCATTCTGACTGTGTACTTGCCAGTCACGGGCAAGCTGCCTCGTTTGAAGGCATGAAATGTGGCTCTGTCTACTCCTACCGAACCATCAATGTGGTAAAATACCGCTCGGCTGCCAGTAGAGTGGATGAACAAATGTTATGAGTAAAACTCATAAGCCTGAATCGAGTAAGACAGTTTATTTGAGATGGGAATCAAGACGGCAAGCTGCAGGGTCTTAGAGTACACAGAGGAGATGGAGGACAAGCTTAAAGAGGCACTTTCTCTCTTTCTGCCCCATGTTTCCTGTCGTTCCAACATGTGCTGGTCCACAAAGCAGAAAAAGCTCCAAGAATATAGGGCACTTGACCAGTCAAAGTGGTTTGTGTGTGCTTGCATGTGTCTGTGTGTCCCCTCTCTTGAAGTCACAAGGAAGGAATTATGAACACTTTAGCCCTCTATTTATTTTCCCAGGGGGATAGACTAATTATGTAACCTATTTGTACCCGGGTCCTCTGTAAGAAAATGGCCACATTTTGTGACAACCGGTGTGTTATCTAGATAAATACATTAAGAATCGCAAATATTTTACCACTTTGGTCTGTATTGCCTGTCTCACATTCACTGCTTTTGTGTCCTGTAGTCAATGTGAGAGAAACCCCTGCCCAATGGACAGCCGCTCCTGCCACCTGGCTCCTAAGACCGTGTCCTTCCACTACCTGTCCCTGCCCTCCAACCTGCAGACTCCCGCCACCCTCTTCCGCATGGCCACCGCGGCTGCACCTGGTCGCACCGGGCCCGACAGCCTGCGCTTTGGCATAGTAGGGGGCAACTCCAGGAGCATCTTCATCATGCAGCGCTCAGACAGACAGACTGGTGAGCTGATACTGGTGCAGCAGCTGCGCGGGCCGCAGGAAATCAGCGTCGATGTGGACATGTCTGAGTACTCTGACCGCACCTTTCAGGCTAAGCACGTGGCCAAGGTCCATGTTCTGGTTTCACCTTATAACTTCTGAGGAGAGTCTTCCAGAGGAGGGAGACATAAGAGAGAGAAGGGTCAAAGAGGAAGGAGGAGGAGTATATAATGGGCACTGAGTTTGTTGATACTGTAACGTCATCTCCCATCACTAATCCATTCGTGTGGCCAGGCAGACACTGGCCTGTGTTTCCCCAGTGGCCAAACATGAGATCTGAGAATGATGAAATTCAGCAAGAGTGAGGGAGCGAGGAGCCGATCTGTAACAGTTATATTAAGAATGTAACAGTCATGATATGGCAATAAAACAAAAACAGTTATACATAGAGTTTGAAGTCTGTTCAGTATCAACTGTGACTGATGATGTGACTCTTGAAGGAACAGTTCACCCAAAAATGAAAACTTCACCTTATCTACTCATGCCTGTGCCAGCTGAGAGGCAGGTGAGGTATTTTTGTCCATGCAACACACTGGTAGGTAGTTAGTGCAACTCTGTAATTGTTGTCCCCAAAACAACTGAAGTCAACAGGTACAGGTTTTTAGAGTTCCAAAAAGGGCAAAAAATGATAAGAAAATGACTCCATACGACTTGTAGAGCACGTACCAAGTCTTCTGAAGCCAAACGATCACATCCTGAGTGTAAAAACAACTACATTTACACCATTATTTAAGGCAGACTTTCATTATAGTCTTTGACAGCAAAACAGGTCTCAATAACAGGTACCAAAACCTTTTGCTTGACAAGAACTTGGAAGAGTTCTCTCATAATGCGTGAATTCAGACACAAACGCTCCTGTATGTCTGTGTTCACAATGCTGTACTATGCATAGACTAACAACACATGAGCTGAAAGAGTTTGGTCTCTTTCCCACCTTTTGTGGCTTCATTCCCTAGAGCTGAAATTTTGAAACTGGTTAAAGTTTGTGAGAACATGGACACGTGAAGCTAAGGCTATTGTGAAGATTTGTGAAAAGTAATATTTGTAGGGTAAATATAAGTCTCTTCCACCCAAGATTCGATCCTGTGAGTTCAGAGGATGTGCATCGTGCTGCACAAGTTGTATGGACTAATTTTGGGGTAATTTTGCCCTTATTTGAACTCCAAAAAGTTGCCAAGTTGCCTCCAGTTGTTTTGTAGGAGGCTGCACTAGCTGCGTCCCTGTGTTTTGTACTGACACACACCTGTGTTTCAACTTGCAAGAGGATGAGCAGAAAATTAAGACAAAACGTTCCTTTTTGCATGAACTATTCCTTTAATGTGAGTGCTTTATTGAGTGGGTTATTGAATGTACAAATAAGATTTGGTAGCCAAACAAAAGCAAAATTTGTTGTATTGTTGCTTGTATGTTTTTTTTTTTGTTTTTTTTTTCCTGTCCTATCATAGTTTCTCTGTGTAGCTCAGGGGAGGGCCCTGGGGCTGATGCACTGCCCTTGCTTTATTAACGAGAGTCATAAATCTCTACATGACATTAGTGCTCCCGTGGCTCTAATTTATTGGACTTTTTTTTTCTTTCTGGATTTTACATTGTAATATAAGCAGTGTGTTTATCTTTCATCATATACTGTATATTTGTTTTTTTTATCGGCTTGCTTTGTTAAAGAAACATTTATAATGACAACTAAGGGAGAGATTTTTTTTTTTTTTAACAATAGACGCAATAATGTACCTTCTCCTATTACTCATATTCTGTATGTTATTAAGACATTGTGTAACTACACTCTCATCAAAGATTATTTGGCAAGCGAGCCAATGCACTACACAGTATATCTGGTATGTTAATTAGTCTTTACGTAACTGCTTTGTCTTAACTGAAATAAAGTCAGTCCAACATTTCAGAGTTTGTTAGAGCTGCCTTACTTGATGTGGAACAGTGCTGGATTAAATATCCTTGTGATAATAGCTGTTTTCATTCTACATTCATTATGAATGCAATTTGAATGATTGAATGGCAAACCAATGCATAGCTCCCATCTGGAATTACAAACAAACACTGGGTGGCTATAAAAAGCTCTTTCAGATGAATGGTAAAAGGCTGCAGAGGAAGAGAGCATGCTCTGTAAACCCCGGGGCAGCGGTATACAGTTGTTCAAACAATACAGGTCAAAGCTGTATTTCCTACTAGTCCCAGAAACTGAAGGAATTTCACAGCATTTCACTTTTTTTTTTTTTTTTATTAGACAAGAAGCCACAATAATTATAAGCAACAGGATATTAAAATATACCTTAATGTGTGTCTATTTGTCAGAGAAACAGAAGACTAATGTTCACCACATGTGCTTTCATCATCCTTTGCTATGTCCTCCTCTCAGCTCTCCATGCTTCCAGGGGTTTAGATTGTAATAAAGCAGATCAAAAGAAAGTCATGCTCCCAGGAGCGGGTGGGTGGTGAGGAGTAAAACCCAAGACAATGAAAATGCCCATGTGCCTGAGTGTCAGGCCTAACTTCCTGCAGTAATCATGCCACAAGTCTTCACATCGCCGCCTTTGTTTGAAGCCCGCACTAAAGCTGTTTGATGTTCACATGTTTCGGCCGTTCTGAGGCGGAAGGATATTGCAGGGGACAATTGGAGAGCACTGAGCTACATAACACAAGCCATTTGCTTGAGACTAATCATAAAAATACCTCTTCACATGTGAGGGCCTTTAGGCAAGCCATCTAGTCTAAACAGGATCTTTTTTTTAACTGATGTGTACATTTCATGTCAAACACTAAGAAACATCCAGACTTTGGTGCTCAGAGTGCACTGTTTCTAGTTTGATTCAAAAGCTTCATAGTCATATACTATAACAACACATATGGTGCCTTTTTCCACACGAAAAAACAATAATATGCATTTACATTCTCAAGATTCCAAGCCCATTGCTAAGCCATATACAGTATACTCCATCTTCCTGAATCAACATCTCCTCACTTTGCCTGTTCAAACAATACGTAAAATCATAACTTATTTTCACATGAAACAGTAAAAATTCTCCTTCGCCCTATGAATCCCTATGAAAACAAAAAGAAGCACGTTGTCAGGGGGTTACTACAGAATGGAAGGCATAGTGGGCATAGTAAGGCATTTTCCTCCTCTTTCATTATGCAGGAAACGGCAGAGGTTGCCTGTGGATCATCTTTCATGTGGGATAAATGTTTGGAAAGTGTCCAGAAGTGTGTGAGCGTAAAGGAGAGGAGAATGAAGATATCTGTGTGCATCCCTGAAAGTAAAAGTGGGCTACTGTCTGGCGTAACACGCTGCATAATGAAATTTCATGTTTCAAATACAATCCCAGGATTATATATGACGCAATCTGATGAGCAGATAGGCCTTTGAAGACTAATCCGTGGCAAATAACTCTAATTAATTAAAAATATTACCCGAAGCCGGAGTGGTACTGATCTGTTTACTGCTCAGATGTAAAAATGGTTGGTTACAGGGAACCTGGATTTCAACATACACTCTGACTCTGAGCCAATTCTCTTAATTAAGGCTTGTTTTCCTGTTTGTGTTCACAGAAAAAAAAACTTGTTGGTTTTATGGTGACTTCACAACCTTGCACTTGGAAGTGAGGCATGTGGAATCTCCAAAACACCTTTACTGCAGGTCTTTTAAACCCATAAGGCTGCAGCCCTGGGTCTGAAACATGATCATCAGTACAGACAAAAGGTACAGACTCTCATGCTTGTCTGTTTCACATGCGAGTATTAACTGTTCATCTGAAGCCAAAGTATAATAATATTCTTGCCCTTGGCTTTCAGTGAATCTTAAATTAAGGAAGCAGTGTGTAGTAACTGATCTTTGTGAAAAACAACTGGTAATCATGACATGACAAATATGTACGGCTGCTTTTAGATTTCACATATTTCAACCCTCTTAGTTAAAAGCCTATTAAAGGCTAACGACCTGAGTGAAACCTGAGAATTTAGTCACTAGGCTGACAAAGTTTTCTCCAGGTTTTCTCTCTTAATTATATTCACTGTGTAATATTAACATTTATTACTTTATCTTTTACAATAGCAGCCAATTCACAGCTCATTAATTCTGTGGTTTCTTAACACGTCTGCAAGACAGCTTTATAAAGACAGATTGTAAATGGTGTGGCAAAAAACACTAAAAATGTCTTGGGAAAATACATGTGATGCTTAACCGGTCATGAAATCATTGAGAACAAATGCACCTCTGTGTCAAATTAATATTTAATCTGGGTATACACACTTCATCAGAAGGAAGGGAGACAGGAAAATTGCTGGTATGAAAAGTTCAAGCCCAGTTCTGAAGTTGAACTCCTGAAAAATGGCAAGTCATATTATCCAGCCACCTCTCCACCTGTGGAATTATGAAATAACAGGAGTCAGCTGAAGCCCATCTGTACAAATAATCAAGGTCCAGGGCAGGTGGATATAGTTTTACGCAACAGAAAAAATGACTTGCCATCATAAGCACAAATTGTTCCGGGTTTCTCTGACACATAGTCGCTAGATTTACACAAAACCTAAAGTTCGATTTTAAACCCATTCTGGTGATGAACTTGTGCTTTCACTCATAACTTTGCTTCTTTTCCATGCTTTGTTGGGTGGGATGGGTACAGCAGACAAAACTTAAAAGCCCTGCCACCACATGAACTCAAGACAACAGTGTCCAAACTCCATACTGATGGGCAGTAGTACCAGGCCAGCTATCTTCAAAGAACATTTTTTGAAACATAAATGTATTAAGACTAATGTGAACTGATGCTATAAGAGTGTTTCTGACACCAACGCAAGTAATCCCGGTGTGAAAAAAGAAACCAGACGCTATTTGTTGTGTTTACTTAATATGCTGTGAGTCTGTTCAAGGTCCAAGTCAGGGAATAAAGGAAGCACACAAACGGAGTGTAAACATGATTGAACAAACACTGTTACAACTTTTAAGTACACTTTAAACACAAATAAATAATGACAATATAAAACAGAAGAGGGTAGGAGGGCAACCCTCTGTGTCAACATGTACTGTATATTGCTCTTCTGTTCCAGACCTCCAACCCACACACACACCAAGTTCACGACACAAGCACGACTGCCTCAACAAACAGCAAACCCCCATTTTTACAACATTAAGTTACATTTTAATTCAAACTGCATGACTCTTGCATCCCTGCAGTCTCCCCCTCTCACTCTCTCTCTCTCTCTCTCTCTCTCAAACACTAATAATGACGATGCAGCTTCACTGAGACTTTATGCTATTTCACCTCTGGAGAGGCAAAACAATACATTGATACATGTACCCAAACACCATGATAGATTAGGCCTCACACAAAAAACACATGTAGGCACAGCTTTGATTTCAAAAAGTGCATAAAAGCAATTTTTCAATAGTCTATGGTTTCAGATTGGTGTGCTGATAACAAAACTCGAAAACTTGTGCTTGAGACCGCTCACATGAACACCCATTGCTTTATGCAGTTGCTTTCCTGGTTGCATGTTTGTACTGTTTTTAATTATTATCACATGCTGAAAAAGATACCGTCTGAACAAAATCAATCACTGATATTGATGGTGTCGAGTTATTTGTGTTTCCTCTGTCCGCACAATACACAACACTGGTTTAGATAAGCAATGAACAATGGTAGTTTGTCTAAAAAAAAAAGAAAAGAAAAGAAAAGAAATTCTCTATGTCCAACTTATCCTTCTTAATTTTTCATTCATTATCACCTAATGCTAGCAGTTAACACTAATCAGTGATGCTGCTTATAAGCATGTCAGCAACAGCCCATGAAATAGTGGACTGTAAAATTAACAGATGACAAAAAGAAACCTTTAACCAAGTGTTCGTCCATGAGGGCCACTGTTCTCAAATCCTTAGATAAAATAATTTCACATGAAAATAACAAAAAAAACCAAATAAATACAGCACTGACTACAAAATGTAACATTCTCTTTGGAAAGGAAGGCTCAAAACTGATTACATCAGGAAGAAGGTAAACTGGTTGGTGACAGGACAGATACCGTTTTCCTCTTGTGGAAAATAAGAGGCAAGCAGATGGTAATTGCCAGATCCAAGAAGCTGGGCAGAGTCCAGCATTCTTGGATGGCTGCAGAGATGAGCGAGGGTCTCCCAAAATGTTTGAACACCGGCCTGCGTCTCCATCTGAATTTGCAGCAAACCGGGAAGATCCCCTGAAAACACTGAATGGCACGCCAGCACCACCTTGCCGGAAATCCCTGGAGAAAACCCTGTTGAATGCAGCAGAGTCATGGACAGCAGCTGGAAGCTCCTTTGATGCCCACCGATGGCTGGAAATGTTTCTGTGTCACTCCATCTTTGACATCTCGTACTTGGTAGTCATGATTTCCTGAAAAACAATATGCACAATATAGTTTGCAGTTCTGACCATGTTCTTATGTATTTAGCATTTTCAGTTCAGCCAAAAACAAAAATTACAAGTTATTCTTTCGACTTGGTTCCACTAGTAAGTCGAAAGGTATAAACCAGAAAATATGCCTCTAATTCCTGCTAAATTCACTGTGGATTTTGCCACTTTGTCATCAAGGCAGTCTCCATTTAACCTGCAGTAAAGCAGCTCTAGGATTTGTCTCTTAGCACAGTGGTTTTCAAAGTGAGGTCCTTGAAGGGTTTCCAGGAGGTCCCAGCAAAGTGAGGAATTTTACTGAACAGAAATTGTTTTTACAGAAAATAAATGCATGGGTGAATTTTTCATCAATTTTAATCTACTGGTCAGTGTTCATGTTTGTCATGTAAACAAATTATTGCTTAACACAACAAAGTCAACTTGAGAGTTCAAAACATAAAAAGGTTTGAAAACCCCTGCCCTACCATCATCAACCAAGTTCTTAATTCCCATAGAAACTGAACTCAATTTCAATGTTAATTCCTTTGTTCTAGCTATGGGAGAGACTTATACATATCCACAAATCTAATTTGAGTTTTCTAAGGTAAAAAGGAACAACATAATTACAGTTCATACCTCATCTGAGTCAAGCAGGACTGGTAGAGCTCTGCAACAACAGACAGGACCAAAAACAGAGGGAGATCACAGCATTACAATCTCTCATGCCGTGTAAGGAAACACTTAACTGGATTAATTAATACGATATGATGCTTACACGTCGGTCAGAGAGCTAGGAATGTTATCCTCCACCCACTTCAAGTCTTCATCCTGGACAGGTGGAAAAAGAGAAAAATGACTAAACACTGCCATCTATTGAGATATGTCAACTTGTGTGTAGTTGCATTTTTTTCAACCTAAACAAAGAAACCAAACAAAGTAAAAGCTGGCTAAGCAGAGGTGCAATTAACTTAAATTGAGTGCACTTGGATACTGACAGGGTTGGTTGCTGCAGGCTTCACTGTGCCATTTGTCTCATTTTTAGCTGCTCTCAACTTTATGCCGTCAGCTGTGAATGAAGAATGAGGTGAGAAAAAATAAATAATATTACACTCTAAAAGGTCATGTTTACAAGAAAATGTGTTGTTTTGGATAAAGTTGTTAACATTTCCAAGATGACATCATACCTAAATTTGAATTTGCGAGAAACTCCTCAATCTCCTCATCATCAGAGTCATCGATCAGTGGGGTGAAAGCATACCTGACGAGATTACAAGTTTATTTAAAAAAGGGACAATGCACATTAATAAAAATAACAAAATTGTGGATGTGCCAGATTTAGCCATTTGGGCCAATTGTCATCTGTAGTCCCCTGGCAAAGTGATGGTGTAAAAGAGCATAAAGCATAAAATAGCATATTAAAATTGACAAACTACTACTGAGCACTGAGCTGAGAACATGTTAGTTTGAAGAAATTCTTGTGCTGGGTCAGTACTTGCCTTTGGTTGTTTGCAGAAGGTCTCCATAAAAACATTATGACCAGTAGTATGATGGAGAACAAGAACCTCCAGAAGGCATCTTCCACCCACAGTTCAACCCAGTCCTATCCACAGGGGGCGACAAAAAAGTCAGAAATAAACTTTCAACAACAACAAACACCTCAGAAATGTATACACTTAAGTCACATTTTATAAAAACAACCAAAAACTGGTGAATGCTAATAAGTACTTACAGACTGACAATCTGCAAGATGGAATTTTTTTGCAGTCCATCCCATGAAAATGATGGATGCTGAGAAAGACAAATGAGGGGTTAGAGCCACAAGTCTTCTTGTCTTAGGGAGGCCAAGCATATCTCAAACTAGTTTCTTAACTCCTTGCTTCTTTAATAGAGCATATATAGAAAAAATGGCAAGTCATGAACACAGACAAACATCTTACATTTTAATTTAATTGTAATTGCAAGATCAGTTATACCACTCACCTAGAACGGCAAATATTAGCGTGTTTGTGAAATGCCTGTAAAGAGATAACTTGACAGGGTTTCTCCTCAGCTTCAGGGTCTTAATGGTCTGTGCCAGGCTGACAAATATGTAAGGAGCAGTCAAGGACAACACACAGTAGGAAATAATACAAACCAATCTTAAGGCCCTTTTCACCCACCCATATATACATACATACTGCAGGTATACATATAAGTGTATGTATTATATTAATATATTAAACAATGTCTTTAAAACTGTATAATTCTATACCATTCACTTTGTTAGGTACACCGCTATTTAAGCAAACACCTCACTCATCCAGATTTTGTCCAGCAAAGTCCAGCATCTCAGAAATAGCTGACCATCTGGAAATTTTGGTACTATGATGTCTCTAGAGATTACTGCACAGTACACCAAAAACACCCACAGTGACAGTCCTGTTGGTGAAATCGCTTAATTGATGAATGAGGTTATAGGAAAACTGCAACGCACGTTAAAGCTAATGGATGTGCCACAAGTATGGATATAACTGTTTAGTACAACAGTGATGTGCACAAGGGCTTATGACAAATGCTCAGTTTGTCCAGCTAAGACAGTGCTAATAGGATGACGCTAAGGTGGGCACATGATCACCACAACTGGACAACTGGAGAGTGGAAAACATCACACAGCCCTACAAACATTGGTTCTTTTGTGACATGCAGATATCAGGGTGAACATTTGCCGTTAACAACACATCTAAGGATCCGCCCTGGTGTCGACTGCACAGGTTGCTGAGGGTGCAGTGACAGTTTAGGAAAGGTTTCCCTCACACACAGGATCGCCTGAATACCACGGCATGTCTGAACACTGTTACTGACCCTTGATGGCCACAGTCTGACTGTAGTCAAAGAAATACCTACAGCGAGATAATGCACAACTGTCTCAAGATGGTTCCGCAAATACCAGACAGGACAGTGACTTCAGTTTATTCCAATGGCGTGTACAGTCCTTAGATCTCATTTCAAATAAAACCCGTTTAGGATGAGGTGGAACAAGATGTTTACAGCATACCACTGAAAAAAGTCTGTCCGGTGTTATCTTGGTGTACGTAATAAAGTGAATAACTGGGTGAATAACTGTATATAATCAATTTTCGAATGATCTGCACTCTACCAGAAGCCCTTTAGCACGGGGTGTCATGCACAGTTTCTACAGGAATCAATACCAAATCCCTTATGCCCAAATCAGACTAAGAGCACAGATCAGCTGTAAAATACCAAGATTTCATTTATAGTCGGTGAGGAAGAGCAGGGAGGATGGAAGACTGTGAGCGCGGCTAAAATGCCCTGCCACCCACTGCCATCACCCAGTGAGAATGTTTGACTGGTGACAACTTACAGTGAACTCGAAGGGGTGACTTGCATTGAGAAATAATCACAAAGTGGCAAATCTGTGACGATAACATGGGCATAGCCAATCAGGATAGCAGCCGTGCAATGCAAAAGCAGTATTTAACAATGAGATTTCTCTGCTTGCTTTTGAATACTGCTGACCACTTTACATTCCTGTGGTTTTAAATTAACTTGGATTTATGCTTTCTCAAGTCCAGTTTTTAAGCGATGGTCTTGCAGTCTGCAGTCAACAGTGGAGAAGCACGTGCTTTAGAATGATGTGGACCATATTACTTAAGACTAAATATTAAGATACAAGAAAATCACCTCAGAATTGGACTCTGAAAAGTGCAACTCTGTAATAACTATGTTTAACTCCTTAAAACCACAGCCAGGGACACTGAAGGTGTAAGTAAGACAAAACAAGCAGGTAAGTCATATTGTAAAAAAGCTGCTTTTGAACCTCCCAGGGTGCTGAATGCTTTCACAGCGTTTCATCTTCTATCTGACAGCAGATGAAAAGATTACTGTTGTATAGACAGTCATTTCTACACAGAGATGCATTTTTAATACCCTATCACAGTTAATTTGGAGGGGTGAAAAAAAATCAGTTGCTGATAATCTCTCTTGGTCTACTTTGGGCATCACTGAAGGAGGTGAGGGGCAGGGGAGACCCACCCAGCAAGAGGCGAGAGGTAAACCAAAGGATATCCACCAACACAGAGAGGAGTCAAGCAGAGCCAGGGGAATGTTGGCCAGCAGAGCCAAGTCAGAGTCTTTTGCCTGAGAAGTGAGGACAGAGCAGGAGCAAAGAACATGAGAAACAGGACAAGATGGCATGAAATCATAAAAGTGAAAAAGAGAGAGAGAGAGAGAAAGAGGCAAGTGACACACAGCATCTTTCACCAGACTACAAAGAATTGAAAAACAGATCACCCAAAGCAAAACAAAAGAATACAAGCCCAGCTCTTACAATCATTGAACTGAATTAAATATAAAACAGCTCTGATTTGTTATTATGAAATTATAGCAATCATAGACAGCGGGAAGTTTTGTTTGGCTGCTGGGATGATGTTGAAAAGTACACTGGAAGGATATGTACCAGATGCTGAAGGAGTCAAACACAGCCAGAGCAATGGCTGTAATGAGAGCTGGGCCATTGTCCCGACCCTTCAGTGAACGGACATCCGCGTCAAGAAAACATAAAAATCATTATCTAGAATTACATCGCTGCTCAGTTTGATTTCAGGAACAACAGCTCACTCAAAACCACAGGACTTTTTCATCCTAAAACTCTGGATTTTATTTTACTTCTCGTTATGACATTCTTTAAAATAATTACGATAAATTCATCAAAATATTATGTCTTGCTTTTTCTGAGCGGATCACTGACTAACATATTTAATAGGACATATGAAAAACACTTCTCACCCCAGTAATCCTCAGGACACCTTCAATGCTAGCAAAGGCAAAGTAGAGGATGCCAAGCCCCACCACTCTGTGCATCACTGTCCCGAGTCGAGGCCTGGAAGGGAAGATGGACGCAAAGAAAATCAAACTGTCGATCGAAGGCTTTTTATAATGTCCTTTTGATTGATAACAGCTGTGTTCAACTTATTTGGAGCCTTGAAGTCTTTCTTTTCCATTTATTTCATATTTTCCATGCACAAAACATTTTAAGCCATGTGGTCTTCAGTGCATTGTGTGTGAAGATAATGTAAAATTTAAAAAAGACTTTACAAGTCATTAGTCATAAGTAAGTCATAAGTCATTAACTACAGGTGAGGCATGGTGACGTACTTTACAATACCATAACCCAGGCTGACGATGATGACAAGCAGTCGAGCCAAGGTCCTCTTGAGGGCGGAGACAAGCTCAGCAAAGATCAACAAGCCTGGAGCTGAAGTCAACAGAAACAGGAGAGAAATTACATTTGAAACACAAACACCTTATCCATATCATGTGAAGGAGACAAAACAAAATCTATGTCACTGCCGGCAAAAGAGTAGGTGTGGACACTCACAGGCAGAGCCAACAGCATTGGTATTTTCATATTCAGCGCAGAAGACGGCCTTCTCCACCATGCCCAGGAAGATGACCCCTGCTATCCAGAACTGGATCCGCAGCAGATCCTTCCAGTAGCAAGCGGCCCAGATAAACCACAGCAGGGCATACAGGATGTACACTATGCACATCACCATGTAGAACTATAGACAGAAAATAAATACAACGTGCATAAACACAATGCACATGGGAACAATTCTCCTTTATTAGTATGAGACCAAATTTAACACAATAACTCTTTTAACAGGTTTGTGGTGCAGTGTAACTGAACACAAGTATGTAAGTATGAAATGCCAAAAATCCAAAACAATAAAATACCACTCTGTGTTGGAGCCATCTTTGCGATTTATTTGAGTTAAATAACTGACAAAGATGGATTCCAGACTTTTATCCCTGGATCTCAACCTTTTCCCAAAGCCCACCTATTCATCACAAACTGTAACAAGTCAGGGCCCATAAGAAAAAAAATATATATTTTGGTGAATCTGGTGACATTACTACCAGTTTTTCTTATGAACTGAAGTGCTAGTAGGTCAATAAATCAGACTTGTCCATAAAAACTTCACAAAACTCATAAATACCCCCCAAAATTCAATCAGAATAATTATAATCACTATAAAATTATTTTTTTGTAACTGTGCAACAATGCAGGACCTTGAAATAAACAGAACTTTAAAAAACAGGTCTAGATCCACAAAAGCAGGCCAACCCAACAACATCCAAAGTTACTGCCTATAATTTTTTAAAACTGTGATAAGTACCATGTCTCTTTGAAAATCTTGCCAGGTCAAAAAAAAAAAAAAATATGTGAAATAACTGCCCTGACTGACACTGACTGCTGAAAACACATCCTGGCAGGCCAGATCAGACATGAGGAAGAAATTCAGTGTGATTAAGAACGATGAGAAAGACCGTCAGTGGCTTCATCATTTAGTCAAACTGAAGTTGAAAACAATATTTTGTAACACAATGTGGAGCAATCTGTTTGATAGGCTGGGTTGCAGGTCTTTGCATTAATAGGTTGGATCAGGTCCAGAATCATTTTAACGGGTAACGGGCGCGGTACTGAGCTCTACATGTTCAGATCGGACAAGGGGTTTGTAAAACTGGACCTGCGGGCCATCAACGGGCCATGACCCACTGGTGTAGAAACCCTGACTTAAGCCGACTTTTAATGCAATAGCATGCAAAGCCCTGGAGGGGGAGTCATCAAAGAACCGTTTTAGTTTCAGCACAGCAAAACACAGTGGATGACACATGGATGAATAAATGTACTTACAATCATGAGAGGCCATTCTGTGATTGAGATGAAGCCGTGGCTACCTTTCATTATGACATTAACTGGAAAGACACAGTCAGAGATTAGCCACATATTATTATAAGCAGAGCAAAGTAAACAATGGAAGTGTCCCTCTGTGGCACTCATAATTTTAGATGTCTTTTATTTTTAAAAGCCATTTATTTTATAGCTCGCTGAGGGAGATATTTTAAATTATCTCACCTGTTAGGTTCCAGTTGGACTCTGGTTTATCAGATAAGATCTTAACAACAAGCAGGTAAGGTCCGTCCTTCCACGTGGTGGCTATAACATCATCTCTGAGCCTCATGCTGCTGTTCTTTATGGTGCTGCTGCCACTGTCATACTCCTCAGTTGTCCACCTCGTATGATTTTCATCCTGGAGTTTTATTTTAAAAGAAATGTATTACAGCGTTAACAACCTCACATTCACTCTGATGCAGCCAATAAACTACTGTATATGACTTTTCAACCCCCCCAAAAAACTATGAAAGCAGAACATATTTAATCCTAACAGTGACGTGATTCACAGACAAAGCTCTTAATTTTTGTCTAAAGCCATGTCCACCATCTCACACTGCAGGAATTCATCTAGATTTATCCAGATTCAAGTCTTGGGAATCAAGTGACTTTGGGATCATTTTGGCAATGCTGACTGGCCTCCAGCTTTATTGTGAGGCAAGAGACTTAGCAATTAACCCATCTTGCCCTGCAAAAGACCAAGTACTTAACCCCTACAGCTATGCAGACTGTTGGCATCAACACCCTCATATCTGCTGAGTCAGCATAAGACACAGCCCTATCATAAAATCCTGTTCGGGGCAGCAAAATGTGGGTAAAAGTCGAGCTAAAGAACATTTATTGAGATGCTTTATTACTCATGACTGAGCAGCAACCGTAATTAAAAGTAAATGTGATGCACTTATATTTCTTTGTGTAAGTGGCCACTGGCTTTAGTTATAGCTTCAAATTTAGGATTAATCAAGAGGAGCATTCCACATAAACCTACACACTGTAGACTGCTGTGTCAAAAAATGGACCCTGTTTCTACAAGCAAATTGAAGAGCCATTTACAAAGGCTCATTATGGCTGTTCTGTT
Source organism: Myripristis murdjan (assembly GCF_902150065.1). Classification (NCBI taxonomy): domain Eukaryota; kingdom Metazoa; phylum Chordata; class Actinopteri; order Holocentriformes; family Holocentridae; genus Myripristis; species Myripristis murdjan. The sequence goes on from NC_043994.1 coordinate 22,314,430, forward strand.
ATTTCTTTGGTGGTTTTCTCTTAATACATTGCTAGCCTTGACATCAACCAAGCTATTGAAATCACAGGCCATTTATCTTTTCTTACTTGCGCCTTGTGTTCAGATGACAAAACAGGATGTGGCTCTGCCTTGGCTTTCTGAAAAAAAAAACCCAAACAAACAGAGAGTAGTCATGCAGGTATAAAATGTCCCGATGCTGAGCAGGTAACTATGTTATAAAAAGTCAGGTAAAAAAATAAACTCACATTGAGCATGGGAAAGGAGCGTAGTCCACTGTGACACGTTATGGGCTTATATGTGTGCTCAATGTACTCTCCTGGTCCAAAAGGGTTGGGGTCCAGGCCCTCCCCTCGACTCAAAGGTGTTTTCTCATACATTTCCTGAGGATGATGACAACCATAAGTCAGCCCATCTCTTCACATGCTCACAGAATATTATCAAAAAAACAAACCCCTAACAAACAGACCTTATGACGTGAATGTGCGGTGCTGTACTTACCTCAATGTTATTGAATTCGTTGTGACAGGGGTAGAATTTTAAATACCACTGAATGGTGAATTTCACCTCTTCAGGGCAGCCAGGGGGCAGGACTGGAAGATGAAGACAAAAGCGATGTTAAACATCGAAAGGGGGTGGTGGCACCTCTTTGAGCCTCAATTCAAACAAGCAATCCACACACCATCATGTTTTCCATGTCCTACCTTTCATTTTAATGTCAGTGGCTTTATACATCGATTTCCTTAACAGCAGTGGTTTTGATGTCTGTGTAAGGAGCAAAACAAATCATTTATTATGCATGCAAACTGAACCAGAGAACAGGAGGAAGGGGGTGTTACCTTACACTCAGGCAACTAACCAACCCTGGATATGGAGAAGGGGAAAATCACAGTGGGAAGCCGACACTTTACAGCCTAATACCTGCATTATTGATAAAGACCAGAGTTCTCCTTTAACCACGTCCAAACTAGTGCCTGTTGTTAGGACTGACCAACAATTTATTAGCTATTTTTATTAGCCCAGCAACTTTCTGATCATGAAGGCTATGAAATACATTAATGAACAGTGATGATGTGCAAAAATTCCCACAATGTCTGTGGTCAGTGATAGGCAACACGATCGATAAGATTAAATATCGCTGAATACATTAATGTACTAAAGGAAATGGGGAGTCTTTTCGTGTAAACGGCTGATCCTACTACTCCCAGGGACATGACTGAATCTTGGGTTGTTGTTGTTGTTGTTGTTGTTTTCCTCAGAAAGACAACAACACCAACACTGCATCAACATTACAAGAGCTTTCTGTCCTGCACAGCTGGTTTAACTTGTTAGTTAGCAAGTGGCTAGCTGAATTAGCACAGCACAAACAAGGAAGCTAACCTGCGGGGGCTAACCAATAACACACTCTTCCGTGTGGTGATGGCAAATCAGCTCATACAAGATAGTCGTTTACAACTGTTGACATATACGACGAAAATTACACGAAATCGCTTTATTTTTGACCCCGGCGTTGCTATTAAGGCTAGCGAGCTTGTCAACCCAACGTTAGGTTAGCTAACTAGCTAACGTCCCAGGACCCGAGCCGCTGCTAAGTGTTTTGGGAAGTATTTGCAGCAAGTTACTCACATTTACAACGGTAATGCTCCACCACCCCGTCTCCGGCGCTGCTATAACAGCACTCATGCTGCTTAATAAAACTGCTAGCAAGGTTTGAATAAGCCATGGACTTGAAACTACTCTGGTCGGACAGTTCCACGTCCTCATCCTGACAGCAGCAGCCATGTTTATGGCTTAATGCTGAGGAGTTCCCTGCAGGAGGCGCCGTGAAGGCAACACCTGTGGAGGAGGACCGAACCTCTCTCTGCTACATACACCTGAGCCGTCAACGTGTCACCATGCATTTGCATTTTTTTTATTATTATTATTAATGCAAAGAATAAAAACCCACTTCTTTTACATTCTGCTGCAGTGTCGTTGAGCAAGGCACACTGAATCCGTACTGGCTGCCTCCCTGGAGGAGCAACTTCCCTTTGGCAACAATCAAGTATCACATGAATTTATACACAGTAACCAAATATTTCAATATTGGCAAGACAGAGCTCTACCAGTTTAATTATAACAAACATCTTCAAGGAGTCAATATAAATCATTTACATCTTTTTTTTTTTTTTTGCAGCAGGCACTCCATAAATGTACACTCCAACATTTACATTATAACTCAGAATTCATTACAGTAAAATATTTCACAGTTCAGTGTATCACAAGCTTATTGGAACATGTGCATCAACATCTTCGGTGTTTAAGCGTGCACATTATCACTGATGAGTGATGAGCCGGCTGGTCATGACGCAAAAATTTTCATAAATTGGACCACTCTTCATAATGCCAACAAAGACACATACACACACACACACACACACACACACACACACACACACACACACACACACACAATAATACTACAGATATTCCACACAGGGAAGTGTCAAGGTGCACCAAGTGCAATGAGGGATGTTTAGTAGGCTACTCATGAACCATGGAAAGATCTTTTCATCACAGTTTTGATCTTGTGGGTACCAGTCTTTACAGCAGGAGAGCTGTGTCAGCCGAGCTGTGATCCACCTCTGTGACATGAACTGTGCCTCCGTTTGCTTGAACTGAACCGTTACTTGGCAGAAGAGGTGTGTCCACTGCTTCAGAAGATCTCAAGGAGGGATCAGAAGAGATCACCACCACGTAACGATCGTCGCCCTCATCATCCTCCTCATCCTCCAGGCTGCCGTGAATGTCTGCAGTCACTATAGAGTTTTCTACCGCTTGGTGGCTGCAGGACGGGGACGAGCTGAAAACCGGACGGTCAGCCTGGAGAGCCTCTCCGTCAGGGTCCTCCTCAGGAAAGCTGGTGTTGATATAGATGATGTCCTCCTTGCTGGAAGACTCTGGAAGCTTTTCTGTCAGCTTCTCCAACATTTTTCGCAGCTGCGGGAAGAAGGGTCGGTCCAGCGGATCGGCTCTCCAGCAGCTGTACATGATCTCATACCTACACACAGGAAAGCAAAGGTGACAAATGTGCACCTCTAAGAACATGTCCTGCAGGCAGAAATCACTTAAGTAATAAAAATAACAGCTATTAACATAAAAACTGGGCTCTGAAAGATATTCTTTTGTATGTGCAGTATAATGCTCATATGTGTCAAACTCTATTTTTGTATCAGATTATTAAAACTGGTGTACCAGTTATTGCTTCATCTCCTTCCATTAAAACATATTGCATAAGGCAGTAATAAGCAGGGAAAGGCAATTTTAAAAGTGACATATTATTGAACCAAGCTGAACACATTTAATGTGTTTATATGTGTTTATCCATAGACAAGTTTAAAGGTGTAGTATGTAGTTTTGAGAGATAAATTTTACACTCCAGGAGGTCAAAATGATATGATATGATATGATATGATATTTACTTTGACTGTTTTAATTTCTTAATTGATACATTAAATTGAAAGCATTCTGACTGCAAAGATTGTTAAAGGTCACATTTCAATACATTTCATTGTTTCCAGCATTTTATTCGTTAAAACAAACTCCATTCCTGTCCGAGTTGGACAAACAATGTTCTATTTTAATTTCATATCCTGTCTTAACAGTCATATGGTGAACTTCCAAAACCATGAAACCCAAAAGAAATACTTCTGCCTAAAAGAAAAAAAAACACTCACAGTTCATCCAAACAATCTGCTGGCTGCTTCAGCCTGTGTCCCTCTAGAAGGTAGTCGTAAATCTCATGGTTCTGGATGCCAGGGTACGGTGTCATGCCTCGTGTAGCAATCTCCCACATGGTAACACCAAATGCCCACTGCATGACACAAAGTATTCACTTAACACGACACTTCATCATGTGCAATATTTGCGCAATGTTTGGTGGATGCCATAAACTGTCAATTTCATTCCTGCTGTCTAGCAATAATTACTGTCCTTGGCATACAGCTGCTCAAAATGCATTCCATTGATTTTCAATGTCCTAAAAAGTATTTCAAAAACATGGTGATGAACTGTAAGTGGTTATGAAAAAGACATGTGTCATCATGTCCTGCCACCACTTGTGAAAATGACACATTTTTGAAACAGTTAGCTTTAATCCTACAAAAAATGACAGTGTATTGAATGGAGCAAACACTGGTTAATATTCCAATTAAGACTGTCAAAACAAAAACCTTTACTACAATCTAAAAAAGGAAGTTGGCGCTAAATGTGCCATGTAATACTGAAAATTTTCAGCTGACTGCTCCGTGTCGAGTGGATTTGAAATTCTGTTATAGCACAGGACAATGTGCAAAAAGTGAAGTGGTGAGCAAGGGCTAAATTCCCCTTTATCATTTCTATGTAACAGTGACTGTATTACTGGAAGGCAACCAGTGTTACTGGAAGAAAATTGCTTTCATCTGATGCATTCAGTGGCTGCATGGTATAGTGTAAGCAAAGCCTGACAGAAGGGAGAACACAGAAACAGATGTAGATGCTTACCACATCACTCTTTACAGTAAAAACTCTGTCTGCCAGACTCTCTACTGCAATCCATTTTACAGGCATTTTGGCTATCCTGCCTTGCCTATAGTAATCCCCACTGTAGATCTTCTTAGATAGCCCAAAGTCTGCCACACACACAGTCATGTCATCACGTAGCCTGTGAGAGAAACATGGAACTGGCTTTACAAATGCAGGAAGAGCAGCTTGGATATCCTGCTGAGTCAGTAAAGGTCATATCAAAATGCAGAACATGACTGCGCATTACAAATTTAGCAACAAAGTTTGTCCAAAGAAAATCATTAAACTGTTTTTATATTTGAAAAATCATTGTGGCTGTCAGCCTTGCTGCCAGTGTAGCCACAACATACAACAGATCCAAGTATGCCTTTTACATGAACTGTGCAACCCCATAAAAATCAGAAGGAATGCCTACATGCAGTTGCGTGCAGCCAGATCCCGGTGCAGAAAGTTACGACTGCTGAGATACTCCATACCCAAAGCAATGTCAACCATGAACTTCAGGAGTGTCTGGGTGGGTAAGAACTGTATGAAAGCACAAAAATATCACCATCAGAGCCATGTAAAAAAAAAAAAATTAAAATTAACAGAATGAACAGGTTGTCAGCTTAGGAAGCAAAAGTAACACATTTCTTACAAGTGGACTGTCTCCTAGGCGTGAGCGCAGCAGGAAGCTGTGCAGATCTCCGTATTTCATGAATGGCAGGATGACCATCGGTTTGGGAAAATGTCCTGAGCCCGCCTCCAAACACACACCTGTAAGAAGGACAATTAATACACCTATACAACAGGGATGTGAAAATGCAAATTGTTAAAGCAAAACTGTAATGAGATTCTTCATAGCCAAGCACAATGAATACATGTTAATTTCTACAAAAAGAAGATACATGTTAATGACACTGTATATTTTTAGGTGATATATATTTGTCTACCTAGTAGTCTGATGACATTTGGGTGGTTGAAGTCTTTCATGCAGGCAGCTTCATTCAGGAACTCTTCGATCTCCTTTTGAGAGAAGCTATCCACTGTTTTAAGAATGAAAACACAGTTAAAACACTTGGCTGGTGCCACTTATGTTTCTACAGCTTATAATGTCCATAAATAATGAATGGGAATCATCTAATGAGGAAGAAGGCTCACATTTCATTGTCTTCACAGCAACCTTTTCTGATGTTCCATCTGGCTGCCTCAGATGTCCCTCCACCACTGAACCAAACTCACCTGGTGAAATAAAACTTTATTAGAACTGCTACACAATATGCAATACTGTGTTACTAAATTTTATTATAAGTGTTAGTTTTATTATGACACTGAATAAAATGAAATTGTTCACTTACCTTCTCCAAGGATTTTACCGATGGAAAGCAAGTTCCTCATGATCATCACATCCTGAAGTTTGGCCTGGAGTTCATCACTAATGCCGAGACTCCCAACTACAGACAGGAGGCACTCAGGTTACTTTACATCACGTCTCACAAACACTCTTTGTCCAATGCATTTTACAGAAAGCGTTACTGAGTGTATAAGTGTAAGTTAATTTTTAATTCTAGGACATACGTGTCATTTCTATGGCTGATCGGTTGTAGGATCTCTGGGGTCTGTACTGTACAATAGGCTGCTGCTTCTCTCCACCTCCAAATATCTGCCTGCAGAGGGAGACAAGGAAAAAGGCAATGAGGAATGCAAAACAAAATGAGGGCAAGCCTTGAAGCAAGAAAAGTACAGAGTGAGTCCCTCATCCTTCAACATCAACTAGAGCCTATTTTTTTTTTTTTTTTTTATAGCTGAGACTCCACTGAATAAACTATCTTGGAAATAGGGTCTCTGGTTTGATGCTTTGCTCACTAGGGAGACTTAGGATATTGTTTTCTTTGAGTCGCAGCCTGTGACACATTCCTATCGGTATCCTGAGCGGCAAGACTGAGTCACAGGCTACCAATGAATCCCAAAGTATAGACAGCTGGAAAACAGGCCGCGGGAGGTTGGGGGGTAGACTGCTGTAAACCAAACTACTACTGGCTGCAGGTGCAAACAATGATGATTAAGAGGAAGGAAAACGAGTTTATTAACAGAGACTGGAAGCACTGAGTTATTAATGTCCTGCAAAAGGCCTGGACTGAGGAAAGATTACTCTGGTGTCAGTGCATCATAAACAACACCACACCACTTTTTTGCTTCTGAACAGAGATAATTTTTCTATTTAAACAGAGAAAAAAAACTGTGGCAGGAATACAGAGGTCAGTAGCAATTCCACAGATAAAGCATATCAACCTTGAAGGAGAGTTGGTGATTGGATCAAGATTTGTTTGTAAGGAGTCTGTCAGCATACCCAAACCAAGTGTCTAGAGTCCCATTGTGTATGCAGATAGCGACCCAGAGGACGACCAGTAGCAGGCAGATGCCACACACCACACCCAGTACAACGTAGACAGAGTCTGAGGCACTGGTGTCAGGACTGGCTGATGGGGACTGGACCCAGTCTGAAGCGAGAGAACAATTGATAAGCATGATCAAAGTTTAACAAACACCTCTTAGATAATGGTATATTCAAGATGAAATACTGAAGACTCACTAATAATTGAAAGCTAAGAGTAATCAGTGAGTCAAAGTAGTCAAATCAGTCCTGATACTGTGGCCAGAGAGTTTCATTATTGATGCAAATGCATTGCTGCACTGTCCTAATAATGAAACTTTATAAAGCATCCTAATTGTAAAAACAGTTTAATAACAAACTGAATTTCTGAATTATTCAGTAAATCTGTGAACATGTCCTCAGTGTTCCCTTTCTACTGCTGCTCTGACTGTTTATTAGTAATGTTGTCAATACAGCAGGATATACTGAATTATGTTTTGCAAATACCATTTAATCAATCTGTGATTACAGTGTCACTGCGCTGAAATCCTTCGCATTATATATGACAATTATTTAGTTTACACACTGTTCATTTGCAAATATTCACGATAAACTGTGGCTGAAAGTCTTGCCTAATCAAGCTGTGGCAAGTCTACTCTCAAAACAAAAGCATCAACATGTATCTATTCATAGGACAGCGATGGCCTTCCAGAGTAGTAAAATTCATCAGCAAAAACAAGTTTGGCCTGGCGGTGACCAGGCCAGTTCATGAAGTTAACTGCTTCCAGATGATGGAATGAGGCGATCTATCAATACAGCAGCTTACTGTTCTCTGGCACAAAGAGTGAGACCGGTGGGCTGATCATGCCGCTCCCTGCCTGGGTGCATGCAGCCACCTCCACACTGTAGGTTGTGTTGAATTCCTGCAGAGCTACAAAGGTCATCGTGGTGTTGCTGTGGATCTGAACCAAGACACAGAATTGAATATCGTTAAAATGTGGAAATGGATATGGAATGTGGAAATTATGATGTCCTCAAGGTTAATTATTATCTTTGCTCATATGGTCAAACCTGACAGAGACATGTAGGTCATGGCCTTGAAAAAGTTTTACTGGCACAATAAGGCAAGACATTAGCCTCAAAACAGGACCAGACTGATTTATAAATTCAAGAAAATATATTTTTATAGCATCCTGGTTAAAGCACATACTGTAAACTTGCAATGTCATGAAGTCAAATCTGGCCTTTATTGCACATCATTTTAAGTCTTAAATTAAAGAACTCATTTCAAGAAGTTCTTATGCAATATTTTTGACAATACCTTCCTAGCACTGAATGCTGGGAAGAGAAAGAGTGTCACCGTCATATATACTAACACTCCCGCAGAAAAAGGGAAGGAGAAAACTTTCAGGATAAGCTAATGCACTGAACATGTGACAGACAGAGCCCTGTATTTCACAACACCACATGAAAACATCTGGGGTTCCTCTCCTTTACTAATGTGCTGACAGTCTGACTGGGAACACTGAACCCATGATTAATGGTGTATCATGTCTGTGGCACCGAGCGGAGGGGAAAGTGAAATTAAAGAAATATGTTAATCTTCCATCAACAAAATTTGGTGTAAAACCCAAGGTTAAAAAGTAGCTGAGGACAGCAACACACAAAAGGTTTGACAAAAACATCCCATTTCTTTATTCTCATGTTAACCTTGCAAAGCAGCTTTTTGAATCTGTCAGTTTAAGAGTATTTTATAAGAAAAGCTGAAAAGAAAAGAAGTTGCCTTGACGGATTTCTAGTCACTTCCACTATTACAAAGGCTTCATGTATAATGACATCACCATTTGACTGGACATCACCCATGCATATTTGACTCTACGGTATGCATTCCCATTGTGTTCATATTCCATTCACTCTATGATGACTCAAAGCCACATGCTGAACAAAGAAAAACACTGAATCCAGTTTTCACACCGTCAGCTTCCTTTAACTGCGACATAGGCAGGAAGGACAGGAAACACACCATTGTATCAGAGAGCACTAGAGTGCAGTCACAGAAACAAGACTACGTACAATTTGGTGCAAATCCCATCAGAGATTAGTGCACCTGACGACATCGCTTCATCAATATTTCCATTTGGTCCAAACAAAAGCGGTTACCATTAAATAGTAAATGCTTTCTCTCAGAGTACTGTTGCAGAGACCCAAACTACAGAGTATCCCAAAAAGGAATTACTTATCAAAGATGGCATTCCCTACATAGCTGAGTCTAGGATGGAATGGAAAAACCAGCTGTAGACAGAGCAGGGCAGTTGACCTCTGGTTTGGGCAGCAGGTCAAAAGTATACTCCAGTTCTGCAGGGCCCATTCTTTTCACGTTAGTCATCCAGTGGTGGAATTTTCAAAAACATCCTCAATACCTCAGTTGTAGAATAGCAGAACATGAGAATGAAGGCTAAAATTTGCCAGGGCTAAACACAAAATGGCTAAATCTATGAAGTCATGTTGATGGACTTACCGTGTTCACCTGTGTCCCGTGTCTAACGATAACATCGTAACCGCGCAGGATGCCATTGATCTTATCCGCTGGTGGAGGCCTCCATTTGATCACCAGCATTGACTCATTCAGTTGTACTGTGACATTGCGGGGATAAACTGACGGCACTGAGAATGTCACAAGAAAGGGAAACAGAGGGAGCGAGGGGTCAACTACAAAGCCGTCAAATGTGATAACCATCAAAACACTTCATATTAAATGCTAACCTGTAAAACCACCACATGAATGGCAGACCTAGGGAGAGACTGACCCTCTATATTTACATCTTTGATAACAGTTTGGTATGTGAAGAATTGGAAAATTTCTGGCACTGGGCAATATCAAATCTGTCAACTAAAATATCCCCCACAGTGGCTTTAGGAAGGAAAGCGGAAGCAGCTCCACCCAGTAAGAACTGCATGTTTTTTCCATGAGACCACTCCTATTTCCTATGTGACCCCTCAGGAAAACAATAGAGATGTAGTGGATATGACATACTTCAGAGAAGGACTCCCGCTATTAACATCGCAAGCAGTTGTGTAACTTCCATAACAAACAGTTATTACATGCTGCTACTGTAAAGGGGCTTTCACCAAGCCAACATTGGAGCGGGGAAAGGCTAATTACATAGCTCTGAATTCCTGAAACCTAAATAATAATCTGTTATGATGAGGAGCATGCAGGAGCCTGACATCAAGGCTAGACAGTCAAATATAAACATTTGTCGGGAAGCAGTTGGCTACATTTTGGACCTCCTTGTGTCTTCTTTTTTTCCCCTGCGGGTCAGCCCAATGTTCCCTCAGGCCTGTGTTCAGTTAAGGTTAGGGCTAAATTAATGGCTGTAACAAGAAACTAAGTTGTTATAACTACTTAGTAACTTGTTTAAACATGTTAATAAATACACATATTTATTACTGTTCAGAAAACATTTTAAAATATTTTTATCTTGCACTATAAAATAACTGATTTGATTGACAAAGACAAACTTTTGGTCAAATGTTAAGACTATTTAGACTGAGTTAAGGGAACATAGGCCTGAGAGAACATAGAGCTGAGGGAACATGGGGCTGACGGAGCATAGGGCTGAGGGAACATAGACAGGAGGGAACATAGAACTGAGGGAACATGGGGCTTAAGGAGAACAGAACTGAGGGAACTTATAGTGTTTTTCCACTATAGTGCCGTGCTGCGCCGTGCCGTGAAATTCACGGTTCCGCATTCATTCCCACTACACCAGCCCGCTTGGTTCCGGGAACCAACCGTGAAAGATTTCAGCCCGGTTTGACATCTGGTGCTGGCCCGGTTAGAACGGGGCCGCGGAGGCGGGCCTAAATATGATCTCCTTCGTGATTGGTCCATTAGAATGTCAGTTAACCAGGCTGCTACAAACTGACAAGTGACAAGTGACAACCATTAAACAGTCAGCCAGTGGGCTATTATTTACAAACGTTAGTTTCTGGAGAGATTATGGAAGAAATTGATTTGCTTGCTGAGTTTTTTGTTGGGTTTTTCTGTTGTGTAGCCTAGTTTACATTTTTCTTACAAATGGAAATGGTAATGTGACCACTAAGCGCAGATAGCAGAGCATCTGTGAAGATGATGATGATGATGGCATCAGGTGGGTCGGCCGCAGCACCGGCCGCTCACCTGTCAGATCCGGCAGACGTGACCGGGTGGGCGCGGTACCAGCCCGCCTGACGCCGACCGGTGCCGCGGCCGACCCGCCTGACTCCGACCGGTACCGCGGCCGGCCCGCCTGACCCCGACCGGTGCCGCAGCCAGCCCATAACAAAGCCACTGGCCGGCAATTTATTCAAACAAGATTTTGTCCATAAAAAAGTAGCAAAAAGCTAATGTAACAACTGACAGCTCCTCTTGTTACTATAACAACTCCATGGCAACGAGCGCGCCTCTCTAATTCTATGACGCCGACCCGCTGGTAACATAAGCAATGGAAACACTCCAAGACCAAACAGGGCCGTGCCGGGCTGAGCCCGGCACGGCCCTTCACGGCTCGGCTCTGTATAGTGGAAAAACGCTAATAGACCGGAGGGAATATAGAGTTGAGGGAACATAGAACTGAAGGAACATGGGGCTGAAGGAGAATAGAGCTGAAGAAACGTGGGGGTGTGGGAACACAGAGCTGAGTGGACATAGGCCTTAAGGAAAATAGAGCTGAGGGAACAGTAGTAAGCTCTTGTTCCCTGTTACTGGTACAGTTACTCATTACACAGCCCATCAAAAGTTTCTGGTGTATAACCAACCCAAAATTCATCCTGTAAATTGGTCCATGGTTTCTGAGGAATACCCACCTCCCTCTGTGGTGTTATTCTGGATCCAGAGGGTGACAGGGGAGTCCCCCACCTCATTGCTGCAGGAAACACTCATGTTGTACCAGGTCATGGCCTGCAACCCGGAAACCTCACACTGGAATGGTGGCACGGTGGTGTTGATGAATCTGGTGGTTGTCACCTCCCCTCTCCTCCGGCTCACCTCTTTAACCTTGGATGAAATGATACGAGGGTTGATTGATGTAGGAACACTAAATGGTGACACTTTTTGTACAGTCAGCTAGAGTGGAACTTACCCTAATGTGGCATTTGGTGAGTGGAGAGAAACCATCGAATCCAGGGGTCCAACTCAAGTTGAACTTATTAGACTGCCTCTGTATAACAGTAACCTCAGTAACAGGACTGGGAGGCACTACAGAACAAAACACAAACCCGTATTAAACACCCAGAGATAAATGGACACAGATGGTCAGTTTGCAGAGCCTGAAAATGGCCTGAAATGTCAATAGGGCCAGGCAGTCCCAAGAGAGCTTCATCTTACCTTTGATGTTAATGTTTGCTTCTCTGGAAGTGGTGACCCCCTTCTCGTTGTGAGCTTCACAGCTGAACTGAGTATGCCTTTCCACACCTGCAGATAGCACATGGTATTTTTGTTCAGACAGTGTAGCACTCAATTGCAATGTGAATAACAATCACAAGATAGCCTGTGTCAAGGTCTTGATAACACTGGACAAATCTCAAACCTCAGTCAAAAACTGTTAGTTTCATTTTCCTTGAGTGACAAAAAAAATTAACTAAAAGTGGAAGCAAGCAAACCACGGGTCTACCATTTCCCATATATGTCTATCTGCCGTGTCTATCTATGTTCCCTCAGCTGTCTATCTCTTAGAGTGATTCTGTGTCAGAAATATGAGGAAAGCCAAAGTTAGTATGGATGAAATACTAGAAGTGACAAAAAAAAAAAAAACACATTCAGGGTGAGTCATTCCTTTAGCCTTTATACCTTGAAAGTTTACACAGCAGAACCTGATGCATCAAGCTAAAATTGAGCCTCTCCAGTATTATGTACTCTGATAACAATCCCTTTGCTTGGTATCTTTTCCTGGAGACACAATTCCTGTCTTTCAGCAGCCACGGATCTGCCCAGCGAGAATTGCATTGCGATAGCTGCTAAATAATGTCCCTTTTGTGCTCTTTTTTTTCACCCAGTGTCTAGCTCGGAAACCTTTCCACAAAGCAAATCACAAAACAGCCTGTGAGAAGTGACGGGAATCAACTTGGGATGGTTTGTTTACGTTCTTCAGAATATTTTGGCATAATGAGAGTGCAGCGCACTGTTACGGTTAGGATTCACTTGCACTGTTAGTTAGGGAGCACCGGGGTAAGGGTGCTTTGCGTTTCACACAGATCAAACACTGATGCAACAATTATTGTGTGTATGTTTGCATAAGGAAAGAACATGACTTAACAAACTAGGCTGGATTGAATCAAGCATACAGTTTAAGTAAACCTAACCCAGCTCACAAAACAATGTTTCTGCATCACCTAACTTTGGATCAAATGGATCATAACACAGAGAAAAGCCACTAAAAGAAAAGTAAATAAAAGTTATGAGAGCAATATGCTTTAGCCTTTGCACAATGACACCCAAACTGTATAAACTTAAACAAAACCCTGAATAATAAACAGGTTCAGACTGCTGAGGCACAGCAGTCAGTAAGCAGGCTTGAATGTGGTCACAAATTAAGCTAAATAATCTCATACAGTTTTATCAAAGGGGCAGCAGGGACTGAGCCAAGTTAGTGAACAACACAACCCTGCTAACCCCGCTCAAGGTCAAAGACAGAAAAGTTTTCTGAGTACATGTCAAGGCTCAAGATGTTCACCAGTTCTTTTAAAGTCATAAGCCTCCTAGAAAAAGGAAGTGAACCATTAAGGTGAACCAGTGCTGCCCTTTCTATTTCCACTTCATTTGGCAAATTGTACAAAACGAAAGGCAATGCAGAAAAAATATAAATGTCTTGGCCACTCATATGGAAACAACATCAGAGATTGTGGTGGAAATTCAGTAAACGTAGACTAGTGAAGAGGTTGGAGGAACCAAATATATAATCTGGAAGCCGTACATTGTGGATCTAGCAGTCTGTAATTATCAGGTTTGGAAGCATTCCATCTTACGAAGCCTCTTGAGATGTCTATGTTATTTTTCCATTTTTATATCCAGGCAATAAATATAGCCAAAGCCTACGTCTTCCATTTAGATCCAGGCCTACAACTCAGTGTTTTCAAAGACTGAGCCCTAACCCTGTGTCCCGCTTGCCACATTAGAGTGGATATTATGCAACATGGTGTTGTTGTGGGACAGAATCATTATACGAAACGGTGAGAAGGTCTTCCATGGTCTGAATGTTACTGTTACACCAAACAGTTTACTACCTCTTTAAGGAAGGTATATAATGCGCCGATTTCTAATCATATAAACATTAGTGCATGTAAATGACTTTCCTAAATGGAAACCAAAAACAGTTTACGATTTCTCAGAACCACAGCACTCCAATCACTCATGGAGTATGGTTGTTAATGCCAAACGGGCCCTTGGTTACAACGTAATATAACATAATGAGGTGAGTACATCTGAATAGTGGCTCTTAGACCGTTTAGCCATGCCAGTGTTTGGTATTGTAAGGATGTGGATGGGAGCAAACTCTGCTAGCTTGCAGCCAGCCAGTCTCCTTTTCCAGCCCCTCCCTGCAGGGTAGTGGGCCGTCCCATGAATGCAGCCTTTGTCCCGGGAACCAACCCCCGAACAGTGTCCCCATGCACCCCCCACCCCTTTACTGCCCGAGCCCTTGCACACGCTGGACCAAAGCACAGCTCTGGACCTTTAACCCCTCGGTTTCCAGCCGTATGCCCTCTCACTGGCTAAAACAGGCATGCTATGGCCCAGGGCATGCTGTGAATGAAGGGTTGTAACATACAGAGGAACAAGGTTCTGCCTCTAATAACAAAAATACCAATGTTTGCTTCCAAAGACAGGACAAGCACTCCAAAAGAGAAGAGTCCACTTTGAAAACAGTCATTCTGGCAACAATAATAATGCTTTGATGACTCCTGCATTACTCACCATTTCTTATGTGATAACTCAACAAAACAAATGGCATGAGATTGCCACAAGTGGTTGGGTAAGTTAGTGCCATTTCAAGGAAATTAACCATCTGCTCGTATCAGATTAACAAGAACTCTAAACTCTAGATGGCCACACTAAGAACCAAACTTGACTCTTGTACCAGATATCCATTTACTATTGTTTGATGTTCACTTTATCATCACTGCTGTTCATTTGGTTAACTAGTTAGTTGCTAGATTTACACCATAGCCGTTACTATAAAACAAAACAAAACAAAAAAAAAACAAAAAAAAAAACAAAAAAACAAAAAAATCAGACAAACTCACAGCAAGTTTTGTAACTTGCAAGTGTCAGTGGACTTAACCAAACTTTATCAAGACTGGCAGACCAAGTTAGATTGACTAATGTTTACTTAGCTGTGTTTTTAGGTCAAGAGGAGCAACTTTCCCATTGCCATAGTGCTTTACAGCTAGCAGAGTGGTATTACAAAAACCACTGACCATGCGTGGACGTTGTTAACTATTCAGTGGTTTCCCAGGGGGCCCAGTGATACTGACCATGGTGATAATTCTCATTGGAGTAAGCAGGCTACAGATGCTGAGGTAGCAGAGGCAACAGAGAAGAGAAACCACTGACAAATTGGTGCTAGATGACTAAGACCAACTCCACATTTTATCACCATTATCAAAGAGTCTAACATCCTCCATCTTCCTGTGAGAGAAAGCTTCAGTGAAAGGAGGAAACCAGTTAACTGATTTAATGAAGTTCTCTGGTAAATTTCTCAATTCAAAGTGACTCAATACAAGAGAACACTTCTGTTTTAAACCTAGTGTAACATTTCTACCATAGAGGAGTGATTTAATTAACTTGTTCAACTGCATTAAAAACAATATCATTTAAATTAGATAAGGCAACAAGACGCCACAGTATATCCGTAGTTTCTTTCTAGAGTAAAAGGATTAACTCAAGGTGTGGATTCAAACCTCTATTTAATATTCTGGTGATACACATGATGAAGTGTGAGCAGCACAGCAGGAAATGACACCGCTTCCTAAAGACGTTTTGGGCACCTCAAGGAGAGCCACCAGCTCGAGGGAAAGAACAGAACGAACAGACAGATGGAGAGAAAAAAATAAGTTTGTGGATGGGTGGCTCACCTGACACTGTGTGATGGCTAGGAGAGCTAGTAAAGTCACTGGCATGTAATCCATCACGAAGCCAGCGGATTTTCACAGGTTGTGGAGGTCCGATCGCCTCACACCACAAGGTGAAGGGTCTGTCCCTTGTTATGTTCACGTCCTCGGGATGCCTGATAAATGTTGGAAGACCTACAAACAGACAAAATAAATTACAAAAACGCCCCAAGCAATGTCCAGTGCCCATATGATGTTGAAACTCACCTTCCACCTGGATTACAATGGGTAAGGAGTCGATCACTTTGGCGCTGATGTTCAGTCTGCAGCGGTACTCCCCAGAATCTGTTCTCTGCACAGGGTTAATGCTGTAAAACAAGTGAGGATTTGTGAATCTTGCCATTCACTGCAGCCCATAATGCCTCTTCACTGTGTGTATCTAGACTGTCAAATGTTTCCTTCACCTATCACAAATCACTTCCACATGTCACACCACTGTTACCTGACCGTGGAGACCAGAGTTGTAACCCCATCTGTGGCGGTCTGCAGCTCGTTGATCACCACCTGCATGTTGGCTGCCAGGTCCTGCTTGTTCTTCAGCCAAATGATGGTGGGCTCCAGCCTGGCATCAGGGATGTCGATGGAGCAGTTGAACTTAGCTTCATGGCCCTCTGACAGCCGGATGGAGCCTGCGGTGGGCTTGAAGTGCAGCTTCCTGATTTCATCCGGGCTAAGACGGACATGTGAAACACGGTGCGAGGCAATGTGGCCCTCAGTGTTTCTGCCTCGCCGTCCGGGAGAGGAGGGACTCCTGTGATGCTGGGCTATTTACAGAAGGAGTTTGTTATGTCATGTTATATTAATTTATTCTATCTTAAGCTGGCTGATGCGACATCAGCTGCATATTGTGTGAGGAAACAGGCTTTCAATTATTTTATTTTACAATAAAAATTAATATGTTGGGACATCCTGCTGGAATTGTAAAATTCTATCAGTCTAGATTGCAGTTCTGAAATAAGCAAAATTTTGACATTCCAGCTGACAAAACTCTCTTTTTGATACGAATCTCCTAAAGGTTATTTTTAAAAACACAACACCAAGAAAAAAAAAAAACATTCAAAACGTGGATAGCTCGTTTTGGCGATTGTAAAAAAAAAAAAAACATAGATATAGGAACATATACAATTCCAAGCTCAGTCACTAATTCTGATAAGGCCTGAAAATAAACACTGAAAACAATCCAGTGAATGCGTTCAAACTCCCTTGATCTGTGTTAACTATGACATGTTGAGGGGTCTGCTTTAGCCTGCGCGTTTATCAGACCTGAGCAAAACACTGAGAGAAATTGTCGTATTTTGACTATTTACATTTTTTAAAAAGGAGCGTTTTTAAGAGCGTTTTCTCCCTTTGCGTCTAATTATGTGTGGCTCGAATGCAACACAACACAACACAACAAACTTATGGATGCCTTAATTCTGAAGCGGACCTCTGCAGTCTATAAAGAAATAACACACACATGAAACCTCCAAGGACAGTAAACAACTTACCGCTGACTGGACTCCACACTATAATGGCTATGGTCGCTGCGGAGAGGAGAACTTTAAACAAGCTCAGAGTTGACTTATTTGCCATGGTCTGTCCTGCGCACACTACCCTGCTCCCCTCTGTCCCGGCACGGTCTACAAAACTAATTTCCACGGTTTATTCCCTAGGCGGATTTTAAGGTCCAACACAACTTGAGGAATCATCAACATCGCACCCCAGCGCTGCTTTAACACATTGTGTGCAGTGCCACTGGCCCGACAGATCACATTTAGCTGGAGGAAAAAAAAAAAAAAAAGTCAACTTTTGCCGACGTCAGGGGAGGGATCCCATGTAGGCGGGACTGAGTGTGGAAACGCTCTGTAGAGTAAGGGAGAAAAAATCAAAATACACAGTAGCCCAGTAGAGCATTTGCCCTCACACACACTCAGATTACAAACAAATCCCAAACAATTTTAGATGGGATTTGGGTCCTTTTTTCTTGAATGTGGCGTGAAGAGAAGAAAACATAGGTTGGCTACCATTTTATAATATAGGCTACATAGCCTATATTTAAGTGACAGCATCCGATTTAAACACCAAGAAAGTCTGTGATCCTAAGTTTTAGTTTGCTTTATAATATATACAAGTTATAAACTGAAGTGAAATAACCTAACGCTAAAAACCCCAAAGTGTTTAACGCTTGGGGATCTTCCAATTTCCATATCAAGACCTCAAAAACCCTCGAAAGAACAAAAAGTCACAGTTGCATATCCAGCTCTTCCAACATGTGGTACTTTGTGGGTCCTGAAAACCTTATGGGCTCTCTGCTTAATCCACTAAGGTGATTTGGTGGCAAATAAGGGCATTCATTTGTTTTCTTGTTTATGATTTAAGTAAACAACACCCCACTGAGGTTGAAAGTATAATCTGAGATTACAACCAGATGACCGAAGCTGCCACAGTGCATGGCTTATATTGAAACCGCTGATGAAACCACCAATGTCTCCCTATAGGATGAAGGTGATTACTCAGAATAATAATAACATTATAATAATAACTGTATTGTTGTCATGTATGATAGAAAATATCCCCATTCCAAGCATTGCAATATAAAACTATAAAAGTGGTCATTGATGTCAACATAACAGATGACCACAACAATTTCCCCCGAATTCAACATGTGTTATTTTTCTCTTCTGTTTATTCACTTCTCTTGTCCCACTGTTTGTTTTCGGTACCCCATAACGGTTTTGTATTTCATTTTCAGAACTCCATTCCAATGGGCTTCAGGTCTGGTCTCCTTCCTCTTTTGTGTTCCGCTGTGGGAAAGCAACCCATCTCAGTTTTTTGCGATTACCTTTTCGGTTGGAACCTGAGTTGCTCTTAATTACATTTTCTGAGCAGCAGGCCTTCATGTGATAAACACTGGCCTTCTTCTTAAAACAGCCCATGGCACTCATGAGCTGATATGCATCCTTTCTGAAGGCCTTAGTGAATATAGCATAAAGAAAGGGATTGGCGCAAGAATTGATGGGGAAGAAGAGAACCAGCAGAATCTTGGAGTTCGTAACTGTGATCAGGGGAATCTTGAAAGCAGCAGAGATGGCAAAAAAGGAGATGGGTGCCATGCACAGGAAGTCCGTGAAGATCAGCACGGCCATACGCTTGGCGATCTTGGTATCGGTGCTGCGTCTGGGGAACTCAGGGTTTCTCACAGCCAAGTAGATCAGGACATAACAAACACAGACAATAAGGAAGGCAGACACATTGAAGAGCAGGACAACTATGATGAAGGCCTGAGCCAGAGGCGTTTCTATGTCCATGGGTAAGCACATGCTGACTTTATTGTAGCTGCTTACACCAACCAAGGGGAGAGCTCCCATACCTAGACACACCAGCCAGCCAGCTGCCATTATGCTTGCAGCTTGTGTAAGGCACAGACGGCGCTCTACCTGCAGAGCGTTGTTGATGGTATGCCAGCGCTCCAGGGTGATGGTGGAGAGTGTGTAGACGGACAGTTCCCCACCAAACACAGACAGGAAGCCTGCAGCGCTACAGCCAGGCCCTGTTTGCCATTCAATAGCATGCTGACTGTAGTGACCACATGTGCGCAGATCTACAATTGCTATCATCAGGAGGTAGATTCCAATGCAGAGGTCAGCAAAAGCCAGGTGGCACATGAGGAAGCGTGGCACCATCAGCTTGGTCCGGCTGCTGAAGAAGACCAGCAGCACTGTCAGGTTACCTGTGATGGCCAGTATGCTGATAAACCAAATGGCCACTCTGAGAAAACTGAAACCTGCAATGTCCTCACATGGATTGAAAGCATCGGCTTCAGGCGTGCATAGCAAACTTGGCCTGGTCTGACATAAGTCTAATTCTGGATAGTGGAAATTCACATCTCCAAAGTCTTCATCTGTGATGAGCAGATCATCATCTGACATAGACGAGGTTCCAATCACACCTTGAACCCTGTTATTCACAGAGAAGAAATGATATTGGTTAGACATTAGCTTTGTGATATACAGTTGATGAATTAGATGTAACATAAAAACTACTAAAATTGTTTGAGCAGTTCTAGCAACAATTTGCAAGCCACATAAATTTAAAACATTGGGATAACCTTTCTCTGAAATGTTCAAAGAAAACATATCACCTCCAATTAATACTGCTGCTTAGCATCAGAACTAATTTAGCATCACCTACCCAACTCCATGGTTGAAAGTATGTCAATCAGTGATTACCAATCAAATAATCAATGATCAATATAAAGTAGTGAACAAATGTATTGCACAAAGAGACAATGAGCTCAGCTAGCAGGCCTCTCTAAATTCAGCTACAAATCAGAATCAGAATCAGAATCAGAATACTTTATTGATCCCCAGGGGGAAATTACTTTTCGTTACAATAACAACTCCCACTCAAAGTGTAAAGTAAAGTAAAGTGGCACCGAACAATGAAATTTTGGATTAGGCATGGGGGATTTCTCTCATGCAAACAATTTCACTCAGATCACAAGCAATATGGGTGATAGTTGCATAATTTAAAATACAATTTCAAGCATGTGAAATCAGGAACTGGATGTTTACCAGTGCTATTACGATGAAGTGATTAGCACTCAGAGGTGATATCAACAAAGCTACCTGCAACTGCGCAGTTAAGAAAGGAAATCCAGTCTGTCACATCTGATTCATCACATCTAACCAATCAGACTCTTCCTCTTCTCCAGCTCAGAGGCAGATAGGTAATCAAAACAAATTCTCACCTTGCTGATGGACCACAATAAGTAGATCCATTGCTCCATGGAGGATTTATGGGGAAATCCCTGGAGAAAAGGGGGGAAACAATGTAAGTGTGCTATGCACCTAAAATCATCACATCACCATCAAGATGCTAATGATCAGTTCCTGATTAGCATAATCACATGTGGTCAAAAACTTGCTCTATGTCCCACTCAGGTCCAAGTTGATAGCCTACTCTAACCTCTTTCATGACATTTGGTTATCTTGTTTTGTATTGCCCTCTCTGCAAGCTGCATTTGTCTTGTTTAGGTATTTAGGACATGTGGTGTTGCGTTTGTACAGATCATCCAAAGAAAGGCACGGCTGGCATGTAAAAGCCACAATACACCAATGAATTATAATACAGATCGAGCTTATTAAAGGAATACTCAATGTTTTGGGCAAAATACCTGTTTTCTGACTTAAACCAGGCTGAGACAAGATGTTTGATACCTTTTTCTCCTCTGTATGCCCGGTGGTTCCATTTATATGGGTATCATTTTGTGTTAGCTTAGCATAAAGACTTGAAATCTATGGGAGTCATTAGCCTGGCTCCATCAAAGTGAAAATATAAGCCCTACAGTGACTCCAAAGCTGTCTTATTTGCGCAATGTATCATGTGAAACTGGTATAAAACATCTTTTCTCAGGGTAAAAAAAGAGTATATTCCCCCAAAAGTTTGAGTATTCCTTTAAGAATAAATCTGCCCCATGAAAACCTTCGACATGTGTGTATTTTAATAAAATACACACAGTGGTAATATTATATAAAATAATTTTATATAATATTACCACTGTGGATTGTTAATGTGCTTTCCCTCCTGGGTCAGTACTCTACTTTTGACAGTATATCACCTGTGTGTGTTCCAGCTCAGCAGTGCACAACAGTGACTGTTGTAGGTGAGATAAGCCTCTCGCAGGCTCCAGAGTCCTTGCAGAGGAGGAAGTCTCTTCAAGGAATGTGCTGACTGGGCCAACAAGACCAGAACTGACTCAAGTCCCTGTGATGGTAACTTCCCAATTGCTGTTGCAGAGACGTCCCTGTGAAATAAAAGAGTACACAGTCACAGCAGCGGTATCTTTAAATAGAAAGCCACTGAAGGGATTCCCATGCAGGGCTCGGATAAAACTGGGCATTATGGTCTGTGTTCAGGACTTCAAAGAGTGTCTGAACTGAACGAAGGTCTGCTTGGGACGCGCTGTCCTGGCTGTCCCCCTCTGCTGGTAGCACTGCATCAGAGCATACACACACTCAACTCAACACACACACACACACACACACACACACACACACACGCCCGCACGCACACACAGACACAAAGCTCAATAAAAGTTTGTTAAAACCATGTCACTCTGTTTTATGACACTCTGACACTGTATCACCTTGTTTTATGAGAACAAAAGAGAAAGAAAGAAAGAAAGATATGTGTGTATGTATATATATATATATATATATATATATATACCTTTTCTGCGTCTCACAAAGACACGGCAGTTGGAACTCAGATCTCACATTTGGATTCATCAGACCAAAGCACAGATTTCCACTGGTCTAATGTCCATTCCTTGTGTTTCTTGGCCCAAACAAATCTCTTCTGCTTGTTGCCTCTCCTTAGCAGTGGTTTCCTAGCAGCTATTTGACCATGAAGGCCTGATTGGCGCAGTCTCCTCTTAACAGTTGTTCTAGAGATGGGTCTGCTGCTAGAACTCTGTGTGGCATTTATCTGGTCTCTGATCTGAGCTGCTGTTAACTTGCGATTTCTGAGGCTGGTGACTCGGATGAACTTGTCCTCAGAAGCAGAGGTGACTTGGTCTTCCTTTCCTGGGTCGGTCCTCATGTGTGCCAGTTTCATTGTAGTGCTTGATGGTTTTTGCGACTCCACTTGGGGACACATTTAAAGTTTTTTGCAATTGACTGACTGACTGACCTTCATTTCTTAAAGTAATGATGGCCACTCGTTTTTTTTAATTAGCTGATTGGTTCTTGCCATAATATGAATTTTAACAGTTGTCCAATAGGGCTGTCGGCTGTGTAGTAACCTGACTTCTGCACAACACAACTGATGGTCCCAACCCCATTGATAAAGCAAGAAATTCCACTAATTAACCCTGATAAGGCACACCTGTGAAGTGAAAACCATTTCAGGTGACTACCTCTTGAAGCTCATCCAGAGAATGCCAAGAGTGTGCAAAGCAGTAATCAGAGCAAAGGGTGGCTAAAACATGTTTTCAGTTATTTCACCTTTTTTTTTTAAGTACATAACTCCACATGTGTTCATTCATAGTTTTGATTCCTTCAGTGAGAATCTACAATGTAAATAGTCATGAAAATAAAGAAAACACATTGAATGAGAAGGTGTGTCCAAACTTTTGGCCTGTACTGTATATATGTGTATGTGTATATACACACACACACACACACTCACACACACACACACACACACACACACACACATATGTAACAGTATATATATATGCGTGGATGTGTTTTGTTTCATTGTTTGCTTACATTTAAATCTATAGATAGCTAGACGTATAGATAGATATGATTGTATTTTTGTTTAACACCCTCCTTTCACTGTTACTGATATGTGTTCAATCAGTTAGGAAGGATCTCAGCTTTTGCACTGGAGTAGAGAGCCAGTCATCTTTGCAGTGCCAGTTTAAGCAGGTGCCACACTCCACCAGGTAACTTAAACTGGTGAGGTAGTGTACGAGAGTTATTGCTTTTGAGATATTTTACAAGTTATTATAAAACATTCCTGCCATGTTTTCCTTTTTGCAGACTCATTGTCAGATGACTGTTTTGCCTTACTGACTGCTGACATGCCAGTTCACCAGTGCTGTTTGGTGACAGTGTGTAGCTGCTGGTGTCATGTGGACAAGTGGAGCACAGTCAAAAGAGCTCCTGAGTTCTCCCAGAACTTTCTCACATATTTTCTTTTAGCAGTGAACAACATAAACCATTTGTTGACGCTCTCTGTAGTGAGGAAACAGAATTTCAAACAAAGAAGCCATCAAGACATAAAAACCTTGTCTGCACCTCAGCTTGTCAGGGACGTGAAAGGTTCATTGGAAGAGAATCAATCTCAATGTTGCATTAGTTCACTCCCAAGAGGCTCAAGCATATCACTTACAAGACTCCAGGGCCTGTGGCTCCTCTGAAAGCTTCGCTGTGGATCACTCTGAGGTTTCGGTTATTCTTTAATACCCTGCAGGGAATAGAACGCAGAATAGAGCAGTGAAATGTTAATGTGGACGCAGGGACTCATCTTAAATCACTTGAACAGAAAAAAAAGAAGAAATGTTTTGGAAAATACAATTTATCTATCTTGGTCCCATTGAAAGCATGGTCACGTATCTCTCTGATTCCATTGTTGTATAGGTTCCTGTGATGTCAACAGATGCACAAAATGAGTTGCATTTCCAAATAATTGCCTTGTTAAATGTAAAATATGTATTACAGCACTTACATTGTCACATACTCCCTTGTTATTCCAATGAAAGCATTTGGAGGGATTTCCGGAAGATAGAGGTTGTCGCAGATATCCCTACAAAAATCATGACAGTTTAGTGAAACATGAGCAAGTCTGATTCTCCAATAATTACAAGTCACAGCTCAACTCCGCAGTGTATTTTTTTTTTTTTTTTACAGCAACATAATGCAACTTGATGAAGAATAAAGATGAAGACATCAAAGCAGCACATTCTGAGACCTGAACAAACATAATGTTGACACTTTTGTGTTTTTATTGATTATCAGCCTTGAGTCTCACTCTTTAAATAATGGATGTACTTACAGGATAAAATCTGATTCAAGAGAATTGATCGACATCATATCGGGGAAAAAGGTTATGCCAGTATTTGAGATGCTCCTGTTGATGCAAAGGATAAATGTATTTGTTTGTGATGCTTTTAGGGACTCGTAAAATGAACCAAAGATCAGTGATTCACTTTTTAGCATTTATTTCATTGTGCACTGAAAAGAAAAGGAATCTGCTTTAAAAGTCTTGTGGCTGTCTACTCTAATATTGTCTGAAATCAAACATTAAAATATGTATTGCACAAGTATGAGGAAGAAGTCTGTATGTTTTAATATGAAAGACATCTCAGCATCTAAATTTTATATTTTGAAGGTCTCTCACAAGTAACGTAGTTTGGGGAGGTTGTTAAATGATCCTCTGTCAATGTGCGTCAGACTTCTTGTGTTCTGGATTGAGCTGCAAAGCGACATAAAACATCAGTCAAAGTACCACATCACAGTCATTTTGATACACTGCCGCTTTTACTATTCCAGAGGAAAAGATCCCAGAGGCACTTACATTTCAGAGAGGTTGAGGAGGTTGTTGAACGCCAGTGTCTCAATGTTTTCCAGGGTTATACTCTGAGCAATCTCACTGAGGTTCACAACATGAAACAGAGCAATTAGGTTTTCTCTGACATGCAGCTTTGAACTTTAACAGTAAAAGGCAGAACAAACAGCTGCTTTTCCGATCAAAGACAGTTGCAGCACCATGACCTCATTTTGAACACAGTACAAACAAATAATATACGACCGGATATTGATACACATAAACACAGTTATATTTTATGTGACAATCTGTATAGCTCTATGCCTTCTCTGTATAATGGCAGACATTACAGGCACTTGGGAATGCATCCATTTTTCAGGACAACGTAGGCCTACTCATAAGTATCCTAATTACAAGTAGGGATAAGAAATTATCATTATAATGAATTAAAACTAAAATAACAGAGTTGTTTATTGCACTTCTGCCTTGTAAACCCTGACTGCCATACAAGC
Organism: Myripristis murdjan; assembly: GCF_902150065.1. Taxonomy (NCBI): domain Eukaryota; kingdom Metazoa; phylum Chordata; class Actinopteri; order Holocentriformes; family Holocentridae; genus Myripristis; species Myripristis murdjan. The sequence goes on from NC_043994.1 coordinate 22,340,017, forward strand.
TACATGTATCTGACATTATTTTTAATACAATCATTCTGATAATCCTGCAAGAAGCAATGCCCACTTTTGATAGAGGCATTTAATTCCCAAGACCTTCTTCCAACTAAGCCACTTTGCCTCATTAGGTATGTTTGGGCTATATAATGAATTTGTTGTCATTAATAATACATTAAGGTCATGTTTACCAATATAATGATTGAATACAAACCTGAAAATGGGCTAATATTGGTGGTTTATGCAACTTTTTATGGTGAGTTGTGGTGCAAATGTAATAATCACCATGGCTGCAATTTTTAATAGAAAACATGCAAACTGATGATATATACACTGATACAAAATAAAACTACAAATGTTCAAGATTATTATGTGTAAAAAAGCCCTCCAGAAATACCATCTGACCACAGGAGGATAAGAGTTATGATTCCCTTTGTCTGATGTTTGGCTGCTGCTTGTGCAACCTCTGAGTTTCAGATCAATTTTTAATGAGAGCTTTTCAGTAGATCAGGTATTACATGATGGAAAAAATAAACACCTGATACTTACATCCTCTGGACTCTTCTCAGATTTTCAAAAGAATGGCTTGAAATAGTGCGTAAAGTGAGGTGGTACAGCACTCTGAAAGGGAAAAAAAGGATATGGAGAGGACCATTTATTTCGAAAGTACCTGAGAGATTACTAAAGACAATTTCAGTTTCAGGTACTTCAGATAAGCTGTAAAATACACAGGTAAGCCACTCATACCATCTCATTTAATATATTATATGCTATTTTGTGAAATGTTCATATCAGTGCTAGATTAAACATTTTGACATCATCTGTTAGATCATTTTCATGACATGTAACTGTATATAGCTGCTTCTACACACAACACTATGAGAATGTACTGAACAGAAAACATTTTTGAAGATATTGTAATTATAACCACAACTACGATAAACACTGACAATAAAACATTTTAAATTGCAGAAGCTCACATTTCAGCCACTTTTCTCTTTAGGGAAATGCAAAAAAATAAAAATAAAAAAAATACTGAGAGTTAATCTTAGTTGGATCGATTAGTGACAGTCTCCATCAAATCATCATTAATGAGCCACTGTTTGAACGTCCTGAATATGCCTGTCCATACTCAGAATATATAATTTTCTGTGTAAAACATACTGACTGCTGCCTTTTCATCAAATATACACATTAAAATACTGTGAAATACCAATGAGAAGTCATATAGATGCTTTCGAATAATAGTTCATGAACCGTTTGATTAGAGACATAATAAAACAAGATAAAACATAGTTCTGCAGGTTTTGCACTGTGTGTGTGTGTGTGTGTGTGTGTGTGTGTGTGTGTGTGTGTGTGTGTGTGTGTGTGTGTGTGTGTTAATGGACACTTATCAGCAGAAATTCAAGGTTGAGTGATATACCAGAAGAGAGTTCAAGATTTCCAGCCTTCAAGGCCTCTAATGAAGTTCCAGACTCCAGCAGTGAATTCTGGTTGTCCAGCACCCACTGAGAAGGTACACTGTGTGCTTGACTGTGACAGTTCAACTTGACATTTTCATTACAGGTAATTAATCGCCACACATGCAGTGCGCTCTGTTTTCCAACAATAGAGGGTGAGGTGCTGTGGTACTCTTACCGCATGAGGTAAGGCACGTTTCTCTAAAACTCGGAAAAATAAACAGTGTGGAAAGACGAGATGTCCTCTCAGGATATGGAAAAAAAAGTATGATCCAATGTATTTTTCTCACTCTGGAGGCATGATGAACTTTAAATAAATGGCACTGTCAGATCTGAAAAGAACAGGAGGTAATATGGTTTCCAATGAGTGGTCAGCATGGGCCTTAATGGCCACACTGGGTGACTTATATGTGATATAAATAATATACAAACTTGATCTTTGACTTCTTTGACAGCATCTCTTCAAGAAAAGGACAGAGCCATTATGTACAAAGAAGTATACTACAGAAAATTTGTATGTGTTGTACTGATGGGGTAGTTGTCTGCCTCCACCTGGCTGGCAGGATAAAGTAGGCAGTCTCATTTGTCCCAAGCAGTGGGGGAAAGTGGTAAAGCTGTCATGTTCCTGGTAACTCAGAACAAGATATGAAATACACCAAAACCTAAATATGCACACAAAAAACCCACTAGATTTCTGTGAGTAATGGCAGGAAATTCTGTGACTGAGAGCCTGTAAGAATCAACAGGTTGCATGTAAAATGGTTTTGGACTGCAGTTAGTTACTACTTCATAAAGATCCCCCAAACAGAAAGCACCAGACTAAAACCACGCATGAGCAACTGCATCCCAAAAAGATTTCTGTTTGCTTCATGCAGGACTGTGAAACTAGACCGTAGGCAGTGAGCGAAGCCTCTAGTCGATATATTCATCCTTGTGGTGCATTTTATGTGTTAACCTCGGAGGCATTAAATAGCTTTGATTTTGAGCTCCAAGGAACAGCACTGGCTCATATAATTTAACTGACAGATTTCTCTAAGACTCTAGGAGTTTTGTCTTTGCGTGGAATCACATAATCAATTTTAACAACAAGAACTTTAACAAGAGCTCGTTAAATAATTTCAACAATTCAACCAAGCCCTGCCAGAGTTTATTCAAATGTTTTGTAGCAGAACGCTATGCCTCCCAGAAATGGCCTGCTTGAGCGTCTCCAGATAGCAAAACAAATAAAACTGTTACTTCAACAGCCTCGCACTGACTAAAATGTAAGCGGTATTTCAATTAGGAGCCAAGTGAGCGCGTTTCAGGTGGATCCTGCGCTCCGTGCGTAAATACGCACAGACTAGTCTCAGGTAAAAGGCATTGAGAGGGAGGACCCACGGCATGAAGACATAGGGCTGTAGAAATGAGACATGTTTGCTGTAGTTATACATTATTATAGGCCTACATTTACCATTTACTAATCAGTTGCCGATCAAAGGAGGAATTGCTTATTTGACTTCCAGTAAACAAAAGTTTCTTATAACAAGCACGCACACCAGCATCGTCGCCCCAGTCCGAAATGCATCTCTGTTGTTGTAACTTACAGTCTTTTACCCTTGTCGCCTATCGTCTGAGCAGAGCGCTCCGTCACGTTGTTGCATTTGATCGTGCTGGAGAAGCACCAGCAGATCTCCGGGCAGAGGGAAGCCGAGGCACACTTGCAGCCACACAGCAATAAAACAGCAGGGAAAAGGAAAAACGGCAGTGATGTCCACATTGTTTATAAATCAAAAAAATACTCAAACTGAGCTGCTTCGTCGGCTGGAAAACACACAGAAGCCAGGATCCGTGTCCTAGTGAATGATATTTACTCTTCTTTGCAGACAATTTTGAAGCATAATGCGCTCCCGCAGTGTCAACAGTAGTGATGGGTCATCCCGCTGTCCTATTTACTGTCCTCATGTTTTTATTTTTGCACAGACGAATCTGAAGAGATGCAGCACGAAGTTTAACCAAAGCATCTGGGCCATCCAGCCCTATGAAATACATTATCACATGAGTAGGAATCATAAGGAGATGCTCTCTCTCTCTCTCTCTCTCTCTCTCTCACACACACACACACACACACACACACACACACACACACATACACACAAATCAGTGAGGAGGCTTTGTTTCACAAGACATTTGACACTGATCTCTGGCAATAAAATTTTAAGTAAGAAAGTAGAAATAAATTGTGGAGTGATATTTATCCTTTTCCAGGGACCAGAAAAAGTCTTACAGATATTTTTTCTTGGACTGGAGCGTAGCCACAGCAGTCCAGTCAGTGTCTACTAACATGAGCCACTCTCTGCCAGAGATAGAAGCCAGCAGAACTGGAGCTGTACTTCGGTATGGCACTGCAGATACTGGGGGCAGGACAGACTCTTCTTTAGTGAATAATACACACACAACCTTATCAGGCAAAGTAGTCACACTTGCTTACTCAAATACACTGGAATTTTCCATTCAATTTAATATTACTACCATCTCTTAACACACTGATATCATATCCTTGAATGCACTTAAACAAGTGGTGAAAAAGCAATTATTTAACCACCCATGTTAAAACCAGAGACCATGACCACAAGAAGATCAACCCTGGTGAAAAACTGAAGTGACAAGGCAGAGAAGGTGACTGCAGGATCCAGGAAAGTGAAGGTGTACACTGCACTGCATCATTTTCTGATTCAGAAAGGATTATATCTCTGTAATATGCAGAGGTAAAAGCTTAGACAGTCATTCTATCAATATGCATCCACAAATCCATCCTCCCATGAATTGTGAACAGACTAGTTCAATCCTAATGCCCCTGTGGCTTAAATGATATACTTGTTTATGTTTGGAGAGACTCGGTTATGTTCCCAAATCCAGAGAAAGCTTTCCATGTCGAAGGTAACAGCACTTATGACTTTCAAATTTAGCCGATAACAAGAAACACCAAATACTTTCTTTATCTTTCATTTGTTCAGCACCACCTTCTCCTACTGTTTGATCATGTTTACCATCTTTAAAGTCTGAAATGACTGGCAAAGCCTATTACATAGTATTTAAGGCTGTAATTAAAATAAAGATTTGTGCTGGCATACACATAAAAAGCCTAGTCAATTGCTCTGTCCCTCAGGAGGAACAGTATGACCCAAAGTCAAAAGACTCCCATAACTGTGTCTCATTTGGCGCCGGTTATGTCGTAGATAAAGACAAAGCAAAGTTATATGGCCTTGGTTCAAAAAATCTTACAGCAGAAGTCGTGCCAGAGGCCAATATCCACAAACGTGAGAAGAGAAAACGTTTCTTGGTTTACGCACACAGGTTTAACAAAAGCTTCAGGTAACAATATGGTCATTATTTTTGTTTTTATTTTCAGTAAACTGATAACATGCCAGATAGATGGCACATGTTGAAACACAGTGGGACAAATAACAATAAATAAAGTGCCAAAATGATGGATCCACTGCATACTCAAACATGTTACCTAAAAATAAAGAAATAAAAAAGGGTGGGAAAGCACCAATAAAAGTGCCATATTGTCTCTTGTGGTTCAGTTGCTTTGAATTATATTATGCTGATTTTAAGAAAAAAAAAAATAGTGAAACTAGTAAACAAATGTCATGTCAGGAAGCTCACTGTAATATAAGCTAATAATAAAATAGATACCATATACACACATGTAATGGAGATGTATACTGTATGCAGAGTCAAATGATGCACTCTGCCAAATCCAAAATGGAGCATCTTTCATCTCAGTCCATCTCAGTGAGATTTTGGCTGTGGAGTGTCTGTGTCCAGGCTAAGGATTTGGCAAACCAGCCAAAAATCTTTGCCTGAACACAATTCCTGTAGTTGCATGGCCAATGTACCAGTGGGTGTCTCTTGGATAAACTCTCTTGTTCTTGTCCTTGGGGGGGAAACTAACTGGGAGGAAACCCGGCGCTGAAGTCACCCAGTGTGAGGTATATGGCAACAGAGATGGTGAAGTATTTTGGCGGAATCGCTCCACAGGGACTGCATGTTGAACCAGAGTCATGTAATCTGACAGTTTCTCTGCACCAGAGCAGTGCACAGGAGCCAAAAACACACTCCACTG